>NC_138195.1:95353870-95440909 GCF_964194105.1 Spermophilus citellus
ATTTTTCCCTCATGCCAGTTTTTTGAAAGATTTTTCTGGAAAAATTTGTCCTTCTCATCTAAGTTTTCAAATTCCTTGGCATAAAAATGTTCCTAGTATCCTTTGCGGTCTCTGGTGACACCCCGTCCCTTCAGGGTCCTGCTGACCCCTCCGCCTCTTTTGCTCACCGTGTGTAGGAGGGGTGACGCCAGGTTGTCACTGCTCTCTCATGCTGAACATATTAAAGCGACGCGGTGTGTCTTGACGTATATAGACGTAATTAGATGATTCCTACAGTCAACAAGTTGACCCATCCGTCTCCTCACTTAGCTACTTTTTGTGGTAAAAGTCCCTGGAATCTGCTTCCATGGCAGGTTCCAGCTGTAATATGATATTATTAAGCAGAGTCCTCATGATGGACTGTCCATCTTTAGACTCATCCTTCCTGCTAACTTGCGAGTTTGTTCCCTTTGGCCTCCTCCTCCCACCCCCTCCGGGGTCTGGTGATCCCTCTTTTGCTCTCTGTGTTTGGACTTTCACAGATTCCACAGAATCTCTTTCCTTTTGAAGGCTGGGTAAAACTCCCTCGTACCTGTCCATGTCTGTCTGTCTGCCATCTCCTCTAGCTGGCACTTTCTCTGGGCATCCACCTGGTGGAGAGTGGTTGGCTCATTTCTGTATCTGGGCTGCTGTGGACAGTGCTTCTGTGAGCCCAGAGTTCAGATATGCCAACAAAGTGCTGATTCCCAGATACATTCCCAGGAGAAGGATCATTGGGAGCTTTATTTCTAACTTTCGAGACCCCCAGACTGTTTTCCAGACCCGTTTACCTTCCCGCCAGTGCCCGTCTCTGTCCTCCACACCCTCTGACTTTGTTGTCCCTCGTCTTCTTGACAGTGGCCATCCTAAGGGGTACTGGTGACTTCCCGTGGCACCTCCTCATGGTCCGTGGTGCTGAGCCTCTTCAGACACCCCCTGGCCACTGGCATGTCTTCTTAGGAAGACGCCTGTTCAGTTCCCGTGACGTTCCTAACGGCGCTCTTCCTGTTTTGCTTCAGAGTTGTGGCAGTTCCTTACCAGCTCTGGATGTGACCCTGAGCAAACAGATGGCTCGCAGACGTCCCCCCCACCTGGAGGCTCCTTCCACTCCCGCGGTCACTTCCTCTGCTGGACAGGTGCTTTTAGTTTCGTGTCGTCCTAGTGATTGTGGCTCGTGTTGCCTGAGAGCCCAACCTTCTTGGGAAGGCCCAGTCAAGGGTATTCCCGCCTTTTCCTCTGGACTTTGAGGTTCTGGACGCACATTAGATCTTCTCATCTGAGCTGGTCTCTGCGTAGGTGCGAGGCAAGGTGCAACTCCGTCTTCTGCATGTGGACGTCCAGTTGCCCAGCGCTGCTTGCTGGAGAGACTGTCCTTTCTCCACTCTGTTCCTGGTGCCCTTGTAGAGGGTCAGTTGACAGCTGCGCTGAAGCTCACTTTAGGCCTCTGCTAGGCTCCGTTGTCTGTGTGTCTGATTTTTCCCACTTCACGCCTTTTGACTGCCCTGATGTTGGAATTTACTTGGAAATGAGGAAGTATGAGGCCTCCACTTTTCCTTTCCACGATTGCTTTGGTATTCAGGATCTTTTGTGGTACTGTGAAAGGTTTAGAATTATTTTTTCTACTTCTGTGAAAAATATCATTGGAATTTTGATGGAGATTATCTTGAATCTATATATTGCTTTGGGTAATATGGATATTGTCATAATATTAATTCTTCCAATCCATGATCTTTTGAAGGTAATCTGGATGTTTTGTCTGTCCAATAATAAGATTTTCCTCCTCAGCTGGGCAAGGTGGCACAGGCCTGTCATCCCAGTGGCTTGGGAGGCTGAAGAAGGAGGATCATGAGTTCAAAGCCAGCCTCAGCAACAGCGAGGCACTAAGCAACTCAGTGAGACTCTGTCTCTAAATAAAATGCCTTTTTTTTTTTTGGAACTGGGGGTCGAACCCAGGGCTTTGCGAATGCAAGGCAGATGCTTTGCCACTGAGCTACATCCCAGCCCTCTAAATAAAATGCAACATAGGACGGGGGATGTGGCTCAGTGGTCAAGTGCCCCTGAGTTCAATCCCCAGTACCCCCCAAATAAATAAAAATAAAATAAAAAGTAATAAAAATGATTTTCCTCTTTATCTTTGTTTTTTAGTAGCTGGACTATGACATTTTAAAATGTACTTTTGCTTGTATGGGCCTTTCTGGTTCTTGCTTCCCTGGGGCTGTCAGTCTGTGCATTAATGTCTTCCGTCAGTTCTGAATGATTCTCGGCTCTTTTCAAATAGCGTTCCTGCCCCGTCATTTCTCTCCACGCACGTCAGACTTGCGGCACGTGATAGTATTCCATGTCTCCCATGACCTGGTCTATTTCTTCTGTTTCCTTCTGTGTCTCATGTGGCCCTTTAAGTTGATATTTCTGTGAGGTCACTCACGGTCCTCCTGCGGACAGTCTGTCTTTGAGGCGTATGTCCAGCGCCTTTCGATTTTAAGCGCTTGATTTTCAGTCTGGGGCCTTCATCTTGCAGCAGCAGGACGGCCAGCAGCTGTGCTGGGGCCAACTCAGATCCTCAGACTGTGCCCCAAACCTTCTGGTGGCCTCACAGGCGCATGCTCTGGTGGTTGTCAGCTCCGAGGACTCCTCCCGCGACGTCTGCTCATCCTGACCTCCCTGCCACCTCGGCTCCCTCTTGTTTTCAAGTCTGGCTTTTGGTGTTTTTGTAGGCCATTGGCTGGCTGCGCTGTCGCATCCTACACAGACCCCAAGTCCCACATCTCGCTTTGTAAGCTGTTTTTTTTTCCTGTTACTATAACTGGAAACATTTCCCCCGTAATGAATTCACGTCAGCAAGCGTACTTCTGTAACTATATTTTCTGAGGGGTGTAGATTTCAGCTGATCCTCGACTGTGGGATAGTTAGGTTGTGTCCTAACCCTGCACATCCTGTGCCTCACAGTGGGCCTGAGAGCTGCAGGAGAAAGTCACTGCCTGGAGATGCTCCATCTCTGCTTCCTGGAGATGTTTCCGTCACTTGGGCCACCGCTACTGTCTTTTGTGCTGTCTCACAGATAAGGCGGAGATCGCTGCCTGCCTTAAACAAGTTGGTTTCTCTGGGAAAATGTGTGATGGCTGCGGCCACTTGGATGGTGGCTGGCTCCTTGTAGGTGGACGTGGCCAGCACACCTGGTGCTCACTACCCTCCCTTGTCCCTGGGAGCGGCTCTCAGAGCAGCAAGGGCTTTTCGGTTGGCCACCAAGAAAGACCCAACTCACTGAACATCCTGTGCCTCACCCTTCCCTGACTCCTCATGGCCACTGCCCGCCTAGATGCCGTCTGCTGAGAGCGAGTGTGAGGGCAAGAGTCTGGAGCAGATTGTCCGCAGGCCCCGGTGATGGCCGTGCTCCCTGGGACGCCTGCTCTGAAAGGCGTGTGCTCAGTGTCTCCTCTGTCTTGGGGGAGAAGGGCTTGCAGTAGCACCTGCAGTGGAGGCCACTGTCCTCTTCAGGACCTCCTTTCCCTCCAAGGCGGAGGGGATGCTCTCAGGCAGGCACACCCAAGCAGATAGCAAGTTCCTGTTGCTGTCCCAGCGTCCAGAAAGCTTGGGGTTAAATGTCTAGCTCCAGGTTGCTTCTGTGGCTACACCTCTCTCCCTGCCGCCGCTCCCTCCTGCCCCTTCCAATTCTCCTGTAAATTTCAGCTGAATTTGTGCCTCTCACAGTGAGCGGTTTCCATCTTTTATGGCAGTAGGTGGTGGTGTAAATAATAAATTCATTATGAATTCATGACTCTAACTGCAGCAGGGCCATCAGAGTCACCTAATGGCACATTACCGTTCTCCAGCCAGTTTACTCCCCGACTCCCGGCAGTGGCTTTTTCAAATCTGTTTCATTCTCTCCAAATCTCCCCAACTCTCCAGCTCCCGCTCTGGCCAAACTGTCACCCCCATTGGCTGCAGAAGACAGAAGCTGCCACCTGAATCCCCCTTCTCCCCATCATGCCTGTCCTCTCTCTCCTTCCTGTGGAAGGCAGGAGGCCACTCCCCTGTGGTTCTGGTGCCCTGCCTTGGTCCCCTCCTGTCCCCCAAGTCCTCTCGTGGTCTGCACTCCTCCTCAGTACCCCCCCCCCGCCACTCCCCTTAGCACCTGCTTCTCTCCCTGCCAAACGCCTGCTTTTTCGCCCCCTCTCCACCTGGGGAGCCACTCCACCTGCTTCCATCTGCCCCTCCCAGTGGTGGTCCCAGTGAATGTCACTTCCACGTAGGCTGAGCAGCCCCAGACCAGGAAGAGCGTGCAAGTCTTGGGCTCACGTTCTGCCTTGCCGGTGGGAGCTGGCAGCCTCAGCCAGCAACCTGCCAGCCTTGGCTCCCTTCACGGTGGGCGGTGACCTCACGAGGCTGACTCTACCCCAGGGCTGCTGTGTGTGAGGTACGTGGCCAGGCAGCAGACACGGGGCAGCTTCCTCTCTGGCGCAGGGCCGGCGTCTGTTCTCCCTGGTGAGGGTTGTTATCCTTGGCCACCGAGCAGCAGCGTTTGACACGGCTCACACTGTGGCCTCCCGAGCGCGCTCTCTGATCTCCTCCTCTGGCCATGGCAGGAAGGCTGCTCTCGTTCTCGCTGCGGTCCCCTGCCCACACGCCCTGCTCCAAGGGTGGTGCGCACTGTGACCAGAGCTCCTGTGTCGGCCTGCTGTGTGCCCTGCTGGTGACCAGAGCTCCCTGATGTGTGTGGGCAGAGGGCTGCTGGGACCCTGGGCACTCGAGCCTCTCTACCTGCTGGAGGGGGGCCAGCATGGCCACAGCAGTGACCCGTGGCTTTCCCAGCCTTTCAGAGCTTGCCCACCTGCCCTGACTTTATTCAGATGTCATGCATTCCTACGGCGACGTGGTAGGACTCATCGTGTTTGCCAGGTCTGGTGGCCTCAGGACCAGGCGCGGGGGTCCTACATCTTCCAGGGGAGCCCCTCCTCTCCAGGCCCTCCCACGCCCTTCCCCAGGTTCTCTGGGGTGGGGTCTGTCTGTTGCTTCCTTTAGCACAGCACTGGGGAGGGGTCTGTAAGCCCACCAGGTGGAGGTGTGCAGTGTCCCCCCTGCTCATGCCCAGGGGCTGGCGCCACACTGAGGAGGAACAGCAGACCTATCTGGACGTGGAGACCAGGGGAACTCCAGCCGCGCTGGCTCCTCCCGCCGACCGAGGCCCATGTGCTCATCACCTGGGGACCGGATGCAAGAAGGGTGAGGGCGGGGGTCCTCAGCTGCCCGGCACTCCTCTCTCCCTCAGGAGCACACCCTGCGGTGGCCAATGGCGAGGCTCCTGCCGGATGGTGGGGACGCGTGCTGCGTGTGCTCTCTGGGGTGCGGTGTGGTCTGTGTGGACGTGTAGGCCTTGTTCTGAAGGCCAAGGGGCCTTGCAGGTGTGAAAGGCCGGTCCTCTGCCAGTTGGGTGGCCAGTGACCTGGTTGTTCCTTAGTGTCATCGACGTCCTCCTGAACCCGCTGGCACATCGCATCAGCCAGCAGTGGCACTGCAGCCTTGAGCCGGGTCAGGCGGAGGCCTCTGGGCTTGCAACAGCCCAGGGCAGCAGCTTCTTTGAAATCCCCTCCACGGCGGGTCTGCGGGAGCTGCAGCGCCTGGGTGGGGAGGGAGGGTACACTGCGTGGACGACACTGGCCTGCTCTGTCCCAGCAGAGGGTCCTCAGGCAGCAGGCTGGCTCCTCAACTGCCGCCCTGCCCTGGCCACTCCGGTACCCCTTCTCTGCTCTTTGCCAGGACCCAGTTTGGACTGGGCCGCTGCTTGGTGACCTCAGAGCTAGACAGTGCTGTTTGACCTTGACTGATGGTGGCTGTTTCAGTTGCTGGTCTAGTTCCCCAGCTCGAGGGGCCTGTTCTTCTGAGTGTTCTCTTCAGGGTGTGCTTAGTTACCTGCGAGTTGGGAAGCGAGACAGCTGGGGTCACGGTGTGTGGATGCTGGCCACGGCAGGTGCTGCTGTCTCCCCAGGCTGTCCCTAGCCATGGCGCTCTGTTCTGGGAGCACTCAGGCCTGGTCCAGCTGTGTCCCGCCCTGACCATCACTACGTCGTGTTCCATCCTCAACTTCTGGGACTTTCTCAACACTGTGGGAGCCAGCAAGCACAGCCTAGCATTGTGGGGGTGTCCCAGTGGGGGGCAGAAGAGGAAGATGAATACAGGCCCCCGTCCTCCAGCTGGGCAATTTCAGGAGGCTTTGGGGACTCTCCCTGCTGCCTGATGTTGGGCCTTGAGCACACACTTGTGGCTGGTCCTTGTCCCTGTCTCCCCCCCTCCCCACTCCCCCATCCTGGGCTTAGCTCCCGAGGACCCGTCTCCATCTTTTTTTCTGGAGGACTCCAGTGTCAGGAACTGACCCATGAGAATGGCCCAAGTGAGAGTGCCCCCATGGTGACCTTGGAAATGGGTGGCTTTTTGGGGAAGGGCATGGGTGCTCCTGCTTCCAGAGGAGGGGGATGTGGTGAAGCAGTGGGGTGTCCTCACTGGGCAGCCAGGCTCCTGCCTGAGAGGACCAACTCCAAGATTGCCTCACCCTCCTGGCTCTCCTTGCTGACCCTCCTGGGGCGAAGATACCTGCAGTTTCTACCTCTTTCTGGGCACACATAGCAGACACAACTTTGGTTTCTGAGCTTTGTCTGCTGGGGGCTCCGCTAGACAGGACCCTGCCTGGGGACAGATGGTCGTCCCCTCTCAACCTTCCAAGATCCCACTGCACAGACCTTGCATGAAAAGAGACGTTATTCCCGGGACTTGTGTCAATGAAGGGCCTAGCAGAGGCAGCAGCTCTTGGGAAGTCACATATGTGACACATCTGACTGTGGCCCCTTGTTCCTGCCCAGCCCGGGGTTCTGAGGTGGGCTGCACCCTCTGACATCAGCTGCGGCTTCTGAAGTGCCCTGGGTTCCTGATGCTTGTGGTTTTCCCTTCTGCAGGAAGCTGAGGGCTTCTCCTAAGAAGCCGAGTAATGGAACACAGCAAGCTTCAGCGTCCTCCTTAATACTCACATCTCAGTGGGCCGCCTGAGCCCAGGCGGATATTTTTTATGCAGTGGCAAGAGAACAAAGCTACATTAAACTCAAAGATGTTTGCTAATGCACCATGGGATTTGTTTTGTTGTTGTTGTTGCCTTAAAAGTCTTGCAGCAACCAAGTACTGGGTACTGATGTGGTAAAGAAAAGAGGAAAAACAGCCCAGCCAGGCCCAGCCACGCCACTCCGCCAGGGCAGCTGAGCTCCGGGGTGGGCTGTCCGTCCAAGGAGAATCACTATCACTGATGGTACTTGATTTCAGCTGAGGGTGTGTCGGAGGCTCTGGACCCTCTTCCCGGGAGATACTCATATTACATAGCCTTTGGGGGACTGCCGGGGGTCGCACATGCTGCAACACACCTGTTTGCCCCAGTTGAAGAAAAATTTCCCGATCCCCATGAGAACTGGGTGGAGTGTCCTGGGAAAAACAGGGACAGAGTCCAGGCCATGCACAAGCCCCCAGGTCACTGGGGTCCAAGCAGGGTAGGAGCTCCATTTAAAATATCTGTGGAGGGGAGAGCGTTGGGTGTTCCCTGCAGCTCGGAGAGGCAGTCATGCAAGAGAGGGCCACATGTGCTCTCTGGCCAAACTGCTTTTTATAATTTTCTGTGCACATAAAATCAGGGCCATTCGATAGCATCAAGTGCTGCATTTTACAAAGACAAGTTAAAGATAATACCAGACTTCCTCTGTGTCTCAAACCAAGACTGAGTATGTAACGGGGACGCGTGTGAGGCCTGTGCTCAGTGACTGCAGGATGAGAGGGACGTCACTGGGGTGGCCACTGAGGACAGCTGGGGCCTCCAGAAGGCTGGAGGACCACAGGAGCAGGCCCAGTTCAGCAGCATGGCTGGGTGTCCTGGGGGGTGGGCACTGGCACTGCCCCCTGAGACGACAGTATTCGGGTGGAGGGACCTTTCCAGATAGATGCTCAATGGTCCTGACACAAACCACAGAACTGCCAAATATCCAGAAATGGGAACTGACAGAAGCTGCGGCTGAGGAAAGCGCAGACTGTCCCAGTTTCCTGGGAAAGCGAGGTGCCACTGTGGGGGACGGAGACGCACCAGCGTCAGTTGATCTCTGCTTTACAAAGAGCCTTCATGTGGCAGCTCTGAGATTCGTACAAGCCAATTAACTCCATGTTGCTTTTAATGGTGAACACAGAACCTCACAAATGACTTTCTCTTTGGAGAAATTCCCTCATCAGGGAAAAATTTAAAACATTCCATGAGTCTGCACAACACTTTGATTTTGTTTTCTTTTGGAAGAGTATTGATTTTCTTTTTTCCATTTTGACACACTGTTTAGAAACTAAAGATGAGCATGTAGCTTGTCCATGTAGGGTTTTTGAGTGTTGTCTAATTATGTGAGCTGTTAAAGTTGTTATTTTGTTTTTCCTAAGGTAATACAGAGTCCCCCAAACACTGAATGGAAATAATTCTAAGACAATTTGATAATATTAACCTAGTGCACAGTTCAGAGCAATGCTGTTTACAGAAGCCACGCCGGGGGGTGCTGGAGCCCTGTGGGCTAAGGGGAGCTGGCCGTGCCAGATGGGCACAGGATGGTGAGGCAGGGCAGGGGTCACTCCTGGTATGCCTCACCTCCTGCTCTTGTTCACCTGGGGAACACGGCCTGCAGCTTCCACGGTGTCGTGGTTCCTGAATGAACAAGAGGGGTGCCCGACTCTTGCTTGTTTCCTATAATAAAAACATGTCGAAGACACTTGCACACACCAACTGAAAACAGCTACAAACGTGCAGAGGCAGCCTAAGGAGATAGATGAAGTTCAATCAAAAAAAAAACAACAAAAAAAAAAAAACCAAAACAGAGTTAAGAAACAGGGCCGAGACCTACAGATGAAGGAACAAGGAAAAGGCCACATGTTCATGCATTAGAGTACCAGTCAGCCCTGAAGATGGAAACCACCACTCACAACCGCGCAGGGGAGCCTGGAGGTCACAGTACAGCGTGAAGCCAGGCAGCAGAAGGTCACACGCCATGTGAGAGCATCCACACGAGGGATCTAGAGTAGACTGGTAGAATTGGAAGGTGCAGGGGTGGTGGCCAGGGTCCAGGGAGGGGAAGTACCCACGGAAGGTGCAAAGTTCAGTTGTGCAAGGTAAGTTTGCCAGGGATCTGCGGTGCAGCAGGGCTGCTCACTAAGAAGGTAGACCTACGTCAAGGGCTCCTGCTAGGGCTGGCAGGAAGAGGAAGTAAACACAGACACAGAGGGGAGTTTTGGAGATGATGTGTTCATGAAGTGGACTGCGGCCAAACGGGGCAGGACGGGGGCTCCGAGAGTGGCAAGAGAGGGTTCCCTCTGGGAGCTCTGCTGCTTGTCCCCATGTCCCTAGGTACACTCCCACCTGGACACAGTCCAGCCCCAGCCAGACTGGGATGGGGCAGTGTGGGCGAAGAGGCCATGCTCCCCAGTGCCCGTGGAGTGAGGCACAGGCTGTGGGCCGCTGCTCTCCGGGGGCTGATCCTGGAAAGGAGGTCTCTGATGGCTTCCCTGAGGCGGCCCAGAGCCTCCCAACTCAGGTGATGCCTTTCCTGTCCACAGCATCCTCGGGGAACATGATCAGGGAGTGGCGCTGCCCCCAGCCCCTCCCCAGCTGGCTTCACCCAATGCACAGGCTTCCCTTCACCAGCCCAACCGCAGCCAGCATGCGGCACTCGTGCCTGGAGCGCCTGGGAGGGCCGCAGCGCAGAACATCAGGAGCCAGGAGCAGGCTGGGGCCCTGTCCCTGTCCAAGGACGTCACCATGACCGGATGGCCAGGCTGGCTCTGGTGGAACTGTACCCACACTTGGGGTCATAGGGCATTCTATCCTCCAATTCAGCCAGGGGCTTTATTTCTGCCGTCGTTGAGTCATCATCAAAGGATGTAAAATTCACGGGATAGAGCAACCTAGTCTTTTCCATTCAATTCTTTGGGTGTTTTGCACAATAATTTTCTAGGTCTGTAATATTCTGGAAGTTTCTATGCCAGTTTCTGTAAGAAAAATCAAGCTGTCTCCTAGTTGGGTTGGTGCCGGAGGCTCTGTGAATCTAGTATGCACAAAGGTAGAAACTGAAAAGTGTTACTATGAAAGTGGATTTGGGAACCTCTCATGAGCCAGTCTTCCAGACCCCAGTACCACTGTGTAGATCATGTGGCCTTGCGAGATCACTTTGGATGTTCTCCTTAAAGTTCAAAAACCATTTGGTAGAGTCGTGAGCCACTTGTGTTTCCTGATGGTGTTAGTCTTCAGCTGTGTGGGTGGGCTGGCGCCCTGCAGGAAGTCGTGGGAGTGCAGCCCCCGACCTGTGGTAAAAGGTGGGAAACAGCATCCACTCAAGACAGTGAGCAGTGGAAGGGAAACTTCGGGTCCAGCTCTCTTTCTTGGCCACGGTGGCGGGGGCCTAACATGCACAACTGTCTGCCTGGAGAGGTTAGAATTTCATTTTCTTTTCATTCTGGTGCTTGAGATACGGCAGTGGGGGCTAGAGTCCAGGCAACCTGAATTCCAGTCTATGACTGACCATGGCCTACCATGCCTGAGCCACAGGGAAAGGAGTATCTGTCTTTGCAGTAATGTGAGCCCTGCTGGACTGGAGACCTTAGCACAGTGGACTCAGTCAAAGGACAAAGATGAGGTGTGTGGTGAACACGGAGGGAACAGGAAACATGGGTCAGTGTGTGCCTGGACCCTGCATCTGGGAAGCTTGTTCTGCTCTGAGATGGAGCAATGCCCTGTGTCCTCCCAGTGTTGGGCCCGGTGTCCCCAGCCACTCCTCATGGAGAAGCAGGGCCACTCTGAGAGCACTGGACTCCACATTTGGGGTCAGGAAACCCAGGGTGGCCTGGAACACCCATGTGAGAAGAAAGGAAGCGCTCACGTATTGGCAAAGGTGGAGACAGTGGAGTTGGATGAAGGGTTGTCACCAGCAAGCGTTTGAGCTTCAGAAACAACACGATGGTAACGGGCCCCATGAATCTGCTGATACCCATGAGTCTAAGAGGACGCTCCAAGGGGATGCCTGTGGGGGAAAGGCCACAGGCTGCTGAGTCCCAAATTCCAGGAGCTCCGTGTACGTGACCCCCAGCCCCGGTTTCCTGACAAGTGACATCTGCTGGGAGGATGCGGAGCAGAGGTTTGTGAGGCCCTCCTGGTACCAAGTAGAACCAAAGCCAGCTGCTGAGAGAGCTGAGACAAGGCGGACCCCTGGGGAGCTGGGCTCTCTAGGATGCTGGAGAGCTGGAGATGCTACCGAGAGGTGCTCAGACCTGACTCTGCCCCGGGCTCTGAGAAAGGCTGTAGACTCGGTGAGCTTTGAGAGCCATTGTGACTCCCATGGTCGTGAGAATGTCTCGTGAAGAGCAAAGACGATTTGCACAAGTCCTTCCTGGCTAGTGACTCTGACCTCCCAGCTCAGAGGACCTCAGCATAAGCACAGTCAGTTCTCGGGTCTAGAAGTTCTTCATTTGGCCCTTTGTGGAGAAAGTACCGGCACAGCAATGTGCCCTCCCACCCCAGGGGGACCTCAGGGTTCCAGGGGGCTCTGCATATCAGGATCTCCGTCTAACGTTAGTGTGTGGGAGTGAATAAAAATGTGAGTGTGTGAGTATGTGTGTATGTGAGCATGTGTGTGTGATTCTGTGAGTATATGTGACTGTACACAAATGACTGTGAAAGTGTGAGTGTGTAATGTGCAAGTGTGTGAGCATGTAAGTGTGTGTTCATACAAGTGTGTTTGCCTGTGTGTGTGTGTGAGTGAGGGAGTGTTTCAACATATATATGAATGTGTGGCTGTGAGTGCGTGTACAAGACAGTGTGTGTGATAGCAAGTGTGTGAGATTGTGAATGTGAGAGTGTGCGAGGGTGCATGAGAGTGTGCAAATGAATTAGGGTGTGTGTGCATGAGTGAGTGTAAGTGGCATGTGTAAATGTGCTTGTGAGTGTGAGAGTTGTGGGTATGTGTGAATGTGTTACTATGTGTGTCTGTGTGTATGTGAACTTACAAGTGTGTGAATATGTATGATTGTGTGATTGTGCAAGTGTGTGTGTGTGAGCTTGCAAGTGTTTTCATGTATGAGAGTGTGTTTGTGTAAGTTTGTATTTGTGCATGTTAGTATGTGAGCATTTGTGTGAGTGTGTATGTATGCGAATGATTGAGTGAGCAAGTGTGTTTGTGAGTGTGTGGTGTGTAATGTTTGAGTGTGAGAGTACATGTGTGTGTGTGTGTGTACACGTGTGTGGTCCTCTCTTACCACAGCAGACTCCCCCCAGTTTCACGAGGTCTGCCTGATGCAGTGAGGGTGGAGTGGGCGCCAGGCGGAGGGTCCTGGATGCTCCCTGTGGGGTGAAGCCGTGCAGCTGGGTAGGGGTGTTTCTGAGTGGCCTTGACAGCCCAGGGAGGGATGGGACCTGGGCCCTCAGGAGCTGGGTGCCTGTGGGTCCTGCCCGGGAGGACTGGCGGATGATGAGAGTGACATGCAGGTTTGGGACACGCTGTGGTAGCTTGAGGTGCCTGTGGAGCCCCTTGTGTGTGGTTGGCAAGGTGGGGCTGTGCAGTGGGAAAGGTTGGGGTCAGTGTGGCTGCTTGGAAGTGATGGCTGAGGGGGTGGACCATCATCTGGGCAGCTGGGAGAAGAGGGCCAAGGCCAGATCTCTGTGCAGTCCCAAAGCCCTGGGGGGCACTGAGAGAGGCCAGTTGTGCGCCCGTCACCCTCTCGACTGGGAGAGGTGCCAGGGGCCCCCACTCCCTGTGTTACCCAGTCCCTTGGTGGGATGGCACCACACTTGGGACCCTAGGTTACAGGAGCCCTGGAAGTCACCTGGTCAGAACCTGGGCTCTGACGATGCTCTGACAGACGCCAGCAGGGAGAAATGGGTGAGGGGCTTGGCAGGCGCAGTTTCCTCACCAGTGACTTGAAGACGCCAAGCGCCCTCCTCTCAGGTGGTAGATGTCCAGGAGGTGACTGTGAAATGCTCTTCCCCGTGACTGTCACGTGGGGCCAGCTAGACGAGGTCCTGCTCCTAGTGCTCAAACTCTTCCTCCCTCGGCGTCCTGGGCATTCGGGATGGGTGGCCTGGCTTGAGCTGAGCTTCCCCTGACCCCTCAGACACTCCATGCGCCAGGCTGGGTATTTGTGTGGAGGGCGTGGCCTTGCCTGGGGCGCAGTGGCAGGGAGGGCAGAGGAGAGGGTCTCTCCCACCTTGAAGGTCCTGTTGGCTCTCTGGGGGTCCCTGCACCATGTGGGCCTCAGCCGCAGACGCCCAGCCCCCGGGATCACCTGCCACGCTGCTGGAGACCTTCTTTCTGAACGTAAATCCTCAGGGAAAACCGGGTCTAGTCCCAGGCCAAGCTCAGTGGGGTCTGGTTTGAGTTATTTCGAAGACACACTGTGAGAGCATAATGAAAGGGTGACAGAAGGGGGGCCCTGGTCCGGGGTGCAGAGGACGTGAGGACGAGGCAGCTCAGTGAGTACTTGTGGTAAGTGTGCTTTTGAAAAGCTGAATCTAATGGGTGTGAAAATAATCAGTCCCCTTGTTATCTCAGACCAGCTGGTGTTTCCTGGCTGTGAAGGTGGGTGCTGTCCCCTTTAGGTGACAGCCCTGATCATTATGACTTTAAAGCACACACTCTTTCTTTCTGAGCTCTTCTTTAAGAGCCATTCTCCTTGCACCCTGTTCCAGGCTGGGAGGAGCAGACTGCGGCTCTGGAATCCTTGCCAACTTTCACAGCCAGCCCCTCCTGCCTCTGCTGAGGTGCCGGCAGGTCTGCAAGGGCAGCACCTGCCCCTCTTCTGCCCTCGCCCGTGGATCCTGGAGCTCTGAGGTTGGAGTGGTAGGAGCCCCGTGTGTCCCCTCTGAGCCCTGTTGCAGGGTTTCCTGTGGAGCAGGAGAGTGGAGGCTCCGTGGGTTTTGGGGCTGTCCCTGTCACCCCAGGTCTCCCAAACATCTCTCTTTTATTACAGGAAAAGTGTGATGCTGTGTGGAAAAGCTGATGTTCCTGGCAACACACACGTTCCCACTGCGAAACTGCTCAGATAAGCTAGTTTCCGTTTCCATTGTGATCCGGAGACTCCTGGGGATTCAGGAACTCTCTGCTTACATTTCTCTCTAAGCCTTAAAATGCGGCTTTAGCCCCTGGTGCTGCAGAATGTAGGTGAGACCATCTCTCTTCTCCAGCCCAGGGAGGCTGGAGAGGATGCGGCCCCACCTCCCTCTCCACGGTGCCTCTGTGTCTCCCCAGGTGTGACCCCTCCCGTGCTGGCTTTGCTCCCGTGTGGCGGTCCTTGAGGTTGGATAGGACGAAGGCAGTGCCTGAGGCAGCGGAGCTTTGGGCCCAGCTGCTTGGTTTTCAGCCAACAGGTCTAGTTAGAGGCAGCATCTTGGACGAGCTCGCAGGAGGTGGGATGACCAGCTCCTGACCAAGCCAAGCTCTCTTCACATCCACAGGGTCCTTTCTGTGCCCTTCCTCTCTGAACCCATGTTGGTTGTGGATAAATCAGATGGGGGCTTTTGTTCTTGGGCCATGGGAGACCACGTGGGCCTCCTCAGGGTGCTGTGGGTCTGCATGCGCTTGGTTCCAGGGGCGCGGAGGGGACTGGCTGAGGTTTCTGCCTGTGCCTGGTGACCCTCAGTGCTGCACCAGCCCACCCCACTCAGGCTGAAATGACCAGTCTGTCTGCCCTCACCACCAGACCAACTGAAGCCAGCTCAAAAAAACCTGGATTAACTGAGTTAATTACCATGTTTAACAGAGTTAAGAATGAAAACTCGGAAATTCCCCAAATTGACGTGTCTGTTCTGGTAGGAGGAGCTCACTGGTTCTGCAGGGGCCGGCCCTGCTCCTGCCGGCTGCAGCAACCCCTCACCAAGGCCCCTCCCAGCTCTGTGCTCGGGGTTCTGGATCGCCGGAGTTGGTGTTTTAAAACGGGATCCAGGTGTGCTGCTTTTCTTTGACCCTGTTTTCCTTTACAGAAGGTGCTTACCCACTGCACCCCGTTCTCTCTGGGCCTGTAGGCATCCATGATGTCCCTCAACTCAGTGGGAGGATGACTGCTGGGTCACATCTTTCTTGCCCTGCTCTCTCCTGTCCTCCTCCAGTGTGATGGGACCTCACCTGGTGTTTGCGCCACTGTCTTACGTTGCCCGTGTCATCCGTCTTGGCACTGGGTGCCTGGCACGTGGTCACTTCTCAGATACGTATGCCCAGCACATCCGTAAGTAGCCAGTCTTACAGGGAACGGCAGAAAGGCCAGTTTGCATTTTTGTTTCTGCCCCAGGTGATGCTGAGAGGTTGAGAGTATCACCTGCTGACTGGGCTGTCTTTCGGCTTGCTGAGAGGGGGGCACATAGCTCCCCATCTTCCACAAGGTGGGTGAAGTCTGGAAAAGAAGGCAGAGCCACCCCAAGAGCAGGTGCTGCTGGGGGCTCCTGGGGGCTAGTCTGTGAGCGTTTCTGCCTTCATGCTGGGCTGGGAGCAGAGGGGAGGAAGTTGGCCCCAGTGCCCACTGTGGGCCGCAGCAGCCTGGCCCCACACAGTCCTTTTGAAGCTATTTCACTGCAGAGGCTTGTTTTCTGTGTGAAAGTGTCTCTGTCCCAGGACAGGTCTGTCTTGCCCTGTTGATACGTACTTCCTGTGGCCTGGCTTAGGCGGGGAGTACAGTCCCTTGCATGTGCCAGTAGCTGATTGGGGGAGAGAAGATAGCCCTGCCACATCCCATTAGCAGTGGTGGAGTGTTCGCCTGATGGTGGCTCAGTCCTGCTGCTGGGCTGACCCGGGTGCAGAAAATCAGCACTGACTTTCCAAAGTGCTCTTGATTTCTTGATTCTGCCATTTATCAGGTTTCCACCATCTGCGCCCCTGAGGTGCCTGCCTCTGGGGGTGAGCAGAGCTTTTAAGGGAATAGACCATTTATTCATCTCTGGAAAACACAGCCTTGTTAGATGGGGGTGGGGATGGAAACCTGTAAGGACGCTCCTGCAGGAAGTCCTGCCCTACCCGCTCTCAGCTTCCAGGGGTCCAGGGGACAGGCCAGCTCATCAGGAAAAGCACAGCAGATGGGACATGTTAAGAGAATCATGTGTTTTTGTGAATATTTAGATTCCAACCTCCGTTGAAATCTATTAATTCTGTAATAGATGTGAAATGTGTAACTAGTTTTTAAGTGAATAATGTAGAAAAAGAGACACATTTGTGTCTGGTTGTGCAGTGTGTGCCTGCTGCACATGGCTCAGGTCTCAGAGGGATCTAATGGCCATTCTTGTGTGGAAAGCCCACAGGTGGACGGCATTACTGTAGCTCTTCCTAGGATTGAATGTGCACGCATGGGCAGGTGTGGGCAGGTGTGGGCAGGCTTGGGCAGGTGTGAGCAGGCGTGGGCACATGTGGGCATGTGTGGGCAGGTGTGGGCAGGCATGGGCATGTGTGGGCATGTGTGCGCAGGCATGGGCACGTGTGGGCATGTGTGTGCAGGTGTGGGAAGGTATGAACACATGTGGGCAGGTATGGGCAGGTGTGGGCAGCTGTGGGCACAGTAGGCAGGTGTGTGCAGGTATGGACACATGTGGGCAGGCTTCAGCACATGTGGGCAGGTGTGGGCACGTCTGCGCACATGTGGGCTTGTGCACTGCACCTGTGGACTGGGGGCACCCAGGGGCCCACCTTTGAGAATTGATGGCCTTCAGAGTGCTTGGTGCTGGATGACCCCCAAGGCACCGAGCTGCCTCACTGACCTGCGGCAGGCCCCAGAGCCCAGCGGGGCTTGCTCCGCCCCAGGGCTCCTTGTCTGTTGGTGCTGCTCAGAGGAACCGCTGGTGGAAGAAGGAGCCGAGCCCTGCTGTGTGGCACCTGCAGCTTCTCGCTGGGTCCACTCATCAGCACCCAGGGAACGTCAGAGGCACAGGTTGAGTGGCGTTTCTCTTGGAAGCAGCCTTTGTTCGGGTCTGTCCCCTTCTGAGGGCTTGACAGTGGTCCGTGGTTTCGAGGGCACCTGGTGGCTGCAGTTGCCCCTAGTGCTACTCATAGCATCTCTGGGACTTTTGCAGATGTCGCCCAGGATAAATGGCAGCTAGAGTGACGGCTGTGAAGGGCCGGGTCTCCAGGGACAGTGCCAGAGCAGGCTGTTTCCAAGCGTGAAGCAGCCTCCCCAGGGGACAGTGACCTAAATGGGGGGATTAGACTGGATTAAACGACTCATTAAAGGCATCCTCTCTAGAAGCAGAAGTGTGAGCAGGGTGTGGGCTGGGGATCAGCATGGGGGTGCGGGGAGCAGGGTGCCATCTCCCCTTCCTGCCAGCCCAGCTGCTCCAAGTCCCCCAGCCCTGGGGAATGTGGCATGAAGAGCATGCCACTAGGAGCAAGCACACCCTGGGCAGTGCCTGCTGGGTAAAATGAATGAGTGAGTAGTGCTGCCAGGTGACAGTGGGTGCCATGTGAGCCTGGTTTGCCTTCCAGGCCTGGGCTGACACCCTGTGGGCACTGCCTGCATCCCTCCAAAGGGCCCCCGGGAACCGTGTTTTCACTTTCTTCATCCCGTCAGTGCAGCAAAGCTCTTGGTCATCGGTGCCACCTCGCACTGTGTGAAACGAGGGCCCACACGGGCCACATTTGGAAGTTCAGACCTGCTTGGCTCCACGGTAGAACAGCGCCTGGCCCGTGTTGGCTCACCTCAAAGCCATCACAATCCCTCCCCCAGATCCTGGCCCCCACCGCTGTTTTCTGACAAAGGTGACCAGTACCCCCCGGGGAGCACCTGATTTTATTTGCCATCTTGAAGAAAAAAAAGAAAAGGGAAGCCTTGGAACAGAGTTTCATCATCAGAAAGAGTCAATCCTTTCCTGAATGGAGGGATGGTCAGAGGAGAAAGGACCACCCAGGAGGGGCACTGCTGCCCAGCATGGCAACAGGAAGACGGGACACTCAGGGTTGACGGTGCAAGACCACTGACAAAGGGCCACGCACTTGGTAGAGGCTCTCGAGAAAGAGAGAGTGTACCTGGAGCCTGTCCTCTTGGTGGACAAGGACAGTGTACCTGGAGCCTGTCCTCTTGGTGGACAAGGACAGTGTACCTGGAGCCTGTCCTCTTGGTGGACAAGGACAGTGTACCTGGAGCCTGTCCTCTTGGTGGACAAGGACAGTGTACCTGGAACATGTCCTCTTGGTGGACAAGGACAGTGTACCTGGAGCCTGTCCTCTTGGTGGATAAGGACAGTGTACCTGGAGCCTGTCCTCTTGGTGGACAAGGACAGTGTACCTAGAGCCTGTCCTCTTGGTGGACAAGGACAGTGTACCTAGAGCCTGTCCTCTTGGTGGATAAGGACAGTGTACCTGGACCATGTCCTCTTGGTGGACAAGGACAGTGTACCTAGAGCCTGTCCTCTTGGTGGATAAGGACAGTGTACCTGGAGATGTCCTCTTGGTGGACAAGGACAGTGTACCTGGAGCCTGTCCTCTTGGTGGATAAGGACAGTGTACCTGGAGCCTGTCCTCTTGGTGGATAAGGACAGTGTACCTGGAGCCTGTCCTCTTGGTGGACAAGGACAGTGTACCTGGAGCTTGTCCTCTTGGTGGACAAGGACAGTGTACCTGGAGCCTGTCCTCTTGGTGGATAAGGACAGTGTACCTGGAGGCTGTCCTCTTGGTGGATAAGGACAGTGTACCTGGAGCCTGTCCTCTTGGTGGACAAGGACAGTGTACCTGGAGCCTGTCCTCTTGGTGGACAAGGACAGTGTACCTGGAGCCTGTCCTCTTGGTGGACAAGGACAGTGTACCTGGAGCATGTCCTCTTGGTGGATAAGGACAGTGTACCTGGAGCCTGTCCTCTTGGTGGACAAGGACAGTGTACCTGGAGCCTGTCCTCTTGGTGGATAAGGACAGTGTACCTGGAGCCTGTCCTCTTGGTGGACAAGGACAGTGTACCTGGAGCCTGTCCTCTTGGTGGACAAGGACAGTGTACCTGGAGCCTGTCCTCTTGGTGGACAAGGACAGTGTACCTGGAGCCTGTCCTCTTGGTGGACAAGGACAGTGTACCTGGAGCCTGTCCTCTTGGTGGATAAGGACAGTGTACCTGGAGCCTGTCCTCTTGGTGGATAAGGACAGTGTACCTGGAGGCTGTCCTCTTGGTGGATAAGGACAGTGTACCTGGAGCCTGTCCTCTTGGTGGACAAGGACAGTGTACCTGGAGCCTGTCCTCTTGGTGGACAAGGACAGTGTACCTGGAGCCTGTCCTCTTGGTGGATAAGGACAGTGTACCTGGAGCCTGTCCTCTTGGTGGACAAGGACAGTGTACCTGGAGCCTGTCCTCTTGGTGGACAAGGACAGTGTACCTGGAGCCTGTCCTCTTGGTGGACAAGGACAGTGTACCTGGAGCCTGTCCTCTTGGTGGATAAGGACAGTGTACCTGGAGCCTGTCCCCTTGGTGGACAAGGACAGTGTACCTGGAGCCTGTCCTCTTGGTGGACAAGGACAGTGTACCTGGAGCCTGTCCCCTTGGTGGACAAGGACAGTGTAGCTGGAGCATGTCCTCTTGGTGGACAAGGACAGTGTACCTGGAGCCTGTCCTCTTGGTGGACAAGGACAGTGTACCTGGAGCATGTCGTCTTGGTGGATAAGGACAGTGTACCTGGAGCTTGTCCTCTTGGTGGACAAGGACAGTGTACCTAGAGTCTGTCCTCTTGGTGGATAAGGACAGTGTACCTGGAGCCTGTCCTCTTGGTGGACAAGGACAGTGTACCTGGAGCCTGTCCTCTTGGTGGATAAGGACAGTGTACCTGGAGCCTGTCCTCTTGGTGGACAAGGACAGTGTACCTGGAGCTTGTCCTCTTGGTGGACAAGGACAGTGTACCTGGAGCTTGTCCTCTTGGTGGATAAGGACAGTGTACCTAGAGCCTGTCCTCTTGGTGGACAAGGACAGTGTACCTAGAGCCTGTCCTCTTGGTGGATAAGGACAGTGTACCTGGACCATGTCCTCTTGGTGGACAAGGACAGTGTACCTAGAGCCTGTCCTCTTGGTGGATAAGGACAGTGTACCTGGAGATGTCCTCTTGGTGGACAAGGACAGTGTACCTGGAGCCTGTCCTCTTGGTGGATAAGGACAGTGTACCTGGAGCCTGTCCTCTTGGTGGATAAGGACAGTGTACCTGGAGCCTGTCCTCTTGGTGGACAAGGACAGTGTACCTGGAGCCTGTCCTCTTGGTGGACAAGGACAGTGTACCTGGAGCCTGTCCTCTTGGTGGATAAGGACAGTGTACCTGGAGCCTGTCCTCTTGGTGGATAAGGACAGTGTACCTGGAGCCTGTCCTCTTGGTGGACAAGGACAGTGTACCTGGAGCCTGTCCTCTTGGTGGACAAGGACAGTGTACCTGGAGCCTGTCCTCTTGGTGGACAAGGACAGTGTACCTGGAGCATGTCCTCTTGGTGGATAAGGACAGTGTACCTGGAGCCTGTCCTCTTGGTGGACAAGGACAGTGTACCTGGAGCCTGTCCTCTTGGTGGATAAGGACAGTGTACCTGGAGCCTGTCCTCTTGGTGGACAAGGACAGTGTACCTGGAGCCTGTCCTCTTGGTGGACAAGGACAGTGTACCTGGAGCCTGTCCTCTTGGTGGACAAGGACAGTGTACCTGGAGCCTGTCCCCTTGGTGGACAAGGACAGTGTACCTGGAGCATGTCCTCTTGGTGGACAAGGACAGTGTACCTGGAGCCTGTCCTCTTGGTGGACAAGGACAGTGTACCTGGAGCATGTCGTCTTGGTGGATAAGGACAGTGTACCTGGAGCTTGTCCTCTTGGTGGACAAGGACAGTGTACCTAGAGTCTGTCCTCTTGGTGGATAAGGACAGTGTACCTGGAGCCTGTCCTCTTGGTGGACAAGGACAGTGTACCTGGAGCCTGTCCTCTTGGTGGATAAGGACAGTGTACCTGGAGCCTGTCCTCTTGGTGGACAAGGACAGTGTACCTGGAGCTTGTCCTCTTGGTGGACAAGGACAGTGTACCTGGAGCTTGTCCTCTTGGTGGATAAGGACAGTGTACCTAGAGCCTGTCCTCTTGGTGGACAAGGACAGTGTACCTAGAGCCTGTCCTCTTGGTGGATAAGGACAGTGTACCTGGACCATGTCCTCTTGGTGGACAAGGACAGTGTACCTAGAGCCTGTCCTCTTGGTGGATAAGGACAGTGTACCTGGAGATGTCCTCTTGGTGGACAAGGACAGTGTACCTGGAGCCTGTCCTCTTGGTGGATAAGGACAGTGTACCTGGAGCCTGTCCTCTTGGTGGATAAGGACAGTGTACCTGGAGCCTGTCCTCTTGGTGGACAAGGACAGTGTACCTGGAGCTTGTCCTCTTGGTGGACAAGGACAGTGTACCTGGAGCCTGTCCTCTTGGTGGATAAGGACAGTGTACCTGGAGCCTGTCCTCTTGGTGGATAAGGACAGTGTACCTGGAGCCTGTCCTCTTGGTGGACAAGGACAGTGTACCTGGAGCCTGTCCTCTTGGTGGACAAGGACAGTGTACCTGGAGCCTGTCCTCTTGGTGGACAAGGACAGTGTACCTGGAGCATGTCCTCTTGGTGGATAAGGACAGTGTACCTGGAGCCTGTCCTCTTGGTGGACAAGGACAGTGTACCTGGAGCCTGTCCTCTTGGTGGATAAGGACAGTGTACCTGGAGCCTGTCCTCTTGGTGGACAAGGACAGTGTACCTGGAGCCTGTCCTCTTGGTGGACAAGGACAGTGTACCTGGAGCCTGTCCTCTTGGTGGACAAGGACAGTGTACCTGGAGCCTGTCCTCTTGGTGGACAAGGACAGTGTACCTGGAGCCTGTCCTCTTGGTGGATAAGGACAGTGTACCTGGAGCCTGTCCTCTTGGTGGATAAGGACAGTGTACCTGGAGCCTGTCCTCTTGGTGGACAAGGACAGTGTACCTGGAGCATGTCGTCTTGGTGGACAAGGACAGTGTACCTAGAGCCTGTCCTCTTGGTGGACAAGGACAGTGTACCTGGAGCCTGTCCTCTTGGTGGACAAGGACAGTGTACCTAGAGCCTGTCCTCTTGGTGGACAAGGACAGTGTACCTAGAGCCTGTCCTCTTGGTGGATAAGGACAGTGTACCTGGACCATGTCCTCTTGGTGGACAAGGACAGTGTACCTAGAGCCTGTCCTCTTGGTGGATAAGGACAGTGTACCTGGAGATGTCCTCTTGGTGGACAAGGACAGTGTACCTGGAGCCTGTCCTCTTGGTGGATAAGGACAGTGTACCTGGAGCCTGTCCTGTTGGTGGATAAGGACAGTGTACCTGGAGCCTGTCCTCTTGGTGGACAAGGACAGTGTACCTGGAGCTTGTCCTCTTGGTGGACAAGGACAGTGTACCTGGAGCCTGTCCTCTTGGTGGATAAGGACAGTGTACCTGGAGCCTGTCCTCTTGGTGGATAAGGACAGTGTACCTGGAGCCTGTCCTCTTGGTGGACAAGGACAGTGTACCTGGAGCCTGTCCTCTTGGTAGACAAGGACAGTGTACCTGGAGCCTGTCCTCTTGGTGGACAAGGACAGTGTACCTGGAGCATGTCCTCTTGGTGGATAAGGACAGTGTACCTGGAGCCTGTCCTCTTGGTGGACAAGGACAGTGTACCTGGAGCCTGTCCTCTTGGTGGATAAGGACAGTGTACCTGGAGCCTGTCCTCTTGGTGGACAAGGACAGTGTACCTGGAGCCTGTCCTCTTGGTGGACAAGGACAGTGTACCTGGAGCCTGTCCTCTTGGTGGACAAGGACAGTGTACCTGGAGCCTGTCCTCTTGGTGGACAAGGACAGTGTACCTGGAGCCTGTCCTCTTGGTGGATAAGGACAGTGTACCTGGAGCCTGTCCTCTTGGTGGATAAGGACAGTGTACCTGGAGGCTGTCCTCTTGGTGGATAAGGACAGTGTACCTGGAGCCTGTCCTCTTGGTGGACAAGGACAGTGTACCTGGAGCCTGTCCTCTTGGTGGACAAGGACAGTGTACCTGGAGCCTGTCCTCTTGGTGGATAAGGACAGTGTACCTGGAGCCTGTCCTCTTGGTGGACAAGGACAGTGTACCTGGAGCCTGTCCTCTTGGTGGACAAGGACAGTGTACCTGGAGCCTGTCCTCTTGGTGGACAAGGACAGTGTACCTGGAGCCTGTCCTCTTGGTGGATAAGGACAGTGTACCTGGAGCCTGTCCCCTTGGTGGACAAGGACAGTGTACCTGGAGCCTGTCCTCTTGGTGGACAAGGACAGTGTACCTGGAGCCTGTCCCCTTGGTGGACAAGGACAGTGTACCTGGAGCATGTCCTCTTGGTGGACAAGGACAGTGTACCTGGAGCCTGTCCTCTTGGTGGACAAGGACAGTGTACCTGGAGCATGTCGTCTTGGTGGATAAGGACAGTGTACCTGGAGCTTGTCCTCTTGGTGGACAAGGACAGTGTACCTAGAGCCTGTCCTCTTGGTGGATAAGGACAGTGTACCTGGACCATGTCCTCTTGGTGGACAAGGACAGTGTACCTGGAGCCTGTCCTCTTGGTGGATAAGGACAGTGTACCTGGAGCCTGTCCTCTTGGTGGACAAGGACAGTGTACCTGGAGCTTGTCCTCTTGGTGGACAAGGACAGTGTACCTGGAGCTTGTCCTCTTGGTGGATAAGGACAGTGTACCTGGAGATGTCCTCTTGGTGGACAAGGACAGTGTACCTGGAGCCTGTCCTCTTGGTGGATAAGGACAGTGTACCTGGAGCCTGTCCTCTTGGTGGACAAGGACAGTGTACCTGGAGCCTGTCCTCTTGGTGGACAAGGACAGTGTACCTAGAGCATGTCCTCTTGGTGGACAAGGACTGTGTACCTAGAGCCTGTCCTCTTGGTGGATAAGGACAGTGTACCTAGAGCCTGTCCTCTTGGTGGATAAGGACAGTGTACCTGGAGCCTGTCCTCTTGGTGGACAAGGACAGTGTACCTGGAGCCTGTCCTCTTGGTGGACAAGGACAGTGTACCTAGAGCATGTCCTCTTGGTGGACAAGGACTGTGTACCTAGAGCCTGTCCTCTTGGTGGATAAGGACAGTGTACCTAGAGCCTGTCCTCTTGGTGGATAAGGACAGTGTACCTGGAGCATGTCCTCTTGGTGGATAAGGACAGTGTACCTGGAGCCTGTCCTCTTGGTGGACAAGGACAGTGTACCTAGAGCATGTCCTCTTGGTGGACAAGGACTGTGTACCTAGAGCCTGTCCTCTTGGTGTATAAGGACAGTGTACCTAGAGCCTGTCCTCTTGGTGGACAAGGACAGTGTACCTGGAGCCTGTCCTCTTGGTGGACAAGGACAGTGTACCTGGAGCCTGTCCTCTTGGTGGACAAAGACAGTGTACCTGGAGCATGTCCTCTTGGTGGATAAGGACAGTGTACCTGGAGCATGTCCTCTTGGTGGATAAGGACAGTGTACCTGGAGCCTGTCCTCTTGGTGGACAAAGACAGTGTACCTGGAGCCTGTCATCTTTGTGGATAAGGACAGTGTACCTGGAGCATGTCCTCTTGGTGGACAAGGACAGTGTACGTGGAGCCTGTCCTCTTGGTGGACAAGGACAGTGTACCTGGAGCCTGTCCTCTTGGTGGACAAGGACAGTGTACCTGGAGCCTGTCCTCTTGGTGGACAAGGACAGTGTACCTGGAGCCTGTCCTCTTGGTGGACAAGGACAGTGTACCTGGAGCCTGTCCTCTTGGTGGACAAGGACAGTGTACCTGGAGCCTGTCCTCTTGGTGGACAAGGACAGTGTACCTGGAGCCTGTCCTCTTGGTGGACAAGGACAGTGTACCTGGAGCCTGTCCTCTTGGTGGACAAGGACAGTGTACCTGGAGCCTGTCCTCTTGGTGGATAAGGACAGTGTACCTGGAGCCTGTCCTCTTGGTGGACAAGGACAGTGTACCTGGAGCCTGTCCTCTTGGTGGACAAGGACAGTGTACCTGGAGCCTGTCCTCTTGGTGGACAAGGACAGTGTACCTGGAGCCTGTCCTCTTGGTGGACAAGGACAGTGTACCTGGAGCCTGTCCTCTTGGTGGATAAGGACAGTGTACCTGGAGCCTGTCCTCTTGGTGGATAAGGACAGTGTACCTGGAGCATGTCCTCTTGGTGGATAAGGACAGTGTACCTAGAGCCTGTCCTCTTGGTGGATAAGGACAGTGTACCTGGAGCCTGTCCTCTTGGTGGACAAGGACAGTGTACCTGGAACCTGTCCTCTTGGTGGACAAGGACAGTGTACCTGGAACCTGTCCTCTTGGTGGACAGGGACGTGCCGGGACAGACATGTGGTTAGCAGGGTCTTAGCTTCTTTGTGTTCCTTTCCTGTCTCTGGGTTTGGACCTGGGCTTGCTTTTGTGTAAACAGGAAAGGAGGATGGGGGAGGCTTCAGGCTGGGCGGGAACAAGCCATCCCCAGCAGGACGTGGGAGGGGAGTCTAAAACTTGGTGACCCCGGGAGTCACACACATATGAAGAGGATTTATGGAGTTCCAGGAGGAAAATCACCCCAATGTACTAGGGAAGTGACAGCCAAGTCCCCAGCCCAATGCCTTCCTTCTAGGCTGGAGTCTTCAAAGTTTTCTGACCGGATCTGTAGTGAACACCACGTTTCTCTCTCTCTCTCTCTCCCCCTCTCTCTCTCTCACGCACACACACACCCCAGTGGGCCAGCAGGACCGACTCTAGATGACAGATACCTGGAGTGTGCACTCATCTCCTTACCGTCTGAGAAGACAAGTCACATCGAGAGCACAAGGCCCCCCAGATGGCACCCCACTGGCTGAGTAGCCATCCAGCACCTGGCAGGGACTGGGTGGAGCCTCAGGGCCACCTCTGGCCCCAGCTCTGGGCACACAGCACCAGACTGCTGGGGACTGTGGAAGCAGGGCCTTGGGTGTTGACGGGGTGGGTGGGGCCCAGGCCTGGGGTTCTTGCCACAGCACTGGACTGGCCAGCAGGTGCTCCTTCTGAGAAGTCTTCCAGGCCGACTCCGTCACGTTGGAAGACACAGCTTCTCAGTGGTGGATGCTAATAAAAGAAGAAAGGAGGCCACTCTCATCCCGAAGGGGAATTTTGACTGTAGCCCAGGGTCTCAAGTGAAGGGCTGCTGTTCTGTTTTAAAGAGGCGGTAACACCTCCCTTGTGATGAATGCGTACTCTGTGCTGGGCTCTACCTACCGCACATGCCACTCCAAGAGTCCCCAACAGCCCTCGGCAGTAGGGCCCTGAGGAGGGAGCACAGGTCAGCTTGGACAGGGGCATAGTCCCTAGAGAGTGGGGTCTGGATCCACATCTAAATGCAAACACATTATTTCTTACGATGGCTCTTGTGTGGGATCCTTACGCTTTGCTTACACAGCAGGGTGGGGGGCACATTTCATTCCAGGGCAACAGGAGCCTGATTACTCTGTGCTCTATAGTATTTATAAGTCCTTTCACTAACTTAGTGAAGTAACACGAGGGCCCCATACAGTTAGGGCTCAGCCATCTGTCTAGCCTCAGTTATGTATTTCAAAACACGTCAGTGCTTGCCCAGTACACACGCCACCCTGACTCATTATGCTTCCACTCCACTGTGTGGACCTGTCTGACTCATGAATTACCAATTTTCAGATTCTGAAATAAACATAGAATACTCAGAGTGCAATAGTGAAATAAGCACCTAATAGAAAAATAGTCATTATTTCTCTATCATATCGTTCTAGCGGTTAGGGATTAAGTCCCCATTACTGGGGGAAGAGGGGACCCACCCATCACCCCCACCTCATTAGAGCTATTGATTTCCAGCTCCTCTTCTCAATTTCCATGGCAGGTGATCTGCTTGGGAGACTTTGCATTCCACCTTTCCCTCCAGCTCCTTCCTCCTGTCCTGTTAACAAGCAGTGAAGGGCACAGGGAAGACTGTAGAGTGGGAAACAGCGGGTGGACATCCCCTCGGGGGCTGCTGCCTGCCAACGTGGTCCCCACCCTTGTTGTAAACAGGCCACACCGGGCCTCAGCCTTCTGAAGGGCTTTCTGCCACTCGAAGCTCCTTCCGCCATCCTGCAGAGTGCGTCCCCGCTCTCGCCTGGAGTCGGGGCTTCCATAGAGCACACCCCAGCCTGGGTTCCTCTCCACCCAGGGACTTGTCCCCACCTTGTCCCTGCTGGAGCACTCCCACGGGGCTTCTCCTGGCTCAGTGCAGGACTGTCTTCAGAGGCCCAGGGGTTCAGGGAGCCCTAGGGACGCAGACCTGCTGGGTTTGATTCCAGTTCTTGGGTGAGCTGGGTGTTGGAGCCGGCCCCTGGCCCGTCCTGGCTTCAGCCCCCTTTGGAGGTCTTCATAAGGAGACTGCCGGTGTTACCCTGACTGGGGCCCAGCCTGTCCTCGGCTGTGTTTTGTAGTGACATGGGGCACCCTGGTGGGTGCTTGCTCTCGGTAGACACTCTTGCTGTGGGCAGTGGAGGTGGCTAGTGCCTCCCGGAGTGGGGCCCAGGCTGTCTGTGTGCTTGTTTATGAATTTATTTAATAAACCACCTGATGTGGTTCTGGGTTTCAGGAATGTGGCAACACTGAATTCCACAAAATCCATCTCTGAAGGGTGTCTGGTGGGGATCTGCAAGCCCTGCTACCACATGCAGTCCAGGAGGAGCCTGTGGGTCAGGGTGCCACGTCAGCATGGTGTCCCATGGGCACTTGGAGCTGGGGCAGAGTCTGCTTCTGTCCATGTCTGGTGTTCTGGGCCAACATCCAGGGAGATGTCCTCACCCTGGCCACAGAGAGGGTGTCACGGTGGGCTCTGCAGGGTGAGTAGCTACTGTCTTTGGCAGGCCTCCATGGTGTTGACCTCATGCTGGTTCACCACCTGGTCACCCAGATCTTAAGGGGAAGCAGGAACTGGGCAATGCCACACTCCTGTCTAGTGACCACAGGCTGCCACTGGCTAGCAGACAAGAACCAAGTGTGGGCTTTGTTAGTGAGGTCTTTCTCCCTCCATCGTGCCCCCAGATGGCCCTAGTGGCTCCTGCACCTTCAGGTTTCTTCTGCTCTGGGGTCCTCCAGGCCCTCCACCTGTGTCCTCCTCTTGATGATCTCCCTGGGCTGCGTGGCCTCAGCCTCTCAGTTTTCCTCTTTGGGGAGAGCTTAGGGTCCTGTCACTAAGTACCAGGGCTTGCCCCGTCTCTGTCCCTGATGGCTGCTTTCACGAAGCCCAGATTGGGTGACCTGCGAACAGACCCCTACTTCTCCATTCCTGGTAGCTGCGGGTCTGGGATCAGGATGCCAGCCTTATCTGGTCCTGGTGAGGGCTCTTTTCTAGGTTCTGCCCTGTGTGCTCATGTGGGAGAAAGAGGGCAAGAGAGCTCTCTGGGGTCCCTTTTATAAGGGCACAGACCCCATGCATGAGGATGGCACCTCCTCAGGGACCCACCGCCTGCCACTGTGACGCAGGGGGCGAGGGTCAACAGATGAGCTCTGGGCACACCGGCACCCTGTCCCCGCTAACTGCACAGAGCTCCTCTCTGCCTCTGTGGTCCCTGCCCTTATCTCGGGTTCCTTTTTCTTATCTCTACAATTTGCTCAAAGGCAAAAACAGTGATTTAGCCCAGCACTGATTGCTGTGCTCAGAGCAAGGAGCAGCCCTCTGTCCTGGGAGGAAGGCGATGGGCAGAGGGGTCCTGGTCCGCCTCTGGGAGGGAGGGGCTCCCTTGGTGAGTGGCGGCCTCCAGAAGGCTGATCTTGCAGCCAACACTGAACGGGTTTCCCCGGGTGGCACAGGGGGCGCCTGCCCCAGGACTGGAGCACAGCCTTCCAAGCAGCTCCTCCCACAGCCTCCTTGACCTTTAAACCCCCAAAGACACTGCAGAACAAAACCCTCAAGCGGTTGCTAGGGAGAGGATCTTCACCTGCACAGAGTCACAGAGTCAGGCCCAAGTTAGGTCCTGTGGGGCCCAGGACGTACCCTGTGCAGAGATCAGTGAGAACTGCCTGGGCTTTCCCTGTGGTGAGCTGGGGCCAGGGCTGACGAGCAGCAAGGGGAGGAATCACAGAAGAGGTGCCGGCAGGATATGCAGGACCCGGGCGTCAGCTTCCTCTCCTCTCCCTCCCAGGACGGGTCCCACAGGCTCATTCCCCTTGCCCAAGCACACATTGGCTGGCATGTGGGCCTTCTGCCTGCGGTTCTCACTGGGCCTGGTCACCCAGGCAACTCCGGACTCTCAGGTGGAAAGTGGGTCTCCAAAACAAACCCCAAGGTTTGCACAGGGAGCCACCCTTCAGCTGGAGGAAGCTCCTAAATCCAGATGCCAGATGTCCTCCCAGAGCCAGCCCTGCAGCAGACCTTCCCGACAGGGTGGTCAGGCTCTGGCCACCCTGGGACATTGCCTGTCTCTCAAGAGCTTGATCTCCTGAGAGAACAGCTTCTTTCTAAAACAGAGCCACCAGCATCTTTGGTGCTTGGCTCCAGCTATGCTCCAATGTCTAGCCCATCTCGACTTCTAACCCAATAAACACGACAAGCAGGAAACACTGACTTATGAGAGTGAAGCTTCCTGAAATTCTGGTGGTGAGGTGCAGGCCCGAGGTTTTGTTCCAATGCACTGATAAAACCCCAGAGCCTTAAAAGTCGACCTTAATCCCTGAATCAATATCCTCACTGTGCAGTGGATGGTTTGCTTTGGGGACTGAGTGGGCAGGTGTTGGCTGTGGTGGTGGCTGCACAGGCATGGCTTCTGGCCGCCCCAGGACCCTGTGTGGGGTGCCTGTGACCCGCACTTCCTCACAAAGGAAGCCAGCCCGTGAGCAGTGTGTAATTGAGGGAAGAAGAAAACTGATCAATGAAATTGATTTGGGACAGAGTGGGGTTGTTAGAACACATGAATTTGGTGGCTTGTTGAACACTTTAAGGAAAACTCAAATTTCAAGTAATACTTGCTTTCCTTACTACACACCCAGGTGTGGCCACACTTTTTCCTGTAGTGATACGTCCATGGTGTCTCTGCCTGGCGCAGTCTGGGCTGAGCTCACGTTGGCAGCCCTCAGGTACCGTGAGGACTCAGGGGCCAAAAGCTGTCCCTGTCCCTGGGGAGCCTGGTGGTGGTCTGGGCAGATGGCACTGCCTTTGAACTCATAATGTCTTCAGGGCCTCATCTGGCTGCTTTCCATGAGGGACCCTGAGGGGACTCAGTGTCGGGTCAGCTGGTGTGGACTGAGGCAGGCCTGGGAGAGAGAACTCCAGCTTGGCCTCCAGACAAGTGTCCCAGGCTTTGTCCCCTTTCCTGCCTGAGGCTCAAGCTCTAACAGTAGAGTGGTGCAGACAGCAATCCCAGAATGCACCTGCCCCGCTCCACATGGCCCTCTGTGTGCTCTGGGTCCCAGGCGGGTGGTTTGTAGCTGGGGTCAGCTGCTCCCCCAGTTTTCAGAGGACTTTCACAAGGTGACTCCTGGTTTCCCCTAGAGCATCGTCCCGATTAACACCGGGGGTGATGGGTGTTTTTAAGTAGAAGGGTGACTGTGTGCCCCTCTCCTGGCAGGCGCATCTGTTAAAGAGAGGGACAGAGGTGTGTGGTATCTTTGTGCAGCATGTGGAAATACCAGTGTTGGGTGGTGCCAGGCAGGGTATGTAGGAAGGAGGAGGGGGTGTGATGTGGTGACCCTGGCTCAGGCTTAGGACACCATTTCCTGGTGTTGGAGGAGCATCTTGTCACTGGGTGATGCTGTTGGAGCTGCCACCTGTCATACAGCTCCTCCAGGTGATGTCTAGGAGTTCCTGATGTCCTGATCTAGCCTGGAGAGAAGAGCCCTCCCAGTTTTAGCTGGAGGAAAATTGGGTGCTGAGCTGTACCAGAGAATCCACCAAATAGTTCAAAGATTAATTTTCATGATGACTGCTAATTAGTAAAGATTATCCTTTATGCCATCCTGAAAAAAATATGTAATGGGAATGATTTAAGTTACTTTGGTTTAATTCTAAACCATTAGTTATAGCAATTCTTTGCATTTTGATTACTGTTATAAGAGAACTGGCTGACTTGTGGATGCTGGATCCCTGGACATGGGTGCAGCTGTGGGATACAGAGTCCCTTGCAGAGGAGCCAAGCTACCTGGGGATGCTAAGTGCCTGAGTTCAGGCGAAGTCTCCTTCTGGTTGGTAGCACCTTGACAAGGACACAGGCTTCTTCTGTTCATCCATTTATTCAGTGAATATTAACTGAGGCTGAATTTAGAGAGAAACTTTGGATTGTTAGCTCACACTGTCACTCGTTGTCTCCTCCATTAGGATGAATCCATGCAGATTTCTCCTGAGAGCCAAAGAACCATTTGGTCCTGGTGTGATGTGGACTTTGGTCCTGGCTCCAGTTCTGCTGTAAGGCTACCAGCAAGTCATGAAGCCTCTCTGAGCCTCATGGTGCTCAGCTATCCAGTGTGGTAAGCGTCTACCTGCCTAAGGTCTGGCTGCAGGAAGGAAGCCCCCAAGGGGTGCATGTGGTTCCACAGTGGTTGGCTCATGGCAGACCCTTGGCGATGGCCCTCCCCTCCCCTTAGAGCTGGTCATCGTGACACTCACCTGCTCCGTGGACAGCATGGTCCCTGCACACACAACTGGACATCTCGGTGGACAGGTGGGTCCTCTCTGCCTGTGAGGTTTCCTAACACACATCCCAGAGTCCCTGCAGGGCTGAGGACAAAGCAGGTCCTACCTCACGTCTGGCGCTAGAAGACAATCTCGTCCTGCGTTTGTGGAACTGGAAGCCAGGGAGACAAGTGACCTGCCCCCAGTGACCCCAAGTGGCCAAGGTCCTCGGACTGTCCTGTCCAGCCATTTCCTGCCTGACTCCCCAGTTTGACCTAGAAAAATGCTTGGTGGCCTCCCACCCCCCTGAAGCTTTTCCCCACTCTCCTGGAGAATGCAGTGTCCCTGAGCTTTGGTCCCCATTGTCCTTGGCAGGTGTGACTCCAACAGGGAGGAACTCTTGGCTCTTCACTTTCAGAACACTAAAGTTGCTTAATAGATTTAGGCATTTGTCATTAGAAACAGTGACCAAGGTGTAGAGAATACATTGGGAGGAAAGAGGAAGAGATTCCAAACCCACCCACAGCGCACTGCTAGCCCAGGGCTCAGGAGGCTCCCGGCGACACATCTGTGTCCTGGAGCGACAGGGATCGATCAGCTTGAGCTCCAGCCCCGCGGGTGCCAGGCCAGAAGTCGAGGCTGGCACCTTCCTGGAGGATGGCTCTGCTGGTCTTGGGGGCCCTGCCGGGTGTTTCTGCCTTCAGCTCAGTCCTCAGTCAGTTTCTCCTGGGAGGATTTGCTGGCGCTCCTGTGACTGTTGGAATCTTTGCCTGAACACAGCAGGACCCCATGTCTTCCCAGGGTTGCTGAGTCATTGGGGACACTTGTCCCCAAGGCCACAGATTCAGGAGCCTGACCCGCATGAGGGAGAGTGCTTTGGAGCGATGTGCGATGTCTTGGAGATCACGCAGGGCAGGCCAGGTTCTGTTTGTGGGAGGCACAGGCCACGGTCTGCAGGCCCGTCTCTGGAAGCTGCTCTCCCCACTCAGGCCTGGGAGTGGTTGAGCAGCTTGTTTCATGGATGGTGGTTGCAGGTGGCTGCACTGAGCACCCATGACCTGGGGAGTGAGCCCTGAATGGAGGCCCCGCCTGCCTGGGGACTCGGGCACCGTGCCTGTCTGTCCAGGCAGGCGTGGCTGCAGGTTAGCTGGCCTTGAAGGGATCAGTCCTCATTTCCTCCCTCTTGATTCTGTGCTCAGACACCTGACCACCTCTGATTTAGTGCCTGCTCTGCAACAGCTGAAGAGCATGGACAGCCACCTCCTCCTTCATGAAGGGTCATAAAGCTTGATTATGTTGCAGGAGTCATATGGAACCAGGTGCCAGGAATCACAGCCTGAGGGAGGGCTTGCTGAAGGCTGGTTCTTGGCCAGGAGTTATTTGGTTACAAGGACAGAAACCCAGGAGAGGCAGCTCATACAAAGAAGGCTTATTCCCAGGGTACAGACCTCATAGAATCTGAGTAACAGCTAAGCCTGGGGCAGGGCCTGGCTTTGCTCCAAAGGGAACCCCAGCAGGCAGATCCAGGCTCTTTGCACTTCCCAAATCCAAACCCAGATGCCGCAGGAGGGAAGTCTGTGGCTGAGATACATCTAGGAATCTCAGTACCCCCGGGTGAGCTGGACAGGACATGGCACACACCCACTGGGGCATGGCTGTGGCTGCCCTGAGTTGGCAGATAAGCAATATCGATCAAATGTCCTAGTGGATAAAACTTGAGACACAAACATATTTTAATGAGAGCTTGACACTTCAGCTTGACACTTCAGTCTTAAGATTGACTCTTAAGATTGACTCAGGTCTGTGACCAAGTACTTGCTTCTAACAGGAGCCTGGGACCTGTGACACATAGTGCCCATGACATCATTCAGCATGGGGCAGGTCGGCAGGTGCAGACGCTGGACAGAGGGACAAAGGGTGGTGGAGGGCCTGGGTCTACTGTCATTTTGGAAAGACCTGGGGGTTGAGGAGTCGGTCTGAGAAGGGAGGCTTGGGGGCCAGGGAGTCCCAGGGAGGGAACTGGTTCTGACTCGGCCCAAGCCCTTCACTGTTCACTCTCACTGGGTCTGCATGGGCGGGTCGCATGTTCTTGCACCGTCAGTCACCGACCATGGTAAAGCACTTTGTCACTGAGCCACTTCACTCATGATGGACCGGGTTAGGTGACTCCCTGTGGAGCAGTGGAGCACTGTGGCCACATGTGTGGCCAGAGCCTGAGCTCCATGGCCCTGCGCTCGGGTTCAGCAGTCTCCCTGTGGTCCGATTGCTGGTGAGCTCGGGCCATGAGGCACCTTCTGCAAGCCCGGGCCATGCAAGCTGCTCCTAGAGCCAGATTTATACTATTGTTATTTTCTTTTGTAAAACCAAACCCTTGTAAGGTACCATTTGTCTCCCTCAGAAAGTGTCCCAACAACGTCCCCCGCCCCTCCTCTGGGGGTGAGGAGACCTGCACAGCTGTGTGTGTTAGTGTTGCCTGCACAAGGCAGGGGCAGGGAGAGCCCACGGTTTGCCCTTCTTGTGTTGCTCCTTGATGGTGCTGGTCAGGAGCTGCTGCCCTGAGCTGCTGGAGCGGCGTGGTGTACCGTTGGGTGGGGTGACCTGTGCGTGGGGTGGGGTCCCAGGCTGAGGGGCAGCAGTGTTCCCTGACAGCTGGTTGATAACTGTGAGTTGGTAACAGTGACTCCCCTGTCCCTGCTCACTTCCCTGTCAGCTACTCTTCTCTTACAGTGTCCAGCTGCCACCAGGAGCAGAGCTGGCCGGCGAAGGTGCCAGCAGCACCCTCAGCGGCAGGTCCAACAGCGGGGCTCCTCGGGGAGCGCTGCCGGCAGGGTGCCCGTGGCCTGATAGCTGCCGAGGGCCACCTGCTCTGCAGTTGTCAGCTGTGACTTGATCTTCCTGATGGACGCATGGCGTGATGGGCGGGAAGGCAGGTGCTGGATGGCTGCTGTGGACCCCGGGAGGGAAACCCTGGCTCTCGGCATCTGACATCCTCCAGGATCTTCCCGCTGCTCTGCAGAGGCTTCCCCTTGCTTTTATGTCACTCTACTCACCCACAGTAAGGAAGTGCCACAGAACAGGAGCCCTGTTCACACAGGTGTCTTCTTGATGAGGGGCCAGGCACGGGTGGACTCTCCGCTGTAGGCACAGACCCTGTGCACCATTCTGTCCCTAGCCTGGCCAGGCCACATGAGGACCTGGAATCCTTTTCCCTGAGCTGAGAGACAGATGGGAAGAGGGGGCGTCTGCAGCTTGGGGGTGCTGACCTACAGCAGAAGCCCTGTCTGCCGGCTCATTTCCAGTGGGGTGGGGAGGTCTGGGGAGCAGGATGAAGGAGAGGTGAGAGTCAGGGGTCTTGTAGGGACCCACGGAGGGAGGGATTATCTTTCCCCTCCAGTATGGGCGGGGAGGGTGGGCTCCTAAGCCAAGGCAGGGCATCCGGGCTGCTGTTCCTGAGGCTGGGTGGAGCTCACTGGCGGTACCTGGGCCGCCCTTGGGTTTGATGTTTTCATACAGACCCAGAGCGCATGTCTGCAGCCCTGTGCCTGCCCCTTCCTGCTGATTTCCAAGGGCAGAGGCTGCACCCAGTGGGCAGGTTGGAATGGGCACTAGTGTGCTGGGAAAAAGAGGGTGGGCACACGCACCCTGCAGGCTCAGAGGGCCAGGAGAGGACCTGGGACTCCTGAGCCTCCAGAGAGGAACAGGAGAGAAAAAGGGCTAGCGAGGGCCGCATGGGGGTGCCCGGGAGTGGAACTCAGCTCAAGACAGACTTTGCTCTTCTGAGATGGGGCTTGGAACATAGGTGTGTCCAGGACTGCCACAACAGTGGTGCAGGTTGGCTTAGGGTGGCAGAGGTGTGTTCTCCAAAGCTCTGCAGCCGAGATGCCTGGTCCAGCTGCTGGCAGGGCTGCGCCCCTCTGAGGGCTCACGGAAGCAGCTTTCCCTCTGTTTCAGCTCCTGGTGTTGCTGGTGGCCCTGGGCACTTTTAGCCACCTTACTCTGGTCTCCGTTTCTGTGGCCTCACTGTGTATCTCTGTTGTCATGGGCTTCGCTGTGTGTCTCAGTCACCTGTGGCCCCTGTCTCTGTCACCCTCCCCCTGGGGGTTCCATGATCCCATGGCCCCCGTCATCTCTATCATCTCGTGTTCTTATCAGGACACCAGTCACTGGATTCAAGGCCCCTCGAGTCAGTGTGACCTCCTCTTAGCTAAATCCATCTGCTGAGACACTACTTCTGACCTCTGTTGTAGCCCGAGGTTTCGAATGAACACGAACTGTCGGGGGACGATATTCAATCCAGGACAAGGACGTTTTCCAGACTGACAAATGGGACGGTGCCCCAGGTAGCGTCCGGGTCAGAGATGCTCCTCCTCAGCACCCCTTGACCCAGGTCTCCCCATTTCTGCCATCCTCAGCCATCCGAGCCACTTGAGCTGTCTTGGTCCCTCGTCCTGCTCTTGGAAGCCAGCCGTAGGTGTGCAGCCATGTGGGCATGGGGGTAAGGAGTGATACATTCAGGGTGCCGATGGCTTCTGACCTTGATGGCCTGCCGGTGGAGCTCCCCCAACAAGCCCCTGACCTGGACTCTTGGTCTCAGGTGTCCTGCCTCCTGGTGCCTCTCTCAGCTTCAAGTCCTCCCAGAACCATGTCTGAGCTGCACTGGGGTCCAGACAGACCTGTCCAGATGCTGCCACACTGTGACTGCCCCTCCCCTGCTGTCTCTCCAGATGCCAGCTGGGGAGCAGGTGGACGGTGGGCTCTGCAGGCCTGAGCCAAGGTGGGATGGACTGGGCCAGCGCTCTTGTGGCTGACTTGTACCAGAGCCACCCTGTTCCTGCTCTCCGTGGTTCCTCTTTGCTGAGATGCTCTTACCTGGAGGTGCTTTCTGAGATGGCAGGCCCTGCGTGTTGAGTTGTTGTTTGTCTTTTGAAACTCTTCCATTTCAAGAAAACAGACTCTTATGGGGAGTGTTGGCACATACCTGTAATTCCAGTGGCTCAGGAGGGTGAGGAAGAAGGACAGTGAGTTCAAAGCCAGCCTCAGCAACTTAGCAAGCCCTAAGTGAGACCTTGTCACTAAATAAAATATAAAAAAAAAAAGGGCTGGGGATGTGGCTCAGTGGTTAAGTGTCCCTGGGTTCAATTCCTGGTACCAAAAAAAAAAAAGGCACTCTTATCAGGCATTTACCATATTGATTTTGTTTTATTTAATGACTTTTACTAAAAGAGAATCTCTGTGACACTATGCATGGACATAGTGTTTTCATGATGTCACTTTGCATTTTTTACTTTATTTATTTAGGGCTGGGGACTGAACTGAGGGCCTCTGCTCTCCCACTTAGCAACAGCCCAGCCCCACCTTGAACTTTTTAAATTGACTTTTAATGAAGCATGTATGGTGCTTTATTCAGCTTTTTTTTTTTGGTCACTGTGACCAAAATAACGGACAAGAAAAACTTTAGAGGAGAAAAAGCTTCTCTGGGGTCCATAGATGGCCAACTCCATTGCTCTGGGCTCCAGCTGAGGCAGAAAGGTGTGGGGTAGGAAAGCAGCTCAGGACATGGCAGCGGGAAGCAGAGAGAGCCTCATAAAATGTGAGTCCTGAAGTCAGCCCCAGTAACCACCTCCTCTGGCCACACCCTGCCTGCCGACTGCTGCCGCCCAGTTGACCCATCCAAGTGGCTTGGTGTGTGATGGGGTTCAGGCTCTCCTGGCCCCATCCTCGCTCCTCTGAGCCCCCTGGTACCGTCTCACACATCAGCTTTTGGGGGACACCTCATATGGAGGCCATAACACATGGTACCTGGTGCCAATTGCTTTCCTTGGCATTTGGCATTGAGATGACACCTCCATTCTTAGGGAGTGCAGGCAGTGAAGGGGCAGGGGCTAGATGCCACCGACCAGCTTCGGCTCCATCTGGACGCTGTTGGGATGACATAGTCCCAGTTCTCCAGGACTCATGGAGTGAGGCGGGCTGACCAGAGAGGCAGTGTTTCTCCCAAGGAGTCAGGAAGAGACAGGGAAGGGTTCAGCTTGAAGACAGCAAGTATCTTGAAGATAGCAAGATACCTGGACAAGGTTTTGTCTAGCAAAAGAGTTTTAGTTTTTTTTTTTTTTTATACTTATCTGCTTTAGGAACAATGACATGTGTGCTCCTTAAATGGTACGCAGTGAGGACAGCTGTGTGTCAGAAGTTGTGAAGGGCACTCACCAGTGTGCATCTTACCTGGAGGTGCTGGCTGGGCAAGGGCGACCCCAGGAAGGCCTCCTATCATGTGCTGCTAAAGCATGAAGCACGCGTGGGGCGTTTCCTTCTGTTCCTCAGAGAAGCGCTCTTGATGGGGACCATTGGTCTGTCTTCTGAAGATAAGCTTCTCCCACCATCTCTTCCCCTCCTGCTACTCAGCCCAGCTCTCCTCTGCTGCTTGGTGTCCCTTGGATTCCTTTAACACAGGATTCCCTGGCCTTGGCTGGAACCAGGCACACCCAGACCAACTGGAGACTGTGGGTAAGACGCAGGCATCTGCCTCTTCTCAGGCATCTGCCTGTTTAAGTCTCTCTGGCTGCTCCCAGTGTGCAGCAGGGTTGAGAGCTGCTTTAGCCTCTGCAACTATGTAGGAGGATAAGAAAATAATCGATTGCACCAGTTAACTCTTGCCACCGTGAAGGGATAACCTTGTGCTGTTATGCTCTGACTTGGGCATTGATTGATGGGGGCTTGAAGTGTCTGTCTTTTGGTGCAGAGCCCGGAGGCCAGGCCCAGCAGCACCATGGCCTGGGCTCTGCTCCCTCTCAGAGGCCTGGTGAGTGAGGCCGGGCCTGTTTTCCTGCGGATCTTTCCCAGGGCTCCCCAGGGCCTCCCCAGGCCTTGTGGACCCAGGAGATGCTCCCTGCAGAGCTCTACTTCCCAACAGTCCTTCATCTGGAGAATTCCTTTCTCAGGGTTGGCCCAGGCTGCATATTTTCTAGCTTCTGCCAAAGCCAGAGCCATCATTTTGAAACCAAGCTATGAATTGCTCATTCCACAATTCCCAAGTGGGAGTTGTGATTTTTGTTTACTTTCTTAAAAAATTCACATTTAGCCTGAGGCTTGGCGGGAGGAATTTTAAACATTCTTTGAAAGCTATAAAGAAGAGTTGGGAATGAAATGACCACTCAACTTCAACTAGAGCCATCATTTTTTAAAAAGCATGTCATTAAGTGGTGGGAGCATGGTGGTGACTGAGCAAAGATCTCCAGCCACCAGTGGAATGCTAATATCACTGGACGCGTCTCTTGAGATGAATTATGGCTTAGGAACAATTGCAGAGTCAGGTGAAACCCCATTACGATGGATGGCACTATGATTCAGTGCGCCCAGTATTTATAGAATATTAATTTGGTCAAGAATCATGCTCAGTGCCGGGCACTGGCTCTGCCTACAAACCTACTACTGCTGGGTGGGGAGACTGGAGCTGGGGGTGCGTCCTGGCCACTAGCCATTACCTGAGATCTATAAGCCCAGAGCAGTAAATGCTTCTGCTCAAGCTGAGACACACCTGGTGGCTGGAAGTCCTGATTGTGATTTGCTTGTCCAGGAGTGTCCAGCTTCTTGCCTGGCTCTCACCTAGGCCCCAGCTGCTCGGTCATATTTTACAAACTGCCCACAGAACGGAAGATCATGGAAGCTTGTGCTGGGAGAAGGAAGAGCGGAAGCGCCATGGAGAAGGCCCAGATTGCTGTTCAGGGAGCCCCTGGGGCCAAGCGCTGCTGGCTCCGCTCTGCGTCCTGGCTAGTGGGGCTTGGACTCCGAGTGTGGATACTGGCACGGACACAGGGTGAGACCTGGAGCGTGGGGCTCTGAGTGTGCGACGCTGGGTGTGGGTGCCTGGCACAAGTCAGGGTCCCTCGTTGCCCTTCCTGGTGGCACTGTGTACTCCCGGCTAGACTTGGATCTGTGAGATAAGAGGGTACTCCCTGTCTCCCCACCACCACCCTGGGGTTTGGCCTCTGTGCCAGGGTGCTGAGTTTTGTTTGGTTCCTCTGTGAAGGGCTTGGGACATAGCTCAGTGGTAGAGCCCTTGCTTGCATGAGCAAGGCCCTGGGTTCTAGGGATCCCTAATACTGGGTTGGATCCTTAGTACTATGGAGAAGGAAAAAAAGAAAGAAAGAAGGGAGGGAAGGAGGGAGGAGGGAGGGAGGGAGGGAAGAGAGAGAAAAAAATCAGTCCATGCTATGGGTCTCTGTTGGGCTCCCCTCCCATCTGGCAATGGGCAGCCCTCCCTGGTGGGCTCACCTGCTGCCCTTTCTGCCAGCCCACTCCACATGGGAGGTGTGGCTGCCTGGTCTTCTACCTGCTCCCAGCTGAGCATCGTCTACTCTGTTAAGATGCAAAGAAGAGGGGAGGGGTGGGGGAAGTGACACCAAGGGGCCTTTCACCTGGGCCCTGGACCTGTGCCTAGCCTGGCACTTGCTCTCACCACACGCCTCTCCTGCTTCGCCAGCAGATGGCGGCAAGGCAAGCTCCGAAGGTAGGACGGGCTCCAGCTGCAGATGGAAGAGGGGCTGACTCCATGCAGACTCTGCCCAGGGAACTATCCCTGCATCACTGAAGGTCAGCGAGAAAAATAACCTTGAGAACTGAGACCACAGAGGGTGCTCTTTGGGATCTGCTTGCTGAATTCACAAAAATGAGACCTCTCCGTGTCCTATGTAACCATTCAGAGTTCAAATGCAAATAGCCATGTGCTTGGGCCTCTACTGAGGCCAAGGGGTGTCAGGAGCCTCAGGGTGAAGCTGATCTTCCAGTTCAGGAGGACTGGGGCACAGGTAAGAGCTCAGCCTGGCCTATGTACCCACTGCTGGCTCTGTGACCTTGGACAGCTCCTTCCCCAAGAGGGGCCTGGTGTTTGGACATTCAACCGATAATAAAATTACTAACTGATAATTACTATTAATTACATGCTTTCAAGGCACCAGACACTGCATTAAGCATTATGTGCATTTTAAAATTGGAAACTCAAAATGGCCCTGTGAGTAGACATTGCCATTGACATTCACAGAAAGGAAGCGGATCCCAGCTTGGTGCCGGCTGGGGATCGGATCCCGGCTGGCTAGTGCCGCTGGCCAGTGCCACTCCCCACCTGCCTCGCCTGGTCCCAGGGAAGAAAATGGGAGCGCAGACTAGGGCGAGGCTGCGCCTGGTGATGGATGAGGGGCCAGGCAGATGACGTCTTCGCTTTCATGCATGTTTGAACATTTCTGTAAGAAGCAAAGTTGAAAAATATTATCATATAGATGGGGAAATGCAAGCCTTGGCCTGAGGGTGACAAGCAAGAAGTATTTACTAGTTTGAACCAAACTTGTGGCCACATCCCTTTTCTGAGGACAGAGGGTAGAGTTGGAGGGCCTGGCTTGGGGACTCAGCAGGGGATAGGGCCAATATGTCCTTAGGGGTCTCACTTGTCAGGCTACAGGCACCAGGCTTCCCTCCCCCTCACACACACTCACACACACACACACACACACACATGCACACAGTATAAATCCAGACCTAGAGAAATATTAGCAATCATACCACAAGTAGCCACTGCTACAGAGTCTCAGGTACATGCATATATGGGTGTATGCATATGTTCGTGTGTGCATTTGTGTAAGAATATACACACATGCATGTGTTTGCAATGCACATGTTTGTGCCTACTTGTGCACACACACATGAATTTACATAGGTATGCATTTGTGTACATGTGAACTACAAGGGTATAGTGTGCATACGTGTATTCGCATGTATGTGTCTGTGCATATGTATTAGTGTATGTATGTGTGTAGGAAAATAGTTGTTCTTCAGTGTTTAGCCAAGAACAAGCCAGGGCCAGGTGCCTGATGGAGCTCCATAGACATGAACACCCACTTATAGCACTGCATGAAGGCGCTTTTCTGAAAAGCAGCAAGTGGGCCTTTGATCGAGCCCCTTGGGGGTGGACGTGGCCACCATTCTCTCTCCATTTCATTCTGTCTGTATGTGGAAGAATCACTGTGGCGAAGAATCACTCAAGAAGTAACATGCAGTGCAAGCCTGGCCCGACACTGCATGCCCTGTGGTGCTTAGGGCACAGAGCTTTGTGGGCACCTGCCCCGGGCCAAGTGCAGGACTGAGGCTCGAAACCCAGAGTGAACCAGGGCTTCCACCTGGGGAACACATGCTGTGACAGGTGACCACAAGCACCAAGCTCATGGAGGGCCCAGAGTGAATCAGGGCATCCACCTGGGGAGTGTATGCTGTGACAGGTGACCCCAAGCATCAAGCTGGTGGGAGGCCCAGAGTGAACCAGCCCAAGGCATCCACCTGGGGAGTGCGCACTGTGACAGGTGACCCCGAGCACCAATCCCGTGGAGGCTGGATTTTCGGTGCTGGCACCGTTGGCTGCCAGGGGAAGGCTCGACCCCTGTGCACCCCAGGGGGTTCTGTGGAAAACCAACACCTCCCCCAGGAGGACTGGGGAGAAGGGCCCAAGAGAGGCAGGGCGAATGACAGTGACACAGTGACTTGGAAAGCCAACAGGCAGACATTCAGACCTGCCCTCAAAGTGGCCATGCCCTGGAACCCCTCTGTTCCTGAGAGGGGCCTGGTACCTTCACTGGCCTCCAGGAAAAGTGACCACCTTGGCTGTGGTTTCCATGGGACTGAGGGTGGACCGTTCCTTCACTTCCTCCTTCAGAGCCCAGGTCATCAGTGGCCAGGGGTCCATGGGCCCAGGTGGTAACTGGCCCCGACAGCTCCCAGCTGGAGGGAGAAGCGCATGTCTTGGGGGAAAGGCATGGCAGGGTCAGGCAGCCTGACCCAGGCTGGGCATGTGAGTGCTTATGCCCTACACTGAGGACCTGCAGGCCCAGGGTAGACCTGCTGGGCCCTGGGCCTGGGTCCCCGGGTGAGAAGGGCGCACTGCTTAGGGCCAACCCGCCAGGCTCAGAAGAGCAGCCCTGAGGGCAGGTGGCCTGAGAGCAGCATGAGGTCCACTCTGACCAGACCCTTTGGAGGACGTCACAGAGCCGAACGGAAATGAGACCCTCCTTCCCTTCGCCTCACCTGCATGCAGCGGCTGTGGGACCTGCCTGCGCCTGTCAGGCATGATTCGTGGTGCTCTGAACTTGAAGGTGGGGTGGTGAGATGTGTAAGTGCCACCAACCACTTGCTTTCTCCTCTTCTCGACTAACACCCAGTTTCTGAAGCGTGATCAGTGGGGACAGTGGTGAGGAGCCGCCTCTGGCTCAGTTCTCTAATAGCTCCCTGTTGACCATCATGGACAGGGCAGGACTGCCTAGGCTGGCCGGAGAGACCTCATCACCAGGACACTCTTGGGCCTGGGCCCCATCTCCAGGGGCCAGTTGCTTCTTTCAAGTCTGCTGATGATGTTGGACCCTCTCCGTCCACACAGTTTGTGGCAAAGGAGAGTGAAGACGGAGGAAAGGACCCACGGCTAGTCCACGCAGACGATGGCCTTGAGAGTACTGGCCTTGTGAGTACACGAGATGGAAGAGGAGGATTTCCTATCAGTGACTTTGCCACCTGATGCCTGCCGTGTCTGCAGGACTCTGGCATCTCTGTGCAAGAGGCACGTCCCCACAGGACCTCCCTCGGAGCGTCCTCTGATTCGGGCCTAGGAATTACGGCAATCACATTGTGTTCTACAATACTTTTTGTGGATTATTGATGGCATCTTATGAAAGTAAATTGCATCACTCCCACAGCCCCGCGAGCCGACAGTGTCAGTCTATTAGCGTCTCGTTGCCGGAGGGGACAGCTCACTGGTTGTTTGAGCTTTATGAGATCCCAGAGGGCAGAGAAGTGTGCTGAAAATGCAGAAAATTTAGCTTTCAATAAACATATCAAATCATTGCAATTTGTTTATGATGGTGGTTCACTCAGACTTAAAGTTATTTTCTTTTCCATTTTGCAAACGCTTTGATGTCGCCCAAGGATTTCACAGTGTGCTGCACAGGCAGGACAGACACGTCACAGGCAGGTCTGGGCTTTCTGGTCAGCAAGATAGAAGCGGGGCCTTGTGCAGGGACGGAAGCGTCTGCGGTCTCTGAACAGCTGATCCAGACCTGTCTTCCCCTCCTGGCTGCTTGGTGGGCCCTAGAGGCCCCAGAGCAGATGCCGGGACACAGGTGGCTCATGCCATTGGAAGGCAGGGCTGCAGTTCCCGGGCAGGCTGTCTAGGAGTGGGGCGTGGGCAGGGACCATACCTGGCAGGATGTTTTCTGGAACCTGGGTTTCCTGAGTAGAAGCACAGGTAACATTCAGGGGTCTGCCATGGTGTGGAAGGATGACCTGTGGCCATAGTCCTGGAGGCTGTGGGGAGGAAGTCCCTTAAGAAACCTGTCCAGGCAGGGTCTGTGGCCAGCTCAGGCCTGCCCCTGTATGTGCGCGGCTATAGCTGGGCTGGGCTCTGCTCTTTCAAGAACAGGCCGATCTCCCTGGCTGTGCACCTTTTCCTTCATTGTCATGGGCCCACACTGCAGTGGCGGACCCCACCCCCATGCCCCCCACCCCGTGTGTGTCCTCATGGAGAGGGACAGAGAATTTCCAGGACTGGGCCAGCCTGGGTCCTGGGGGAAATACCCACATCCTTGAGTTGAGGAACTGAGTACAGGACAGGTTAAAGGTGGGCAGGGCAGCTCTGGAGAGCAACCCTCCGGGGCTTTCACCATTCCTTAGAGTGAGAGACAGTGAGCGTTAGCCCAGGGGGGAGATGGAGGGGCGGAGGCCTCCAGCCAGGAGGCACCCTGCAGGGAGAGGGTGAAGATGGGGTGGCGGGATGGGTTCCACGCTCCACCTCCTGACTGGCTCCCCTGGAAGGCTGCGGGGGGCCCGGGGACCAGGGTGGGGGCCAGCTCCATAGCTCTTGCAAGGCAGAAAGCTGGTGGGGCTGACCTTGGTCAAAGTCCACTCTTTCTTCTTCCCCGGTTCTCCACCTCCCCTTCCCTCTCTCTTCCTCTCCCTCCTCTCCTTCCCCCTCCTCTTCTCTTCCCTGCCCCCACCCCCCCGCCCCCAGCCCTCATTGCTTGCTCTGGGGAAGCCAGCTGCCCAGCCAGGAGGGAGGCCCGAGTGTTTTAAGTGTCTTCATAACTGCTCACTCCCTTTGAAAGTGTGCTGTAAGAGTCACCTGAGGGAAACTGCTCTGTGACTTTCCTTCTGGTCCCTGTCTGCTTTGGGTATCGAGTTACCTAGATAATTTTTTTGGATGTCTCTTCTAGTTTACTAATTTTCTCTCATCTACATCTAATGCACTGATTAATCAGCTCACTGGGTTGTGTTTCGTTAGATTTTTGAGATAACAGTAGGTACATGTACAGTTGGAGCAAAGTCCAGGGAGGTCCTGGGATCCTTTGCCTGGTTTCCCCACTGGTGGCCCTCTTGGAAGATGGGACACAAAGCATCTGCACCGGAGCTCACCGACCTCTAGGCCCATGCCAGCCTGACCTCACCCCCCTGTTGCTGTTGCTGCAACCATTAGCCTGCTGCCTGGGTCCATCCTGCCACCTGCAGGGTGCATGAGCAGGCTGTATGATGAGTAACATTTGGGGATGGGTTTCTGTCATTGCACACAATTCTCAGGATTCACCAGGCTGCTGTGTGCACCTCTGGGTCCTTCCTGTGCACTGAGATGGAGGCTGCTGCCTGCTCAGAGGGACCACAGTTTGATATCCATTCACCCACCAAGGTGTTATGGCTCAGATGTGATGTCCCCAAAAGCTAAAATGTGAGACAACGCATGGAGGTCTGGAAGAGAAACCACAGGGTCATAGCCTTAATCTAATCACTGGATTAATCCCTGATGGGATCCACTGAGTGGTGACTGTGGCAGGTGGGGTGTGGCTGGAGGAGGTGGGCATTGGGGACTGGCTTTGGGTATATATTTGTATCTGGTGAGTGGCGTCTCTCTGTTTCCTGATCTCCATGTGAGCTGCTCCCCTCTGCCACACTCTTCTGCCATGTTCTGCCTCCTCGGGCCCTGAGCAAAGGAGCAGCCTCTTATAGACTGAACCTCTGAAACCATGAGCCTGGATAAACGGTTCCTCCTCTACAGTTGTTCTGGTCCTTTAGTCACAACAGCAATAAACACGGATTAAAACACAAAGACTCCTGGGTGTTTCCCGTTTGGGGCTGATAAAACACATTTTTATATGAGCAGAGATTTTCATCTTTGATGTTATTCCTGAGCCTGGAGAAGATTTTTTGGAATTTTTAAAGTTACATTTTCAAATTCTAAAGAGCTTTTGGACTTTTTAAATCATCCAATTCATGTGGGGTGAGTATCTTCTCTTTTGAGTGCATTTTTTTGGTAGAATTGGTCTGTTTTGTCTAAGATTGGAATTTCTCTTGTAAGGCATTCTGTGTGGTATTTCCTTATTATCCTTCTGAAATCACCCTGTGGTATTTTTGTCTTGTTCCTGATGTGGGAATTTGCGTATTCCCCCTTCTTTCTTTGTCTGTCTTTAGAGCCTGTCGATTGGCTAGACCTTTGCAAAGGACAAGTCATTTACCTCATTTTTCTCTATCGCTGTTCTGTGTTCAGTCTCATTGATTTCTGCTCTTATCTTTCACTCTCTTTCTTCTTTCTTTTTCCTTTGCTTTACTCTGTTCTTCTTTTTTCTGGGGTTGGAGCGGGAGCCTGGATTGCTGATGTGAGACGCCAGTGGGTTTTTTTTTTTATTTGTTCTAATTAGTTAGTCAGACATGGCAATAGAATGCATTTTGATCCACTGTACACACATGGAGCACCACTTCTCCTTCCTCTGGCTGAACGTGGTGTAGAATCACACTGGTAGTGTGATCCTACATGTATATAGGGTAATAAAAAATATGGAATCAATTTGCATGTCGTCCTTGTGCAGGGGCATGCTAATCTTCTCTGTATCGTTCCAGTTTTACTATACTTGCTGCCGAAGCGATCACTGGTTTTTTTGTTTGTTTGTTTTGGATTTTTTTTAGTTATACATGACAGTAGAATCAATTTTAATATAATTATACAACCATGGTCTTATTCCAATTAGGACGCCATTCTGTGGATGTCCATGATGGTGGGATTCACTGTGGTGTATTCTATACGTACATAGGAAGATTATGTCAGATTCATTCCACTGTCTTTTATTTTCCTATCCCCCTCCCTTCCTTCATCCCCCTTTGCCTAATCTACTGAACTCTGTTCTCTCCAGTCTTCATTGTGGGTTAGCTTCCACATTCCAGCAAAAAAAATGCAACCTTTGGTTTTCTGGAGACTGGCTAATTTCACTCAGCTTGATAGTCTACAAATCCATGCATTTACTGGAAAATGACATGAAGTCATTCTTCTTGATGGCTGAGTAGTACTCTATTGTGCATATACACCTCATTTTTTTCATCTGCTGAGGGGCACCTGGGTTGTCTCCATAGCTGTATGGTTGTGAATTTTGCTGCCATAAGCCTCCATGTGGCTCTGGGGCTGTGCAATCCCCTCTTTGCCCTACTCCAGCAGGGCTCTAAGCAGTTGGTGTGATGTTTTGTCACCTCTGTTCAGTTCAGTGTATTTTTAATTTTGTTCAAGAGTGTGGTTGGTTTTGAACTGTGGATTTTTATTATTCAGTTCCACATGTTTGGGGCTTTTTGTGCTATCTCCTGTCCCTCCAGTGTGGCTCCATTGTGGGTGGAAAAGGCAAACTTTTACATTTATTAAGTCTGGTTTGTGGTCTACTTGGTATAGTAACATGGGTGTTCTGCCATTGGGCAGAGTGTTCTAGAAATATTGATCACATGCCATTGGCTCTTAGTGTTTTGAGGTCTTGATTTTCTGCCTAGTGTTCCAACTGTTATTGAGGGAAGGATATTGACGTTTCCAGCTATAATTGTGCATTTGTTTATTTCTCCTCTCAGTTTTCAGTTTTACTTCATGCATTTTGTAGTTCTAGTTTGACAAAGATGTATCGAGGGTTGCTATGTCTTAATGGTGATTGACTGTTTTATTATTATATAATTCTTTCTTTGTCTCTGGTAATTTCCGTTGTTCTGAAGTCTGTAAGTCTATCCTATGTTAATATAGCCACCCCTTGACTTTGATTTTTTTGGTCTGATCTGTCTTTCCCTTCTGCTCACTTCCAGTCTGCCTCTATCATTATATCTAAAGGGAATTACCATTAGACAACACACAGTTGGGTCACATTCTTAAATCTCCTTTGACAATTTCCCTGATCTAATTGACGTTTCTTGACCATTTACATTTAATGTAACTATTAAAATGTTAGAGTTAGAACTCTTCTTTCACATTTTGGTTTCCTGTTTGTTCTCTCTGGTTTTCGGGTCTTGTTTTCTTTCCCCTCTTTTTCCTCAGGGGTTTCTTGAATATTCAGAATTCTGTCTTGATCTGTTGTGTTTGAAAGCTGGGTATTGAACTGGACAGCATAAGTTGTCATGTCCCCTCGTGTTTTTTATTCATCACTATGAGTGGAAAGCAGAGATCTTACCTCCCTTTACGTCCCTCTATCTTGCTCCACTTCTAATTGTCCAGGAGTTTTCTCTACATGCACTTAGAACCATATCAGAGTTATAATTTCTGTTTCAACCTTTTACACAGTTTAGAAGACTCAGGAGAAGGAACTTGTGGTGTTCGCCTCTGTTTTTGTGAACTGTGTTCTTCTATCCTAAGGTTCCAAGTTTCCTTCTTTTACTGTTTCTTCCATGTTTGGAAAAATTACTTTGACCATCCTCTGGTAACCAGTTCTCATACTTTTCCTCTCTCTGAGAAGGACAGTTTTTGCTTAATTCCTGAAGGATATTTTCACTGGATGTAGAATTTCCAGGACTGAAAAATGTGTGGTGCTTCTTTCCTGACCTGCGTGGTTTCTACTGTTGTTCCAATTATTCTCCCTGCTAGGGAGTCTTTCCTCTGCTTCAAGACTTCTTTCTGGCTCTTAGTTTCTAGCTTGACTAGTGACATGGTTTCATGTGCCTTTCTTTGCACTCATCGTTTTGGGGATTTACTAAGCCAAATATGGGGAGTTTTCCCATTGCTTTTCTGAGTTCTTTTCTGGTCAGTCTGCGCTGACACCACTGTGAGAGCATTAGCCACAGTCCTGTGGGCCTGAGGCTCTCTTCATCTTTAGTCTATTTATTTCTGTGTCCAGCCTGGGCCATTTCTGTTTCCATCTTCCATTCCACTATTTTTTTTCCTTTGTTCCCACCATTTTTTGGGTGAGTCCAACCACTGCACTTTTTAAATTTCAGTTATTACATTATTTTCCGTTCTAGAATTTCCATTTGGCTCTTTTTTTTAAACTATAGCTTATGTTTGTAAAAGTTTTCTATTCCTCTCACAAGACTGCCCTTTTTCACTTATTTCAGCGTGTCTGAAGTCCGGTGGTGGCTCTGACATTGTGTCAGGTAGCTGTGACCTCTCTACCACTCAGTGTCAGCTGAGTATTGATCGCCTCTTTACATTCACTCTGAGAGCTTCCAGGTTCTTCTGACCGTGCCTGGCTTTCACTGAGTCCTGGACTCTCTGGGTGTTGTCTTGACATGGGGACCTACTGGGAGTGGCAGGTCTGGCTGGCTTACTCTGATCCTCTCTGGCTGGAGAGGGGGGTCTCATTAGTGCAGGTGAGTCAGGGCTGCAGGCCCTCACTCCACTCACACCCACTCCCCACTCCTGTGGGTGGGGCGCTTGCTGCGACTCCTCAGCCGTGGTGTGGGGTGTGGGAGTTCCTCAGTACTCTTTCCATGTGACCAAGAGGAGAGATGGCCTTGGTATCACTGGATGCTGGTGAAATTCCTGACTTTCTCTCAGGTGTCCTCTGTTCCCTTAGAGGGGAGAAGAGAGGGTCTTGCCCCATCGCAGGGTGGGGGACGTCCAGGCTGCCTGCGCAGTACTTGCATGTCAGTGGGTGAACATGGTTCTTTCTGTGATACCTGCTGGAGTGGTGCTGCCACCCTGGACATCTCTGGCTTGCTTGCTAGGCTCCTTGTTTCTAGATCATTACTAGAGAAAGCAGCTCTTGTTGGGGCTTCTGTCTGCACCCGTTATTGTCTCTGCGTGGCTGGCTTATTTGACTTCGTGTCTGAGAAAACCCAGAGAGCTCACCAGAGTGCTGCTCTCAGACCTCAAGTCTGCTGATCCGACGGTCCTCTCCACACTCCCAGAATCTTCCTATGTAGTGAATAAAAGGTATTTAGGGCCTGAGTTATTTTTAGCTGAAGGAATTGTATACTAGTTTTGTCTTCTGGACAAGGAGATCATTGAGATCTTTCTTTTAATTCTCATAGTTTTATTTCTAGAAATTCTTTTTTTTTTTAAATCTGGTGTGCTCTTTGTCTGTATGTTTCACTTTTATATTTTTAAAACATCCATCACAATGAGCTTGCAGCCACTGAGTCCTCACTTGGAAGGCAGCTGCTCTGTGCCTTGTCTTTGCCCATGGCCTTCTGGATAGGCTGGGGGCTGGTTTCTTCCAAGAGGCTGCCCTCTCTCCCTTCTGATGCCCAGGGCCTTGACTGAAGGTGCAGGCAAATTTGGTGTCCAGCTTGAAGGTTTCTGGATCTGCAACAATGTGAATTCAGACTGCACACCTGCGAGAGGACAGCTGGGGGCTGCCAGGGCCGTTTTTTCTCTCTCATGGTAGGGAGGAAACCAGTACATTGCTTTGCTACTTCCTGCATGGTGAGGACTATTTCTTACTTATACTTGAAGGCACATGGAGCCCTTTAGAGTCTTGACTTGGTGTGGGAAACTCCTTTTAGATTCTCATCCTTGGGCGTTCCATGGGTTTTAACTCCTTCCCCTATGTCTCTCCTATAGAGCCACCAGAGAAGCAGCTCTGGGCCACACTTTCTTGAATTTCCCTTCCTCCCAGAATTCCTGTTTACATTATAGTTTTGTCTTTATAGAATACTTGTATGTTGCCAACACATTAAAATAACCAGAGCTTATGAATCACTCCAACCCTCGGCATTGACGGGGTATTTGAGGTGTCCATTTGAGGGCCACTCTGGGGAATGAGAAGTGGGTAGGATTTCGTGTGCAATGGACTTTTCAGCAGAGCCAAGATTTAGAGGCTGTACCTAGGAAACACTGTGTGTCCTGGGGGAACTGGAGCACCTCCTTGGGATTGTATTGACTGTGACACGGGTGAAGGTTAAGTCTGGAGATTTCCCCTAGGAAGGGACGCCCACCAAAATGACATCTGTAGGGACTGGGAAGCTAGGCAGTGTGGGTTGAATGGAGGTGGATGGGAAATGCAGAGCCTGGGAATATGACCTTGGCAGGAGCAGGTGAGCTGCTGAACTCAGCAACAAAGGAATGCAGAGGTAGGAGGCATTTTGCAAGTGCTTAGCCAGAGATCCCACATGTGAGTGAGCTGAAGGCAGAGCTGGGCAGCCCAAAGGTCTGAGGGAACCACCGGGAAACGGGGGAGAGGGGGAAACTGATGGCGACACGGCTGGGCAGAGGTGGGAGGCGCCCTCAGGTCGGTGCTGAGGGCCATTACCAAGTAGGAAATTTCCTTGCCAGCGTACCCCATGTTAATTTCGCTGTTGACATTGCATGTTAGGTGACCCTGCCCAAGGACGAGGGTGGATCCAGGATTAGGGTGTATCCTGCAGTTTGAGGAAGTATCCCAATCCTTGGGTTTAGGGCGTTCCCAGTTTAAGACCTTGGATTTTAGGGAAGTTCGATGTTGAGGATTATTGCTGCTGGAATTAGGGCGTTCCCGCTGCCTAAGCTCCTGTTGAACTCTCGTGAGATTCAGAGAGCATTTTGGGAAATAAGCCTCGTGGAGTAGGTGAATTGGGTGGCAGCAGAACTGGGATTGCCCCAGAACGTGTGAGGAGGCCGGTGTGAGTTCGGGAATAAAGAATTGCTGTTTGAATCTACAAAGCTGTGTGGTGGCTCGTGATTCTGTGCCCAGCCAAGACTGCGGCAGGTCGGCTCATGTCTGGAAACAGTGGGCCTTGCTGTTGGGTTAATGAGCTCGTGGGAATGTGCCCGAGCTGCAGGAGTGTCGAAGGCTGAGGTCCTGGAAAGTCATCGCAAGGCACCCTGCATCCTTGCAGAGTTCCTGGAGGACACGGGTTGCAGCCTGGTGTCCAGGGTGGAGTGTGGTCCTGGGTGTCCCTACAGCAACACATGTGCTGTAGGGTAGCTCCCTCTGCCTACACCTGCTTCTATGGGAGGTATTCGGGGCAGGTGTTTGGTTCCTCCGTCTCTTTGTCTTCAAGGATTTCAGTTTATGTCAGACTTGTGGGAGATTTGGGGAGGGATCCAGGACGGGACTCCTCCCTTTCAATATCTTCATAAGTTCCCGGGGCCAGGTTTTCCCTGGCTTTCCTAACTGCCCCTTGGGAGAGCAGACTCCCCATGCAAACCCACATCTTCTATCTCTTCCCTCAGCAAGAGGTTAGGAGGCCAGAAGCCGGGTGGGTGTTGAAGGGGACCTGGTCACCATGTGGTGGGATTCATGGAGTCGCCGCTCCCTGTAGGGTGGAGAGAACCCTGACCAGGTGTGGGTGGTACCTTCCTTAGGGAGAGGCAGGGACTGCTGGGGTCATGTCACTGTTGGAGCCTCCTTGGTGGAGGGACGGGTCCTCTTTCTGCTTCCTAGGTGCCCTCGCATGGGCTGCAGGGGGACAGACACATGGAAACCGTTTGTCAAAGATGGGCTAGCCTCCCTGGACTGTCCAGTTAATCAGGTTCTCAACTGACCACATGTGCTTGTCCATCAGGGCCCTGTGGGCGTCTGCCCCCTCCCTGCCTGGCCATCTGCCCCTCTGCAGGATGAGCAGCTGACTGTGACCTCAGCAGCTGCCTGAGCTGGGTCACTAGCCACCCGGGCCCTGTTAACGGGCAACGGACCTCTCAATTTTGCTATGATTGCAGCAAATGAGGTGAGTGTTGGGAGGCATTTCCACTCAAGATTTTGCCCAACATCTCACAGTAACGGGCAGTTTCCTAAGTCCTGGGTGAAGTAAGCTCCCAGGCCTCCATGAGGTGGTGGCACCATTACTTGGTCCCTATGGCAGAAGCAGAACTTCTGCCCTGGAGCGGAGATTCCTGAGCATTCCTTCCAGGCCTCAAATTCGAGCCACTCCTTCCTGTCTTGGAGTCTTGCCCTCGCAGGGGAGGAGAGAATGAGCAGCGTGAGGGTCATCATCTCCCAGCCCTGTTAGTGCTCAGAAGCATTTGCTGAGGGTAGGAGGAGAAGGGCCCAGCTGTACTGCTGGGCCCAGCACCATGTTTGTGGGTTCTCTGCTTCTTGAGCCCCCTTCTCTTTCCTTGTTGGCTGTGAGCTGACCCGGCTGTAGGCAGGGTCTTACTGACCCACCTCATCACTTTCAGCAGATATTCACTTGAGACCTAGGGGCCCCATGGAATGCTTGCTCTGAGGCTGTTTGCCGGTGAGCTCTGCTACTAGCCTGTTCCCCCCTCGCACTGGTTTCCAGGACCCTGGGCGTCTGGCTGGATTCACAGTCACGGCAGTGGACGGGCCTCCCTGCTTGGATGCTGGTGTCTCCTCTTCTGTTCACCTCTACATCTCCCTAGATACATCATCTAGTGGGAACTGCTTCCGCTGGCTTGGGGAAGAAGAGGTGGAGGAGGGAAGAAATGGGAAAGGAAATGACACCTGCACGTGAGCTGTCCCCACCCATGGGTGCTGAAGCAAGGGCAGAGGCAGATGGATGAGGCCTGTGGCCCAGATGGAAGCGAGGCTCAGACTCTGTCTTTGATGCTGCTGGACCAGTCCCTCACTCAGGGCAGCTTGAACAGTGGACAAGTATTTCTTGGAGTTCTGGAGGCTGGAAGTGTGAGCTCGGTTCTGTGAGGGCTCTACGGTGGCAGACAGCCCCATCTTTCTCAGGGACACGAATACCATCCTTCGGGGCTCCACCCTCGGGAGCTGATCTCCTCCCTAGGCCCCGTGACCCACATCTCTACCTGGAGGGTCAGGGCTTCTACGTGTGAATCGTGGACACACATTCTGCCCGTAGCACCTGTTCCAGGGCAGGTGGACTGTGGGAGGAGGGGAGCTTTGGGTCAGTGTTGACGTTGGGCTCAGGTGTGGCTTAGCCGTGGGGCACGGGGTGCAGCTGAGTCCTGGCCTTCCTCCCCTGCATACACTGGATGCCCCAGCAGAGCCGCTGTCAGCCCTAGAAGGTGGCGAGCTCAAGTGCACTCAGTGTGACCCCAGAATGGGGTGTGACTTCCTGGCCTGGTTGTTAGGCAGAGGCCCAGTGGATTTCCTAGAGCCTGTTTCTCAGAGGTTCCTGGTGGCAGATGAGCTCCAGGACACAAACCGTGGGCTCCCCATAGCTGCTGCCCCTTGCCAGGTCTCCCACAGCCTTAGGCCCTCCCCGGGGTAGTGCCGCCTTCCACCCCATGGTCTCAGGAGCCGGTGACTGACAGCACTCAGAGCAACTGGCCATCTGCTTTATGCCCATGGAAGTTTGTAGAACTCATTTCCCGATTGTTCACTTTGACACGATGTTGGATTTAGTCTCAGGCTAATTTGAAACAGGGGTTGCCAGGATGGCTGGGCTGGTGTCCTTGGCAGTGCCTATGCTGGCCGACCTCACCGGCTCCTTGGGGCAGTCACCTCAGGAAAGTGCTGGCGTGGAGGCTGCGGGCCAGGTCTGCACTGCCGTGGGTTCCCGCTGGTGCTGTGTGCAGCTCTTGGCTGTTAGGTTCATGTTTGTGGTGGAGGAGGAGGGATGTGCCCCCACGGCTGCTGCTGCTGCTGCGGTGGTGGTGCAGGGGTTCAGGGACAGATAGCACCTGCCATCTGAGGCTGCCGGGCCTCTCGGTGGCTGACATGGGACAGCACCATAGGATGCCATGCAGGTCCAGTCCTGTTCTCCTTCCTTACCGCATCCTCCTGGGAAGGAGTGGTCGCCTGCCCCACCCTGAGGGCACACAGCTCTGTCCTGGAGGGTTTGCTTTCTTCCTCTGGGGACCACCCCAGGAGGTAAGTCCAGATCAACTTGGCTTTATGGATCTAGGCAGAAGGGCTGTGGCCCATCTGTGACACCTCTTACTGGGAGCTCTGTGCTTAATTGGCACTGTCCGCTCCTCTTGAAGGGCACTTTGAGCTGGGGGTGTGGGCTGCTGGCAGAGCGCCCCTCCCCACATGGCCCTTTCCCTCTGGCAAGTGACCTGTCTGGACTCCTCACTCCCCACGGCCACCTGCACCCTGGGCACTCTCAGCCTGTGGTTTTCAGAGCGTGCTGTAATTTCCTAGTGAACTCAGTGCAACAGTCAGGAAGCCTCCCGCCACCGAGTGTGCTGGTTCATTCCCATCGTCCCCAGCCCAGGGCATGGCACGCCTGGGCTCCTTGTTATCACTTCTTCCTGTTTCCAACCTGGGGAATTTCACTGTCCCAGATAAAGCGACATTTTGAAGCTCTGAGATAACGGGGAACCCAGCAGAACTTGATGAACTTCGGATCCTATTGTGCAGGTCCCAACTGCCCGTGCTGCTGGATCTCCGTAGGCATTTGAAGACTCAAAAAATTGGAGATGAACCAAACAACAACCCAAATGGTAACTACCACGTTCCCACACCCGCCATTGTCAGACATGGTGGTTTGGACCAATCAATCCTCCACTGAGAACAAGTAGAAAAACTGGAGAAAGAGTGGAAAATTCTGTTGAAAGCCTTGGTGATCTCTCCTGATCTGGGACAGGAGGGAAATGCAAATATCCAGGGTGGCTCTTACCCTAGGGGTGTTTGTGGGCTTTGAAAGTGGTAGCTTAGCGCCTAAGACACCAGACACCAAGTCAGTTTTCAGTAGGTGCTGAGAACCGAAGAGCCCAAATCAAAGTGAAACATGATCATCAAAGGACGCAAGTTGTGATCTCTAGGAAAAAGGCAGAAGGAATTATAAAAAAATACAGCTATCAAGCTAACAATATCATAAAAAATAATACATCCAAAAGACAGCAAAGAGATAAGGAACAAGGGGGTGGCACGGAGAGAAAGCACCCAGATGACTGGCACCAGTTTCAGTGGTCAGCAGCCCTCAGGCATTTGTTTGGGACCCTAGTCAACGCCGACTGCGTTGAATCACCTCGGGCCCTGACTGGACTAGGGGTCGGCCATCACTGGTCCCTGTAGGAGACAAGGACAACCACAGGCTTTCTGAAGGAAGATGCTTTATCAACATTTTCCAGTAATCTGTTTTATTTCTTATTATGTGAAGTCTTGCATTTCTTTAAAAACAAAGAGCTGGACGTGGGAGGAGGCGCAGCTCACGTAACCCCACATGAAAAGCACAGAGGGAAAGAAAGCAGACACAGGTGTCCAGAAAAAGGAGGGATCCGACGTGAACTCAGACACAGCATCTGGAATAGCCTCGTGTAACATACTAAGGTGAATGAGAGCTGACTCCTGACAAAGAACTTGGAACTGGGGGAAGCCAACATGGTGACTCTACCACTGGAAAGTCAATGACCGCCTTCTCACCACTCAGTGGCTGAGTGTAGAGCAGATTGGGCAAGCTGGAGATTCCGTGACTCTTAGATACAGATTCTCCAAATCTCGCCCTTGAGAGACATGATGAGAAAAACAACCTGAAGTCCCCGGACACGTGGCCAAACGTCAGGAGGCGCTGTCTGGAGTCTATGGTAAACATGACTGAATAACTGAATCCCGACAATTTCTCATGGCCCAACTCATATAAAATGAGTTCTGAAAGAGAAAAGTTAACATGGAAGTAAAAAATGACACAAAACGGCCACTTCAAGGAGCACTTTAGAATAAACACCAAGAACCTGCTACCAAGAGGAAATCTTAAAGGAGCCCCGAAGGAAACCACAAGACCAAGGCAGGTCGCCCCCAGAGCAGTGGGAGTAACAGCGGGCTTTTTGGCAAGACGACCACACCCCGTCGGCACGGAGGCTTGGGGGCGAAGGAAGAGCTTTCTACCCAAGATGCTGTGTACGGCAGGGCTGCTGCCCCAGAGAGGAGGCCTCGAAGGTTCTGAGACAAATGGAGTCATCAGCACAGACAGCAGCCAAAGAAGCCCCTGCTCACTCGGCTCGGCGAGGGTCAGTGCTCCTTCTCCATGCTTCCGCGACCTTCTCGAGGTGCGTGCCTGAGATTGACCGGTGCCGAGGGCTGTCCCAGGCACCTGCCTCTGGGCCCTGATTTTGGTCAGCCCACCCAGTCCTGCGTCTGCCCGGCCGGCCGCTGTCCCTTCTCCTGAGCGCTCCTCCAGCCTGTGGCGCCTCGTGGTCTCACACATGCTGCCCGTGCCAGAGCCAGGTTGCAATCCCCACCCCCTCGGCTTGGACCTGGCTCTATGAAGAGGGCTTGGGAGCTCTGAGAAAGAGCCACAGGCAAGGGGCAGGGTCAGAAGAGGAGGACGTCCCCTAGTGTCCAGCTCAGGCTCGTGGAGCACGTGGCCACTGAACAGGACCCGAAAAGACACGTGGCTTTAGTAAGTGCAGACGGGATGGGGGCTGGGTGTTTGGAAATGGGAACACAGGTGTGGCTGGGGTTCCCAGGGCAGCAGTGACCGTGGGTCAGAGGGAGGGCTGCAGGTGGTACCTGAGACGATGTTTAGTCTGGGAAGTTGTCATTCATGCATATGTATTAGATAAATGCAGGGCTTCTTTTCTAATATGCGTTGTGCTTTTAAAAATGAATTACTAACAACTCGGTGAGACCTTGTCTCTAAATAAAATACAAAAAAGGGCTGGGGATGTGGCTCAGTGGCTGAGTGGGGTTTCTGCTCCCCAGGTCCCTCACTGCCTGCTGATGTCAGCTCTGCAGCTGTCCACTGGGCCTCGGTTTCTGTGTGACGGGGTCTCTCCTGACTGTAAGTTCTGACCTCCTGTCACATTTCTTTGTCTGTCATCTGTTTCCTCCATCTCTGCTCTCAGTTGTTAAACAGAGCAGGCAGTAAGCATCTGTATGAGAAAACATGAATACTTGTATAAGAAAACGTGAATAAGGCCATTTAATAGGTCTGCATGAAACTAAACTTCAGAACAAAAGCACAAACTGATGATCAAAGAAGTGAAATGTAAATAAAAGATCAGGAAAACACAGTGGTTAAAAACAAACCAACAAACAGGACACGGGCAAGAATGACCACGGGGTGTAAATGATACCGAGCCGCACGGGTGGAGCTGGCCGTGGGCTGCTCCCCAGAAGAGACAGCATCAGGCCCCTTTCAAGCCTCTCACAGAAATTGACTCAAAGTGTCCACAAATCTAAATGTGGATGCTAAAATTCTACACTTCTTAGAAGAACTGTCTAAGGAAAAGGGCCTCGGGAGCTGGGGATAGATAGGGACTTGTCACAGGCACATCTGTGAAGGAAAGCACCTGTTGAACGACACCAAAACTAAAACACCTAGAAAGACACGACTGAGACAGCTAGGGGACAGCCCCCGGTGGGAGGAAGAGCTTTGTATCCAGGACACACTTGCACTAATGACAACCAGTGACCCAGGACAGTTAAGGAAGGACAGAGGTCTGAAAGACATCTCACCAGCATGGGCTCACGAGGGGCAACGAGCACTAGGAGAATCCCAGACCACAGCACCCTGGGTGCCCCTGTGCACACCACCGGCTCTAGCGGGACACAATCCCAGTCCCGGGAGGCTGAGGGCAGGAATCCCGGCGTGGGGAGGCACAGGCAGGCATTCTGGAAGAGTTGGGCAGGTAAGCACGTATGCATCCTAAGTCCCAGGTCCCTAGGCAAGACGATGGAGGCACGGGTGCACATGGGTGTTCGTAGCAACAGATGGGAAGTGCCCGCATGTCCCAGCCAGAGACTGGGTGGACAGATGTGGCATGTGACGTGCCAAATCAACATCTGGTAACTCCCTCACGCTCAAAGTCAGACACACAGGACACACGGCAAGATGTGGTTACTATTGGGTCAAGAAGGATGTGTCAGGGAGTCCGTGGGGTAGAAATGGCACTGAATGCTCCCAAGGCATTAGAAGCAGAGACCATGAGCCCCTACTGCAGAATCACCACTGCTGTGAGAACTCCGGCAGGTTCTGGGTGTGCATCTGGCACATTGTGAGGACAGGATGCATGAGTGTCACGCACTTGGCACGCTTTGTCAGGGAGCTCTTGCTGAGAGGTCGTGTGTTTGATTATTCAAGAGCAAGTGCTGGGCTGGTGGTGGAGGACCCGCTCTGCACTGGCCTGGACGTCACACCCTGCTTGTCTGTGGCACACTGCTGCCCCGTGGGACCTGAGTGGGCCCTTCCAGGACTCTGGGAAAACTCGGCAGAGAGGTCTGCACGGTCAGAGACTGTGCCTCCAGTTGATGGTGCTTTTGAAGGGGCACAACTCAGTTTCCCCGAGGGCATCAATCTCTCACAAGCTAAGTGAGAAGACCGATGGGAGACTGCAGCCCGTGATAGCCTGACGCTCACTCTGACAGCTGGCAAGGAAACTGTGGGAGTCTGAGCTACCTCACAGAGAGGAGACCCAGGTTGAAAGGAAGCAGCGGTGGCAGGTGGCACAGAGGGAGGACAGGGACTGGTTCTGCTGCACAGTGGAGAACAAGGGCCATGGTTGCAGCGCCAGGTGTGGCCCTCGGTGTTTCTAGCTTCAGCTCCCAGAGAAAGTGGACCACAGTGTGCAGAGCCCTGGCCCTGCGGGTGACAGACAGCGTCCAGCTCTGGTGAGGAGCAGGGGCAGGCCGCCTGGGCACAGGGTGGCAGCAGCCCAGGAGCATGTGGGGGGAGCGTCCCCATAGCCCCCCATTCCCATAGAGCACTGTCTACATTTTCAGATAATTCAGTAAATTTTAAAATGAATCATGATGAATTATATAGAGCTGTTTAATTTTTCTTACATTTTTGTGTAAGAAAAATCATTATTTTTATGAGCAGATTTTATACACTATTTAGATTTCTTATCTTGTAGCGTTTTATCATGAGCATCTCACAATGCTACTGAAGAGTTTACAAGACCATTATTTTTTAAACGTTTATTATTTTCACACATGTCAGCCCTATTGAGGTGTAATTGGCGTATGGTAAACTCACACATTTAGAACGTATGATCTGGTAAGTTCTGACAGGTGCACACCTGTGAAGCCACTCCATCACTGTGCCGCCAGCGGGGTCCAGCGCGTAAAGCTTCCACTGTCCCCGGCCCTCAGCCCACGTGCCCTAGTGCCTGTCCCTGACGACCCTTTCCTGCTTTCTTCCAGCATCTCAGGTAGATGGAACCAGAGGGCATGACACTCTGGCTCCTTTCACTCGGAATACTCACTTGGAGGTTCCTTCCCGCTGTTGGGAGCGCCCCTTTGTTCCTGCCGAGGAGTGCTCTGTGGTGGGGATGTATTCTGCCTTTTTATCCACGCCAGGGCTCAAGGATATTCCAGTTGTTTCCATTTTTGGCTATTGCAAATAAAGCTGCTGTGAACATTCATGTGCAAATATTTCTTGTAAGAAAACACAAAAAACGACTTCATATCTTGAGAGAAAAGCCTGTGAGTGGAGGGGCTGGATCCAGTGGTGTGTGAAGACTTGCCCAGGGCTTTCCCCCGTGCTGGTGCCATCTTGGATTCCCTCAGCAGTGGGAAGGGCCAGTTCCTCAGAGGCCCCCAGGCGAGGTGAGCCTCCTTCATTCCAGCCCTTGGAGTGGGTGTGGGTCATTCTTGATGTGGCTGTAATTTGTCCTTCTTAATGACTGATGATGTGGAACATCTTTTTGTGTGCTAATTTGGCACTGGTGTCTACACTCTGTGCAAAGTGGCTTTATTCTGCCCACTCTTTTTCTGACTTTTGCTACTATTGAGTTTTAAGAGTCCGTGTATATTTTGGATATGAGTCCCAGGTTTATTTCTGGTATATGCTTTGCCACCATTTCCTCCAAGCTGTGCCTGCTTGAGTGTCTATTAAAGAGTAGAAGATTTGGATTTTGATAAAGCCCCACTCACCAATTCATTCCTCGTGGACTGTACTTAGTGTCCTATGTGAGGAAATCTTGGTCTAACTCAAGGACAAAAGGTTCTTTTCTTGTGAAGCTCTGTGATGCTAGGTTTTCTGTTGAGGTCTGTTATCCATCGCCTGGGAAACATTCTGTTCATAGCATGAGTAGAGACTGAAGTCCTTGCTCTGGGATCATCTGTTGAAAACTCCACCCTTTCTCTAGTTAACAACGTGGCCGTCTGCGATTTCAGGAATCTGTTTTGCACCTTCTGTCTGACTGTCTTTCTGCCAGTGCCACACTGTCTTGACGGCAGAGCCTTCACGAGGCCCAGAAGCCAGGCGTGAGGCTCCTCTGGCTGTGTTCTTCCTCGGGGTCTTGGTGGCTGTCCCCGGTCCCTTATATTCCAGGTGGCTGAGAACTCAGCACATTTGTTTCTGCAGATAAGCCCACTGGGATTTTTATTAGGATTGGTTTGGGAAAGCATTGAGGTGCTAACCACATTAAGTTTCCCAGCCCATGTACAGTTATTTAGGTATTTAAAAATCTCAGAACATTTTTGAATTTTCAATGTGAAATTCTCTCACATCTTTTGTTAGATTTATTTCATATTTTATATAATTGTGAATTTTTAAAATTTCTGTTTTCTATTGTTTGTTGCTAGTACAGAGAAAAATATTTGAACTTTTATACCACAGTTTCTTTATCCATTCATCTATTGAAGGGCATCTAGGTTGGTCCCACAGTTTAGCTATTGTGAATTCAGCTGCTATAAACATTGATGTGGTTGCGTTACTATAGTATGCTGATTTTAAGTCCTTTGGGTATGGACTGAGGAGTGGGATAGCTGGGTCAGATGGTGGTTCCATTCCAAGTCTTCTAAGTAATATCCATACTGTTTTCCAGAATGGTTGCACCAATTTGCAGTTCTACCAGCAATGTATGAGTGTGCCTTTTCCCCCACATTCTTACCAACACTTATTATTATCTGTATTCTTGATAACTGCCATTCTGACTGGAGTGAGATGAAATTTAGAGTAGTTTTGATTTGTATTTCTCTAATTGCTGGAGATGTTGAACACTTTTTCATATATTTGTTAATCAATGGATATCTTCTTCTGAGAAGTAGCTATTCAGCTCTATATCCCATTTATTGATTGGGTTGTTCATCTGCTTTTTTGGTATTAAGTTTGTTGAATTCTCTATATATCCTGGAGATTAGTGCTTTATCTGATGTGCATGTGGTAAAGAATTTGCTCCCAAAATGTAGACTGTCTCTTTACCTCATTGATTGTTTCTTTTGCTGAGAAGAAGCTTTTTAGTTTGAGTCCATCCCATTTGTTAATCCTTCATTTTATTTAAGAATATGCCAGATTACCACTAGTCAAAACGGCTGGAGAGGTTACCCTCATCCTGCAGAGAATTGATTTCACAGCAGAGTCTATGGCTGGAGATAAAGAAGATATGGGTCCCTCAGAGGCCACTCGAGAGGGGGAATGGCTGCGGTGCCATCTTACCACTGGACTTCTGCTGGGCATGTGCCTTCACACTTGCAGTGGGTTTCTCACTCTCACCTTGTTTTATAAATGCCACCTGTTGAAATTTGCTTTCTGGTTAGGGACTTGGATGCACGTGCTCCCTGTGATTCTTGCTGGGCTGAAGTCCATCCTGTCACCTCCTGTCCTGACATCAACCCCCTCTGGTGTGGGCTATGGTGTTTTTTGAGGTCCACTTCATGTCCTCGCTGGCTTTTTGGCCAGAACTCTTTGTCTTGTTGCGTGGGCTGCTGCCCAGGGTCTAGGCACGAGCCTTACCTCTTCACCGTTGGGCTCCAGGTGCAGCCGTGTGCCTCATGAATGCCACAGGGACCTCTGTCAGCACCCCCCCAATCCTTCCTCCTGGCCTCTCTGCTACTCGGTGATTCATGGTACTCATGTTTTTGTAAAAAGCGTTCATTTTTTTTTTTTTTTAGAGAGAGTGAGAGAGGAGAGAGAGAGAGAGAGAGAGAGAGAGAGAGAGAGAGAATTTTTTTTTAATATTTATTTTTTAGTTCTCAGCGGACACAACATCTTTGTTGGTATGTGGTGCTGAGGATTGAACCCGGGCCGCACGCATGCCAGGCGAGCGCGCTACCGCTTGAGCCACATCCCCAGCCCAAAAGCGTTCATTTTTAAAAGAGATTTAAGTAACAGGAGAAACGGGAGCATTTGCCTGGGTGGTGGCCATTCCTAGTGTTCTTTGTGTCTCTCTGCTGCCACGTTCCTTTGGAGTGAGGTCTGCTCTTGGGTCAGCTGGTGATTCTGCCATCCTTCGGTCCCCAGGGATTGGCCTGAAGGTTCTTTTGCCTTTGTTTTGAGAACCTCTTTCTGCCAGGCATGGGGTTCTCGGTGGGCAGCCTTGTTCTCCCTTTGTGGCCTTTCTCTCTGCCTTGACCTGTGCAGAAGTTGGTGTCTCCTTGTGCTGCTCCTAGGACGCCATGTGTCTGTCTCCTCTGGCCACCGGGAGGTCTTCCCTTCTCTCCGCTCTCAGCCACTTTGATCATGCTGTATCTTCAGAGGACTCTTCTGCACATTCCCTGTGAATGTGGTTTGTCGAGCTTCTAGGATGTGTAGGCTTGTAGTTTTCATCAAATTTGAAAAAAATCACCCATTATTTCTTCAAATATCTTACTTATCATTATTTCTTCAAATATCTTACTTATCATTATTTCTTCAAATATCTTACAGACATGGGGCTGTTTAAATGGCTCCTCAGCTCACTCATGCGTTGTTTGCTGTTTTTAAACCAGCAGCCTTTCTTACGGTCACGCAGCACTTCATCTCATACAGGTTTTTTAATTTGGTCAGATGGACATGGGGGTGGTTTTATGTTTATTGCTCTACTATTAATGTGACTGCGAAGAATGTTTTGGGGATAAAATGCTCCAATTTACCAAAAGCACAGATCCCGAGATGACTGAAGTTGCGATTTTCTTTAGGAGCTCACAGATTTCCTAATGGAAGGGTTTACTGATTTACCCCCCATGCCAGGTGTGAGCATGTCCCTCTCAGGTGCCCATTGTTCACATTACAGGTTTTAAAGTTACTTTATTCAAATGTGCTTTCCCCTGGGAATAAGTGTGTGCCCACTTGTGTGCATGTGTGTGCCAATGAATGTAAGTGCTCACAAAAGGAATAATTCTTTGCTTATTTGAAAAAATGCACCACAGAAACACCAAAGTGCTTGAATAGTGGTGGCGTTTTCTCGCATCCTCTAAGTTTATCAATTAGCTTGGGTTGTTTGGCACTTGTACCTCTATCTAAATGACACTGGGTAGTACTGGTTTCAGAGAGAAGTTAAATGTTTTAGATAAAATATCAGCAACTGCTGAGGTGATAACTGTACCTGCTCTAGCTTTGTTGCTGTCCCATGAGGGTAAGGTTTCATTGACTTTTGGGCACTCAGTATGTAGCACAGGCATCTTAATCCATTTCCAATGGCCCTGAGTGCTCCTGTGGTTTTTCGGCTTTGGAAATGGTTATTCGCTCTGTTGGGCAGTTGATGGCTCACACTTGACTGTTGACTTGATTTTTTTCATTTATAACATTTCTGCTATTAAAACATTTGATTTCCTGGGTGTAGCTTGCTTGGCTTTCCAAGATTATTTGCTAAATATTGTGGTGATATTTTTTGCTAGTGACTTTTATGTTAGCTATTTTTGTTGAGACCTTATTACTATTATTATTATTATTATTATTATTATTATTATTATTAAATGTCTGGGTTTTTGCTGACAAGTTTTAGTTTTAGTTTCAAATATGTGCTTTTCCTCCTCTTTGTTACCTCTTGACACTAGGATCATGTTTGCTTTCTGCAATGGATCTAGCAGTTGTCTGTAGGTTGGGTGTTGGCTTCTGTGCCTTTAACATAATCTCTGCTTTGAAAGTTCGAAACTGACAGACCGCTGGTGTGTTTCCCGTGTTTCACTGTGGTTTTGGCTTCTTGGTCTACTCACGCTTTCCTCTCTTCAGCACGCTGGCTTTAATGGTTATTTATCTCAGTCTTTCTCTTCTTCCTGGGTGAGCGGTGGCCTCATGAGTGGCTGAGCAAACTTCCCTGTCCCACAGACTTGGGGCTTAGTTGTGAGCCCCGCCTTGGACAATGGAATGGGGGGGGGGACAGCCCTTGTCCACACTGAGGCTTTCTACATGCTTAGAACACTGTGGGTGGCCTGCTACTTCCAGGGGATCATCACTACTTCAGCCACAGGAGCTGTGGACACAGCCTGCATGCCCTGGGCCCACCCAGCTGTGCCTTGCCGAGTTGGCAGACCCACAGACCCTGGTAAGAAATACTGACATGATAAGCTACTGAAATTTTTCAGTTATTTTGCAGCACTGGCATGAAACAGCTGATTAGAACTATAGTTGATACGTGTACGTCAGCAGTTGATAATTTCACTGCATATCAATTGGTTCCCCTCCCTCCATCCCTTCTTGGAATCTTTAAAGCTGTGGATTCCATGTTGAAGACTTGGGCCACAGTTGTTCTGGAACGTGATGTTTGTTGTGTGTTCTACACAATCTGTGTGGCATTTTACTTTCTTCTTTTTATTCTGATAATTACTAGTTATTTTTTCTCCTGAAAGCTTAGAGTTTTGCTCATTGTTGTTGGTGACACAAGCCTTATTATTAATTTTAAGTTTTAGTCTGTCCTCAGATACTATGATCCATGTGGTTTTTGTTTGTTAAATTTTGCTGATGTTTTCTTTGGCACTTGGACGTGTTAATATTTATACATATCACATGGACTTTTTCCTTGCTTGCTCCTCTGACACACGCCATTCCTACGCGGTTGGTCACGGAGTGATCATGGAGAATGAAAGCTCCTGGTTCAGTTGTGGTTCTGTCTGCTCTGTCTGTGTTTAGGGTGCTCTTCTCTTCCATATTTCCACAACAAGGTCGCATTGTTTTAGGGTGACTTTCCGCAACATAAAGTAATCCTCTCAATGCAGTGCAAATTTTTCTAAATTTATTCTTTGTTAGTAAAATGATCATTTCTGCATCCATTTCCCCATTTGTCCTCAGATCCCTATCCATCTTTTTATTTTGAACATTCTACTTCATTTGTTTTAGACATGTGGTTTGGAGCTTTTGGCTTTAACTTACCCTTTAAAGGCTGTGACATTTCTGCCACACACGGTGGCTCACGCCTATCCTTCTAGCGACTCAGGAGGCTAAAGCAGGAGGATTGCAAGTTCAAGGCCAACCTCAAAACCCTGTCTCCAAACAAAAAAATAAAAAGGGCTGGGGGTGCTGCTCAGTGTAGAGCACCCCTGGGTTCAATCCTCAGCACCAAAAAGCAAACATGAGAATCTTACAACAACTCAGTTACTCATTCCTACTTGATCACCTTTTTTGGTCATTTGATTTGTCATTTCTGCTCCTTAAGTGAGTTTGTTCCTGTTTTATTTTAAGGATGGAGAATAGACCTCATTTGCCTTCATCTCCTCAAATGACGTGTCAAGCTTAAACTGTGCTGATTTTTACAGTTGTGCTGAACCTGGTTTCACAATGTAGTTTCCTGCTGTGCTTCTTCATAGAACAATGAGGCCTTTCTTGGGAAGCTCATTGTTTGGTGCCTTCTTTTCTCCCGCTGTCCTTGCCGGGTTCATTAACTTAGCAGGAGACTGGGAATCTTTGGAAAACAACCTTCCTCCTTTAACAAACCCTCTCTGAATATATGATGCTTTCCTAAGGTGGTTACAAAAGCGACTCGGCCTTTAGGCAGATCACCATGAGTCAGTTGGTGATCGCCATGGTTGTTCATCAGCCTCTCCGTCTCTAGGTGCTGGGTTCTGGTTTGTTTTTTGGTCATCTGCATGGCAGAACAAGCTTCCGGTGGCCTCGAGTGCTGGCCTCTTGTTCTGTTGCTTCACCTGTTAATGAGCCATGGCCTCCCACCAGTGGGGTCTTCGGGTTGGGGGAGCCAGAGACGCCCGTTGCTTTCCCTTTGGAGACACCGTTTGTGCTGTTCTGAGGGCCTAGCTCTGTTGCCTTAACTGTGTCTCTTCCTTGTTGACCCCATTCTGAGGCATTCTGCCCCTCCCTGCCCCTGCCCTGTGGAGACGGCTCCACTCCAGTTTGTGGTTTGCATTTTCTTTCCTGCCGGTTGCCTCTCTCTTCTGCTGCTCTGGTTTCTTTATTGTAATTCCCTCTTGAATCTTATTGGAAACCCAATGACATTTTATGAAACATTCTGGCTTTCGCTGTTGTAAACACAGCTCAGCAGAATCTTCCAACGCCCTAGGACAGTGTCCTCCATCTTTGAGGCTGCAGGATTTCATCCTGGGCCACGTGTTAAATTCTATTTTTGTTTCTCAATCAGAGCCCGTGGGGTGTGGATTGAAAATGTGGCCCAGCTCTCACACTTCACCCCTGGATCTGGGCAGGCCCTGGTGTCCCCACTAGACTGTGCTCCCTGGAGGTGCTTTGGGGACGCGACATGGTGAGCTACGGGAAACACCTCCTCAGCACTCCTGGTGTCCCCCAGCAGGCCATGACAGGCAGGAGGCTGAGGCGAAAACCTGGCTCACAGTGTCTGAGACTCGCGGCTTCATGGGGGACGCTGGGGCTCCTGGCCTGGAGGGAGGGGCGTCCCCTTCCTTGGCGCCCGCCTGGGGGCTGCTCACTGCCAGGCAGATGGCTCCAGCCTCTGGCTTTGTCCCTGGGTCAATCATGAGGCTGCCAGAGTCAGAGGGAAGGCAGCCAGAGTCCCCGGGGCCAGGGCTTCTCAGGAGGGGCTTTGCCTCTGTGCCTGGTGGGTCTAGTTGCAGGGGAGCAGGGGCAGCCAAGGCCTCTTCCGGCTTTCCTGTGTGTGACACTGAAGGTGGGTGGTTGGGGCAGAATGTCATTCCCGTGTGTGCCTTTTGTCACCTTGTTCTGAGAGACGCTGGGGAGTGGGTTGGCAATGACAGTGATGACATCACATTAGCAGCCTCGGGAGCTGGCCCCAGCTGAGTCTCAGGGTGCTGCTCCACAAGCCCTCTGGGGTGGGAGTCAGTTCCCAAGGGTGCCCATTCTGGGCCCAGAGGGTGCTATCTGCTAGGTGCTTCCTGGGCTCTAGGGTAAAAACACTTTCCTTTTTTTCCATTTGTGTGTTTTCTTGTTATTTAAGGAAGCTCACTCAGACATGGTGTTTCCATGCCCTTACTTGGGTATCCGTCACACTGTGTGATTTCCATGAGGCTCTGAGGGTCTTTTCTGGGAAGGGAGAGGCTGTCGGGTTGTGTCAACCTCTGGTTAGCTGTTCTCCAGGAGTGGCCCAGTGTCGATCTGGGTCACACATGTGCTTAGCTCTAGAGGGACAACAGACATGCCTGGGGCTTTTGGGGCACCTCTGTGGGAGGTGACAGATGCTACTCAACAAAGCCCCTTGGGAATGCCTGCTGGGGGTGTGGTTATGAAAGCTTGGGATCTCTGGTCCTTATGGTGTTGGGAGTGTGTGGGATGCTCGGTAGATTGTGAGGGGCTCTGAGGATGCCGGGGGATGCAGTGGGGAGTCCATGGGGACTGCAAGGCACTGATGTCTGGCAATGTGCCTGGTGGTCCTTCCCGGATCTGCCTCCATGAAAAGCAGGTGACACTTCCTGTGTTCCGCAGATGGGTGTCCTCCTCTTTGAAGTAAAGACACTGCAGGTGCAGAGGTCATTGCCTCCCAGAGTCCCACATCCAGTCAGCCATGGGCCTCCAGACCAAGGAATGGGTTGGGTTAAGCGGCCACTTCCACTATTGAAAATGGGGGAAACCAAGGGATCATGCAAAGTGATGGGAAACACTTCTAATTCATGCATGAAAAGAGGCATAACTTTGTTAGGAGACAGCAGAGTTAGCAGGGCCGGGGGCTTTCCCACAGGCAGAATAATCTCCTCACTCCTTCAGAATGTGTCTCCTCCATTCATCTCTAGATGTGCAGTTTTACATCTATTAGACAATAGACAATAGTCTTTTAGTACTCCTCTAATTTCTCTCATGCTTTTCCTGTGAAAAGGATCTTGCTTTTATTCAAAGTAAATGAGATGTCCACTTAGTTTTGAGAAGCTGGCCACCTAAGGTGAGAGCAGGCTCTTGGGATTCGGGCAAACAGCCCCTGTGATTTGGTTCTGTGAGGAAGGGTCCTCGGAAGGCCAGGGCTTTGCCTGTCTGCACAATGGCGGTCCGCTTCATCGTACCCTAGTCACGGCCCCACTGCCTCCATTCAGGGCTGCAAGGTGACCTCACTGGGGGAGAGGTGGCCTTCCGTGTCTCCTGTGTGCTGGAGGAGACTCCTGCTTCTTTTTGTGCAGCAGGGGATGGTCACGGCTGCTCATGTGGAGATGCTCTTGCTCCCACTCTAGCCTGTTTAGGATGCAGCTCTGTGAGGCCATTAAGATGTGTTGTGGGGAAACGCGCTGCGCGGATCACTTTGTCAAGACTCCCGTTAAGTAATTGCTGCTATCAAGGTCAAATGAGATCTCACTTAAATTAATTACAACCACAAGACCAAGACTAGATGTGATAAAATTATTATTTTCTCACCTTTACAGTTCTCCATAGGCCTGGAGGGAGTCCAATTAGGACTTCAGGGAGGGGAGGGATTCACGTCTGTTAAAATTAAGCTTGCATAGAACCGGACAGAACATCTGTTAAATTGTGATTAGCCAAATTTCCCAAATTTCATTTGGACTGGTGCTAAAAAGACATGTTTGCCAAATAATGATCAAGACAGATGCTCCAATTACACAATCGTATTTGCAAAAATAGTTTACTTAAAGGCAAAATGTCGTTGGATAAAATGAAAGCTAAGTGACATGTAGCCCCATTTTTCACCGTAGTGAGCGGTGGGGAAGTGCCGCGATGTGCGTGGATCTCCATGGCATAGGGGGGTGTTTTTTGGTCTGAACACAATGTTTTCATTGCGAATCACATTTTTGACAAAAATCTCCCCAGAGACCAACTCAGACCCATAATGTGAAATAAATGCATAGAAACAACCGCACATTCTGTGACATAAAATTAGTAGCTCCATGTCTAAGTCCCATGAAGTGACCACAGAGAGCCCAGCAGCTCCTGTCGGAGATGTAGAATTTGAACTCTGAACTCAAAGCTGAGTGATGGTGCGCCAGGCGTGCCCACAGCTGATGGCTTCCTCCACAGTGGCACCTGCCAGGGGGCTCAGAAAGGAGCTGTGCTGCAGGGTGGCTGGCTGGAAACACTGGGCTCTCACCCTGCCCACTGCTGGAGGGATGAGGTTGGAGAGCTGCGTATTGGACTTGGGCTCACAGCCGGCTCCTGCACCTGAGGGTGGCCCTGGGTCTTGCAGAGGGGCTGGGGAGACACCCTCTGCCTTGTGGGCTCTGTAGAGGGTGAAGAGCTCCCTGAGCTCCCCCTCAGCCTGGGGATACTCCAGTGTTTCCCAAGGATTTGCTGTTCCTTTGTTGGGTCCAGTCTGGGAGGAAACTCCAGCAGGCCTTGGGCCTCCGGACAGCGCCCACGGGTGTGACTTTACTGGGAAGGTAAGAGCAGAGCAGGCATGTCACAGCATTTGCCCTCTTCTCCAGCTTTCTGGAACTTCTTTGGTCCCTAACAGGGGTGGAGGTAGTGGCCCCTGTGCTGGCAGGTCATGGCTGGTTCAGAAAGGGGGGCCTTCAGGCTTCTCCCCCACACACTCTGGCTGGCCACGTGACCTCTTTTTTGCTGGGCTCTGATGCTGGTGCACAGGGAGGGAGACACCTGGAGCGATGGCATGCTGGGGTTTGGATAGCTGCCTGCTCCAGGCACCAAGGGAAGGCAGGGGCCGTGGGTAGCCCAGGGTGAGCCTGAGAAGCTCCATTGTGTGACAGAGCCTGCTTTTCCCCATGCTGATGGTGGCGGCACCCACGGTCCTGTCGTCCTATCAGGAAGTCACGGTTAATATACGCACAGCTTAAATCGAAGGTAGAATGGGGTGGCAGGTGCATCTGTAGCAACCATGAGTGCACTTCACTGGATGCATTGTCTGAAGCTTAGTTCTATGGGGTAGACACTGCCTTCTCAGAAGGGCAGGTCTCTGGTGACACTGGGGAGCCGCAGAACAGCTGCCCCAGGGAGGTCAACCCTTCTGTGGCTTCACTGTCTCCCCGAGCCAGTGACCGTGGCTTCTCCTTCCTCTGAGAGGTCAGAGTTAGATCCTGGCTCAAGTTTGATGCTTTTTAAAAAAATCACTTATTCTAAAATGCTTTAATTAAAGGCATTTGACAACTCTTCAGAGAATAAGAATTCAAGTGAATTTCCAATCTCGAGCTCACTGGGCTGAGCTAACCAATTCTGGTTTCATGCACTATTTCCACAAAGTGCTTAAATTATGATTCAGCTTTACTTGGTGGGCTTTAGAGCCACCGTGTTAATGGGAACGAAGTCCCAGCTGCCGTCGAAGGTAATTAGATGGGGAGAAATCAGCCAGGCTATTTTGGGGTTGGCCAAATATTTTGAATATGTGTTAAACAGTGATAATCAACTTTATCTTAATTGCCTCTGCATTAAGTTAACAGGTGATTAATATCATGCATATAAAATTTTGCTCAGCAAAAGATCATGACAAGAAGAGTTTAGGAAATTACTATGGAGGAGGGAAGGAGCCCAGGTTGTTGCCACTCAGTCCTCTGCAAAATCACATTCTTGATCTTGTACCTGACCTCAGGAGGCCCCCTGACGTCTGTGCTGGGCTCTGGGCAGCATCTTCATGAAGGCTCCCTTTCTTCCCATGCCCCTACCCAGATCTGCCTCTCCATTCTGGGCCCAGCCCCAGCAACACCATAACCCACCCCCTTGCTATAAAAACCACCTGTGTGTCTCTGCTCGTTTAGGGGGCTCCTCCATCCTGAGCAGTATCAGGGGAGGGTCTTCCTGTGCCATCACCCAAATGCCTGGGGATGCCCTCAACATGGAATGAGAGCTAAGAATGATCGAGAGGCTGTGGAGAGCTCGGACACTCACTCACGTGTCCCAGAGCCTGTTCCGCTGCCTCCCAGAGGAGAGGGCAGACTTCCCAGCCTGTCACGGGCCACGCCAGTGCTGGCTCAGGCCTGTCAGTGTCGTCAGTCCTCCTGTGGGACCCCACCACCGCGGTGCTTGGAAGGTTCTGACTGGAAGGAGAGCTCCCTGGAGCAGACTTCACACCACTTGCGGGGAACTTCTCGATGGCTTTCCTGCAGTTGTTTGGATCTCAGACGTAAAGACGTGAAATTTGTCAACTATGTATTTGTGGGCCTGCTACTGGTGGGGCAGACCTCCTCCAGGCTAGGGTTGTTGGACCCCGAGGAGATAACTCACCTTGTCCCATTTGCTGTGGCCCGAGTGCTTGTCACTCCAAATTCATATTTGGAAATGCTCACAGCGGTGATGACACTAGGAGGTAGGGCCTCAGAGGTGACTGACCCTGATGTGGCTTCCTGAGTGGGAATAACCCCCTTTGACAAATAGCCCTGGGAGCTCATCCTCTTCTTCTGCCACACGAGGGCACGGTGGTAAGAACAGGCCTGTGACCTAGAAAGGGGTCCTCACAGGACACTGAATCTGCGGGTGCCCTGGTCTTGGACTCCCTCACTACAGAAATGTGAGAAGTAAATTTCTGTTGCTTATAAGTCGCCCCTATAACATGGGTGTTTTGGTATTTTGATATAGTCATTTGAACAAACTAAAATACCTTTTATCACGAGTGCTTAGAAATGGGAAAAGAATAGTTTTTTCAATAAATGTTGTGGGAAAACTTAATGATCACTTGCAAAAGAACAAAACTGGACCCTGGGCTGCATTTGTGGCTCAGTGATAGAGCACTTGCCTAGCACATGTGAGGCACTGGGTTCCATCTTTAGCACCATATAAAATAAATAAATAAAGTTATTCTGTAAAAAAAAAAAATGGATCAAACATAAAACTCAACATAAAATGGATTACAGACCTAAACGTAAGACCCAGGTCTGTAAAACTCCTGGAAGAAAACACGGTGCCATGGTGTTTGGTATTCACACCAAAAACTCAGGCAACAAAAGAAGGGCAGGTGGGACCACATCAAACCCAGAAGCTTTGTCAAACAAACAGCCAACAAGTCCAGCGGCTTCCCATGGGCTGGAGAGGACGTTGGCTAGCCACGTTCTGATCAGGAGGTGACCCCAGATATGAAAGGAGCTCCCGAAACTCATGGCAGAGAACCCAGGTAGCCTGATTAAAACATGGGCAGAGGACCTGAAGAGGTGTTTTCCCAAAGGAGATGTGCAAATGCCCAACCGGTCCACGGAAAGGTGCTCCACGCCACTGGTCATTAGGGAAAGGCAAGTTGAAACCACTGTCAGGCATCGCCTCACCCTGGGGCGTGGTGACTCTGGAAACAGAGATAACACAAGTGGAGAGGGTGTGGGGGGAGGGAGCCTTGTGCTGAGAGGGAGCAGCATGGAGGCTCCTCAAAGAGTCCAAGGGAGCCACATATGGCCTCTACTGCACCCAGAGCCGGGGGACCCAACACCTCAGTGAGGTAGCTGAGCTACGTGTTCACGGAAGCGCTTTTCACAGTAGCCGAGACATGGACACGACCCAGGTGCCCATAGGCAGGTGAGTGGATAGGGAAAGTGGGAGCTATGACAGTGTCCTTCAGCTTTAGAAGAGCAGATCCTGCCATCCCACAGGTGGGGACGTGGAGCCCTCGAGGACACTACGGCATTTGAAACGAGCCGGGTGTAGAAGATGACTCTGATGAACTCACTCCTTGCTGGAATCAAAAGAAAGTAGAGCTGGGCACGGTGGCGCACACCTGTCATCCCAGCAGCTCCGGAGGCTGAGGCAGGAGGATCTTGAGTTCAAAGCCAGCCTCAGGAACATAGTGAGGCCCCAAGCAACTCAGTGAGACCCTGTCTCTAAATAAAACACAAAATACGGCCAGGAAGCTGCCAGGGCACAAGGAGGAAAAGTGCTAACATACCAGGACCAGGATGGCTCTGTGAGCTGTCACGGGGAGTCCTGTGGTTATCTTCTCAGTTGTGGCCAGGTCAGGGGGAGACAAAGGCTATCATGGGCAGCCCTGGGGCAGAGCCATAGGCAGGCAGTGCCACTTCAGTGTCTCCCCTCCACCTTTCCAGTGGGCTTCAATAGAAGGAAGCTCTGGGCTCCTCTCGATGAACACAACCTGTCTATCTAGGTTGTCTATCCTGTGCTCCTGCCCCCGCCTGTGGCTCTCGGGCTGCTCGCACCCAGTGGCCAGGTCAAGTAGAAGTCTGACGGTCGAGGTCTTCTCCCTTCTCCCCCACTTCTGGGCAGACTAGGAGCAGAGTTAATTCATAATATGAAATGTTTGTTATGCAAATCTAATTTCGTAACTGTCAGCTCTTGTTTGCCAACATGGCAAGTCTTATTTGTTTCTGTTATAAAACCAAATCCCTGAAACTCTGAGTTCTTAATATTTTGAAATTTCAATTTCTGTGCTGCGATCGTATCTGTGTCTGCAGTGGAGTCTGCGTGCGGAGACTTGCTGATGGGAGCAGAGAGCCTCTTCAAGGGGGGAGAGGTCCTTAAACCTCCGCAGGAGTCTGATGCGGTTATTTCTTGAGAAGAGTCATTTCCCTCAGTGCCAAGGCCCTTGGAGGAGCCCGCCTGCACTTCCCTGGGCCAGGCCAAGCTCCAACGGCGACCTGTGCTAGGTCTTGAGGTTCTGAAAGTCCTCGAGGTCCCTGATGGGTGAGCCATGGAGGCCAGTGATCTGGAGGCATGTTTGATAATGTTTGTAAATTTTAAATTATACTTTGGGCCAGATAAATGTACCTATTCAACCTCATGGCAAAGCTGTAGGCATAATCAGGGGTTGCTTCCAGAGTCTTTGAGCAGGACTTTGGGGTGCACTGTCTCCTCAGCCTCCCCTCTCAGGACTACAGCTGAGCAGCCCCTCCCCGGGCAGTGAGGTGGGGTTCACAGAGGACGTCAGCACACAGTGCCCTGAGGACCTGACCACGATGGAAAGGCTGGACCCTGGGACCCAGGTGGCCTGGCAGCTGTGTAGCCACCTGCAGGGTCCTAGGGACAGTCTCCCTGCCCCATCACATCCAGCCATTGGCTCCAGTGCTGCTTCAGCCGATTCATCTGGTGTCCTCACCAGGCTGATGTGCCTGGGGGTTAGAGGAGAGGCAGGTGCAGGGTCCATGAAGAAGGTGTGGGTACCTGCAGGAGGGAGCCTCTAGGTTGCTTCCTGGTGGGCATGCCATCTGTCCCCATCTCCCTCCAGGTACCTCAGGGATGGACCATGGCAGGGGCTCAGTCCTTGTGAGTGGCCCACGGATGCATGTAGCTGGCTTCAGTCTCTGGGCTGGCTCTCCACAGGGGAGCCCAGGACCCAATGGACTGTTAACTACACAAGTGGGAGTTCCTAGGAGGCCCTGCAGTGAGGTCTGTTTGACAGTCGAGTGTCCTCTTTGTGATTTTGCCTGTCACTCTTTAGCAACAGCAGAGCCAATCCCTATCTCCCAAGCATGCTTAATCACTAGCAGGGTCAGGAGGCGCCATGAGTTCAAGGCCCTCCATGGTAGGGGGGCAGTGAGTGGGGTGACAGCCGAGAGAGGCACAAGACAGAGCCAAGCTGATGGAGTCCACAGCACACAGCTCAAGGAGACTGGCCCGTGAGGCCAGGTGGGCGCCTGAGGCACTCACTGCCGAGACCAGTGTGGCCAAACGACATTGGCAAGGGGCAATGGGAGATTAGAAAAATAGACTCATGTACTCAGATTTTGAAGATAACTTCTGGGATTGGGTGGAGCGCTCCTCTGATGGAGAAGAAGGTCTAAAGAATTACGCCAGCAATCTTTATTTATAGATCTCATTAATCAGATTAAAGACTATGCAAGCATAATCCTTTGTATTCATGAAAGTCACAGAGTTAGCAACATCATGCAGCTTATTCCTCAGTTACATTCTACAATTGCAATGTGCAATGTTGGGAGCTTCGTGTAGCTCTCAGGAAAGTCCATTGTTTAAAGTTAGTTATGCAGGCAGGTTCAGGAGCAGCAGAGTGGGTGAAACATTGCGGCTGTCTAGCAAGAGAGTTCCTCTATGCCCAGGAGCTGAGTGCCTGAGATCAAGGTGGAGGCTGATAAGACTCTAGCTCACAGCCTCCTCATGCAGGGCATTGCCATAGCAACTAGGCATCCTGCACCTTTGCACAGAAACTTTCCCAGGCACCAAGCATCATGCCACAGCCATGAGGTCATCAGGGGCCCCAATGTCAGACACTGCTCCCCCATTCACTGTCACTCTTTCCACAACTCACTGCCCAGCTGTGCATCAGCCTGCTTTGCATGTGTCCTGAGGGTCCTTTTGTCTTGCTCTGTCCCACCCCCGTGAGGCAGGCCACGATATTTTCTCCTTTTGATCCAGTGGAGACACACAGATAGATGAGCCCTGCTAGAGGTCATTCAGCTGACGGTGGGAGAGGCAGGACTCCACTGGGGTCCCACCTGCCCATGCCCCAGTTCTCCATTGCTAAGCCAGAGAAAGGTGGGGTCTGGATTCAGGAGAATCTGGCCTCTTCTTGTGAGGTGAGGATGCCTAGGCCCCTCACCATTGTGAGTGTCTCCTCGAGATGGGTGGGGACCAGACCAGGACAAAGGCCTGGAGCCCTGGGCTCCCGCTGGGTGGTGGGTGATCTCCAGGTGACTCTGAGCTCTCACTCAGTCATGAATGGGAATTTTAACCTCTGGCCTCTGTGTTGTTACCAACGGAAGAGTAATGTGTTGGTGGGAGGGAACATGGGCTAGACATGGTGACCTCAGAGCACATTGGCATCCACTCTGCCTCCGTCGCTAGCCTGCATATCTGCCCCTGTTATCACGTAAGTAGGGTCCCCCTGCTAACATTTAGCAGTGGCTTTTGGAGGATTTCACACAAAGCAGACACGGATCATGGGCTCTGCTTTGTGGCCTGGGAGCGGGGGCCCAGGGCCAGGGTGTGGCAGCTGGTGGAGGTTGCTGCTGCTTCTCTCCTGCTCCTGATTTCCCATGGTGGCCGCCTGATGCACCCTGTGGCCAGCCCTGAGGAGGCCAGGGAAAATGGGCAGCAGTGAGGAGTGGTGTTCCTCCCACCAAGAGGGCAGGGATTCTGAAGACACAGCTTGGGGAGGGAGGGTCCTCCGTCCAGTGTGGGGTGGGTGCTTCCTTCTCCTACCACCCGTCTGCAGAGCCTGGCCCTCAGGCTCCTGAAGGGCAGGCACAGAACTCACAGTAGACCTAGGATGCTGGTGGCCACCTGCTCAGCCCATGGCAGAGCAGCCCTCAGCGGCAACACATGTTGGTCTTTGGAGTCAGGACAAGGGAGGGACGGACGAGATTCTAGGATTTGGGATCCTGGTCTAGTTTGGAAGACTGATTACCTCAGGCTGAGCTTGTCTGGGCTTGGAGTAGCTTCCTTGGTAGCAAGTGACCTAGAGGGAGGAGGGACCCTAGGATCCAGCACCCTTCCTCTGAGACCCTGCATGAGCTCCCTGGCCTCCTGACCTCTCTCTTGTCCCTTCGCAGACACTCACTCTGCCTCCCTTTGAGCAGGAGCCATTGACCTGCTGGCTCAGGCCTGCGTGGAGGGACAGACAGGGAAGCCAGGGCCGGGGGTGTCTCTGGCTCCACAGAGCCAGGTGAGACAGGCCGACTTTCAGCAGGCCAGTGTCCGCATCCTTGCGGGCCTGGGAGGGCTCATTCGGCTTGTGCAGACCCTTCTTTCAGGGGAACAATAAACCCTCATGTGTGCTCAGCACACCAGCAGGTCCCTCGTTCAATACATGGTGCCAGCTCTTCCTCTGACTAGGCGCTGGTCCCGGCCTTGAGGACAGACCAACCAGCAAGGCAGGCCACCGAGGTCTCCCAAGAGCTGGGCAGCAGATGGCATTCTAGTCCAGATGGTGACCCCAGCTGCTCATACAGATAAACCACCAAGCCTCACCAATAAAAGTGTATTTCTCACCCTGCCACTGCCCTGTGTATTGGGGGGCTGCTCCATGCGGTCATCCAGGGCCCCAGGCACTGTCCATTGTGGAGGTAGTCAGTGTAACTCATCAGAGAAGGAATGGAAGGGAGTGGGGATCACTGGGGGGTTAGGGTAGAGCCTGGAAGTAGAGGCCCCCTGAGAACGGGCGGAACAGACCACAGGGCCCACTCCATCCAGGCCTCAGGATGCAGAGAGCTCAGGGATGGCCTAGAGCAGTCAGCACTGCCCTGTGACCCTCACTGCCCCGTGAGAGGTGACTGATTCGTAGCTGCTCTGACTGCCCTATTGTTGAATGGCAGGAGAGAGCAGAACACCAGGCCTCAGGTTCCTCCAGAATGTGGATGGAGGCTTGGCAAGGTCTCAGGGCTCTCAGGACAAACAAGCCACTGCAGGGAGAGAGCAGGCAGGGCCCACGGTGGTGACACCCTGCCAGGCAGGACAGAGCCGGGCACAGGGGGAAGGGCCAGTCTCTGTCCTGGGCGAGGCATCTTCTATTCCATCTCTGGAACGGCTCTGTACCACTGTTCTTTTTTCTGTGTTTGTTTTATGATTTGAAATTTTCTTTAGAAATTTAACAGGCTTGGTATGTTTCTTTGTTTCACTGTTTTCCTCTGTGCATAGATTACATGCTTTCAGCAGCATCTGCTGTGAATTTTAATTACGATGCTCAACTCAAAGGGAGCCTCACAAAGCAGCCTGTGTCGTTAGCAGTCCAGGGCCATGTTGACGGCACAGACGGAGGTTGCAAAGTGCGTCAGGAGACTTGGAAGCCAGACAAAGGAAATACAATCCAACAGTCCTCCCCTTGTCTCACCGCCTCCTTGTTAAGAGGACTCTGTAGCAAGGGACCGCTATGCATAAAATCACATTTGGTTTATGTTTTTAGCCAATAGTCGTCTTTTGGTTCTTTAAGGCAGCATCACAGAACCTCAGCACCTTTTAACGTAGCAGTTGTGGGATTTGTAGTTGGACAGAATGAAAAGCGCCTTTCTGTGTTTGGCTTCTTCAAGCTGCAAAAAAATAAGCTTATAAAATGTCACAAAACTGGGCTGCTGCTACTTCTGAAGACTTCTGGTTTGGTGCACGGGGTCCCTTGTGGTTTGCCCTGCCATTGCCAGGGGCAGATCTGTGCATAGGCTGGAGCATCCTGCTCCTCTGGCTGAGTCAGGCCAGGCTGCTGGTCCACCAGGCCTGGGTCCAGTTCTGCTGTACATTGGTGGCCCACTATGGAGCCCGTTCTCGACAGAGCAGATGTGTCTCCTATCCTTGTCGTATGAGCAGCACCATGACTACATTCTATTTCAGAAGCAAATTGTACTGATCGTAAACTGTAATTATGTGGTAATTATTTGGCTGCCACTGTAAGTATCTGGGAGCTGTCATTTACACAGTGGAAATCGTATCTCCTGAAGCCCTCTCGCCAGGCTGGCCCTGGGTACCTGGGCTTCCAGGAGGAGGCCTCAGGTCCTGCCACCTGATGCTCTGTGAATGCGTCCTGGAGGGCAGGAGCAAACCACAGCACTGTCTGAGCTTGGGCACCCCATCTGTGCGGGGATGCGGCTGATCCTGATGCTGCGGTCTGGTGTTTGCCTCTGGGGGTTGGTACTGTACTGGCACTGCTACAAGCCTGGCTAAAGCAAGTGTTAGGGAATATTTATCAAATGGCATTTGACTTTCTGCTGGGCATATCTTAGCCAGGGCACCCATGCCCAGTTCCAGCTCTGGATAAAAATATACCTGACACAGGCACTGTCTAGCCCTGGGGTCATAAAGGACAGTGCCCCCAGGCAGGGCTGGGTGGGTGCCAGTCATCTTTGCTGATCCTGCCAACCTCCCGTGGGGCTGTGCCTCCTTTACCTAATGAGATTGGATACCTGCCAGGTCTTTTACACAGAGACTTATCATAGTAAGGAGGCTCAGTGCAGGTTAGTGTCCTACATGCCTGGCCTGAGACAGGGCAGGGGTTGGCATCCATGGCCGTCTACCTCAGGGCCCAAGTGGGTGGTGACCTTGCCTCTCTGCCTTCTAGTGATCGGGACTCTGATCTTTGGGACCATCCATCTCCAGGGACAGCAAGCCCTCATTGCATTGTCCCTGGCTCTTTTCTGTGGCCCCTTTGCTCCTCTGGGCCTTAGTATTTCTGCCTTGCTGATGCTGGAGGGCAGCGGAGGACCTCTGGAGTTGGGGATGCTGTGTTATTTCCTCCCTGACTTGTGCCACTGGAATTGTTCCTGGGACTCCAGGCATGTGATCCGTTATGAAGACCTGGTCTCTGTTCTCCCTAGGTGTCCTGCCTCCCCCTTGTAAGTCCTGCTTTGTGACTCCAGCCTTATTCCCTGAAGACACAGCTCTCTCTTTGACCCAGAGGAAGAGCCTGGTGGTGGAGGCCCACGTGTGATGAGCGTCCTGCTTCGAGCAGGGCACTTTATAGGTTTGGTGAGTAAGTTTTGACGTTTATCTCTCAGGGCTGCTCCTCAAGATGGGAAGGAATGAGGCAGGGGGATTTGGTTGGTCTATGCCCAGAAGCCAGGGAACCATTGAGCGATTGATTGGTCCCCTGACACCGCAGAGAGGGGTCCGGTCCTCAGGTTTGCTGAGCTGCAGTGCACGGGGGCTTGGTCTTCCCTGTGGGAGATGGCAGCCTTGTGCCTCTTTCAGAGTGGGACACCTCCCGGGGGACCATTCAAGCAGGGTGGGCAAGGACAGGCCAGCCCCCACCAGGCATGGGCCTCCATGGAGCTGGCTGAGTTGCTGGGGAGGGCGCAGGTTGCACACTGACCGGGGTGCTGGCACTGACCTGTGCTGTGCTGCCAGCCTGGCTTCCTTCATGCTTAGTCTCTGGGCCTGTTTCCACCCCAGGCTCGCCTGTGGCTGCCAGACCTGGCCCAGGAGAGCCAGCACTCAGAGGAATGCAGCTGCTCCCGAGCAGGCGCCCAGGTTGGAGGGCCCAGCTGGCCTCTTCCTCTCCCTGCTTGCAAGGCAGCTTCTCAGGGCTCCCTGGCCAGTGTCACAGGGGAATCTATGTAGGCAGCTGCTCCGACGTTTCAGGATGGAATAAAGGAGACCTGGTCTGGCTGTTGAGCTGAGGTGCAGTCACAGCCCCCGCTGCCTGATAGCCACCTGTGGTTGTGAGGCAGGCCCTTGGAAGACCCTTCCCCCACGCTGCCTTGCACAGGCCTTCCCGGCTCAGGCATCTGCAGCACCATGGCAACAAAGCAGGAGTTGTGCCAGGGCTTGACCCCAGGCCCTGCAGCTGACCGTGAGCGTCCATCAAGGACAAGGGTCATTTGGAAAAATCAGTCCATCCACTGAAGTGTAGACGGCATGCTCACATTGTCTCGATCAATAACACACTAGACCTGGTGTGGAACGTCACATCCTGAGAAACTGTCTTAGCAATTAGAGTTATGGTCACTGGAAATTGAAAGTGTGTGTGTGTGTGTGTGTGTGTGTGTGTGTGTGTGGTATATGGTGTGTTTGTGATGTGAGTGGGGTTGTATGTTTTGTGTAGTTTGTGTGTGCATGTGTGGTGTGTATGGTGTGTGCAGTATGTGTGTGTGTGTGTTTGGTGTGCATGGTGTGTGCAGTGTGTGTGTGTGTGGTGTGTGTGTACAGTATGTGTGTATGGTGTGTGGAGTGTTGTGTGGTGTGTCTAGTTGTATGTGTGGTGGTGTGCACTGTGTGTGCGTGTGTGGCCTGTGTGTGTGCGTGTGTGTGGTTCATATACACAGGATCAATATCCTGTGCGGAGGAGTGTGGTGGGTGAGGAAGAGCACAGTTTCCAGGATTGCTCTTACCCTGGGGTAAACCCCGGGAGAAGCGCAGGATGCAGCTCTGGGAAGAGGGCAGACACCGGAGCACCTTTCCTGGTTGCTAGAGAAGAGCCAGCATCTGCAGGTGGAGCACGGCAGTGGGGGGCAGAAGGCCTGGCTGCCTGGATCCATCTAGTGCATGGACATCTGAGGCACCAGTTTCACTTTAAAAATGCTAGTGTCGCTGGGCACAGTTGCACACGCCTGCAATCCCATAGCTTGGGAGGGGGAGGCAGGAGGATCAAGGGTTCATAGCCAACCTCAGCAAGGCCCTAAGCAACCCAGCGGGACCCTGTCTCAAAATAAAATAAGAAAAGGGCTGGGGTGTGGTTCAGTGGTTAGGTGCCCCTGGGTTCAATCCCTGGTACCTAAATAAATAAATAGATGCTGGTGTCGACAATGTGCCAGAATCTATACCCCATTCCAGTCTTTGAGTCCCAACACCTGACAGGTTGCCTCAGTCTGCAGACCTGGGATTAGGTGGCTCACGAGGACAGAGACATAGTGCCTACAGGCAGGGTCCAGGTGCTGGCACCTGGCCAGGCCTCCTTGCAGGTCGTCCCATGGTGTAAGGCGAGGCTGTGTGTGGGAACAGGAGGGGGTATTGGCCCTTTGGTCAGGAGGTATGGCCCTCAAAGCCTCATTACCTCTCGAAGGTCCCGCCTCTTGATACTGTTAGACAGGAACTGAATTTCAGGCTGGCTATGGAGGGAAAAAGTGTCCCAGTCATATCAGGGTCAATTTGCAGACTCTAAGGGCTCTGAGGTCCCACAGTCCCCACTGCTTCAGCCTGACCGAGAGGTGCAGAAGGTGGGAGTAGGATCAGAATGCACCACGGTGAACTTGATGTGGTTAATTTTTTATTTTTAAATTTTAGACTGGGGGCTGGGGATGTGGCTCAAGCAGTAACACGCTTTCCTGGCATGTGCGGGGCGCTGGGTTCGATCTTCAGCACCACATAAGATAAAAAATAAAGATGTTGTGTCCACCAAAAACTGAAAAATAAATATTAAAAAACTCTCTCTCTCTCTCTTCTCTCTCTCTCTCTCACTCTTTAAAAAAAATTTAGACTAGTTTCAAGTTTACAGAAAGTTTACAAAGATGTAGAATGTTCCAGGGTCCCTCAGTCCCGTTCCCTGTTGACATCTTACACTTCTGTACTCCTTCCTTGTCGTTAATTAAGTCCACACTTTGTTCATGGGTCCTTAGTTCTTGTGCGAAGGACCCATGAACAAAGGAGCCCACATTGCATTTGGCCACCATGCTCCTCTGCTCCCTGGGCTGTGGAGATCCTTGGACCTCCTTGCTCTTGAAGACTTTGATGGCTGAGGGGTTTGGAGCAGGGATTTTGCAGTGTCTCTCAGCTGGGATTTTTCTGAGGCTTTTCTCATGTGGGACTGGGGTTGTGGGTTTGGGGAGGAAGACCACAGAGGTAGAGTGACAGTACTTCACATCGAGGTAAGGGTTGACCCTGTCAGCTTGACTGACCATTGCTGCTGTTGACCTTGATTGATCACCTGGCCAAGGTAGTGCTTGCCAGGTTCTCCAACCTGTGCTCCTTCATGGGCTGCATATCTAATGGAGGAGATAGAGGTGCCAGTTCTGCAGCCTTCTAAGGCTCTGGACTCACAGGGTGGCCAGATGACCAGCATCACCAGGAGGGACCCCATGTCCTCCTGTGCTGGGCTGAGGAACTGCCAAAAAAAAATCCAGGGGAAATAACCTTCTTGTAAGAATGTGTCTGGCACAGTGAGGAGCGTCCCTGAAGCCCTCCTGTATCTCTGCTTTGGTCACTGCTGATGGACCAGCAGGACCACTTGTCCTGCCTGGCTGGGCCCATGGATCTACCCCCACCCTTAGGAGCAGTGACTTCCAGTATAGCAAAGAGATGCCAAGTGGGGAACTGTTGGTAAACATCTTCCATTCAGGTTTCTACTTGAAGAGTGTGTGTTTGCAAAGAAAATGTGCAAGGAACCATTTCCTTGTGACTGAGTACAAAGCAAGACTATTTTTATCAAACTATTTTCACACCACGCCCTTACAGCTAAGAGGGCCTAAATTTTGAAGGAGGCGTCTTATGCTACAAACATCTTCCTGCAGGAGCCTGGGGCAATGGGGACCCCTTCTTGCTAGCCCCAATAACTTGCCCAACATTTTGTGGACAGGAGACCCACTCACCTTTATGTCCACGCTCTTCCATCTGGAGCACTAAGCCACCTTCAAGGGCCAACATCCGTCCACCAGCAGGGAAGGTGGGCCGTGGCTCCTCAGGTCTCCCAGGTAATGTGGACATTCTGGCAGGTTTGTGAAAGGTCAGTTGCTTCTTTGTTGCTATATTTCATGTTAATTGTATCCCCCCCCCCAAAGTGTGTGGGGGAGGCAAGCAGACTTGAGTTTAGAGGGTTTGAAAAAATAACTGATAAAAAGAAGCCCAACCCTCCCAGCCTCCTGGAGGCCGGTGTGCACTGGTTAGAGCTGTGAATGCTGGGAGCCCAGGCCTGTGGAAGTACTGAGGATCCTAGGAACCACCGGATTTCACACCAACTCATTTTTTCCTCATGGTGCTGGGGAGTGAACCCAGGGCTTTGTGCATGCGACGTAAGCACACAAGCTCATTTTTGACATGGACTTCATTAGGACTGATTCCCATGGAGATGGCTTAACCTTTACAGGCTTTGTAATGTAACAAAGTAGCATTGTCATCCTGCAGCCTGTCTGGTGTCACATTTGTTTCCCCGTGTTGTAACCTAAACGCTATTTGAAAACCTCCCCCTCCCCCCATAGTTCTGCGGCTGGGCAGTCATGTGCCTGGGTGCTCTGCTCCACTGGAGTCTCTTCCCGGAGCAGGCAATTGCTTGTGACAGCTGGAATTTTCCTCAGTCCCGCGGGAGAAAGGATCCAGTATTTCATTGTTATTAACCTCCTGTTATTAAGTTCTCAACACTGTTGTGCAGCTCATCTGAGGTTTCTCACTTGTGAATATTAAGTGGTCTTCTTATTGAGGACATATTTTCCTTTTTATGTGCATTATGAAATCCCACATCCTGAGCAGCTGGGGGAGTGAAAGTGGCAGTCGGGGTCCTCAGAGGAGACCAGAGTGTGATCCGTACCATCTGCAAGGGTGTGGGTGTCTACAAGGCTGTCTTGTCCCCCAGAGCCCCATGGATAGGGCAGTGGGGACTCCTTTGGGTGGTGCAAGTGGGGGGAGCAGAGGGAGACAGTGTTGGCCACAGCAAGATCAGGTGTGTGTGTGAAGCTGAAGTGCAGTGACAGGACAGTCACTGTGTGGGCTTTTCCCCTGTGTGCTCTGTGGGCCTGGGATTCTGCTTCTGAGCCCCTCCTGCAGCCCAGGTAGGGTCACAGTCCTGCCAGCAAGGGGCATGGGCACCCAGGACGGGCATGCAGGAGGGAGCGTGCTTCCCGGCCTCTCCACCTGCCGCAGGGGAAAGCACTTCCTCACATTCCGTCAGGACTGGGACAGGAGGACACTGCTAATCCTCATCCAAAGGGGACCTGGGAAAGACGTGGTAAAGGTCATTCCCATTAGCATATCTTTTTCTATTTTGGTAACAGAAGGACGTCTTACATTTTTCAGTTGCTAAGCTATAAATCTTATAATCCCCACAAAACCCAAGTCTCCACTGCTCTCTAAGTACAAGGCTACAGGAGGTGTATAGGGCCTGGGTACCAGTGTGCATACTACCAGGATGGGGCATCAGGGAGCTGGTGCAATTCAGAGTACATCTGCGACTGCTGGTCTGGGTCAGCAGCAGAGCCCCTGCCTTAGGATGACCACCCATCTGGGTCTGCTTGGGCTGTGGATCCTTCCTCTGATTAATCTAGGAAACCATGATTTCAAAGCCTTGGAGGGAACAATTGCTATAGGGTCCCAAATACATTGGGGTCGTAAGAATTCATTGTAACCTCACTCTGATGTGGATGAATAATATGAGAGAGAGAGAGAGAGAGAGAGAGAGAGAGAGAGAGAGAGAGAGATCCTATCATTTTCTGTTCTCTCTGAGAACACCAGCAACTTGATTATAAAAAATCAAGCAAAGAGAAACAGGTATCATTGTGAAACATCAATTGATTGATTGGTCAATTTGTTTGTTCATTTGTTCTCCAAATGTTCGTCATATCTCTCCTATAGGTCAGGCTCTGTGCTTACACAAGGATAACGAGATTAGCACGACAGATGTGGTCCCTGCCATATCCGAGTTCTATCCACTGGGGGAAGCTAGACATTAATCAAGTAATTGTATAAATCACAGTTTAATTATAGTTGGAATAAGTGTGACAGAGGAAAGTACCATGAAGATAGAATGGGGAGCTGTAACGTCATTCTGACCACTAGGCACCCTGAGGAGCACGTTGGGCAAGGTCCCACAACACCTGAGAGCAGCTGAATCCAGGGTGCTGGGGACAGTTTTTACCTGGTCATCAGGCTCAGTAGTTGAGAGACAGGTGCTCTGAGTGTCTGTCTTAGGGTACTGTGGTTTTGCCTGGATGTGTCCCTGGAGTTGCATGACAATCTACCTGCTTGCCAACCTGGCCCTTGGGCATCTCCTGAGTAAGTGGTACATGGAGTTGTGCTGAGAGCGTGGGCTCTTCTAGACCATCTCATCACCTTGATGCTGAACATGTGTCCCTGGAGAACACCACATACTCAGGAAATAACACTGAGTCCAAGATTCTCTCTAAAAATAAATACTAGCTGATTGCCACCTGCTTCAAAATCATAGTTATAAAGTTAGAGCAGTAAGAACATTTATTTCCATAGCAATTTCTTTTGGAAAATAATCTGAGAAGGTTCTCATCCTATGAAAAGTGGGGCTGTACTTGAATTTGCCCTAGGAAGGAAGCCTGGGGGCTCCAAACGAGGGGCTGGTAGCTGACAGGTGGAGAGCCCCTGGGGCTGGGAGGCCCCTGGGTTCTCACCTGATGAGAAGCAGAGCCTCTTGGGTTGGGAAGATGGCTCTTGGCTACCAGCCCTCTCCCAAAGTGATAGGGGGTCTGCTGCTTTTTCTGGAAGAACCAGAAACATTTTAAAGCACATTCTAATCAACAGATGAGTTGAATTTTCATTTTAGAGACCAGCACAGTAGTGGGGAGCGTTTAGAAGTTGGAAGGACTTGAGGTCCTTGCCTGCACTTCTCTCCTCTCATGAGACAGCTGAGAAAAAGTGCTGGGGAGTGGTCCAGATGTTTCCTTGCAGGCCCAGCCGGCGTCCCTTTTCCACTGTGCACAAAGATTTTGTCACTTCCTTCTAAAAAGCCCCTCTCTTTTCTATTTTTAAGTGAAGTTTAAATCTGACTTTCTGCAGGGAAAAGCACAGCAGATTGACACCCCTGGTGGCGGGTAGAGGATCTCTAAGGAAGTCCCTCCCAAGCTGCTCTGCCCAGCCAGGCCCCGGCAGTGTGTCTCCCCTCCTGGAGGCCTGGGCTGGTCACTGCATGCTTGCTGGGGCACTAGGGGCACAGGTACATGCTGGGCCTTGGTGGCCACCTCGTTGGCTATGTGGAGAGAGACACTTGCAGAACCAGCAGATGAGTGCATGGCACACAGGCCTGGCATGCTCTGCTGGTCTGGCTGCCCACTTCTTCAGATGCCTCCTGCTCCGTCTCAGTGACACACCTGTGGGAGGTTGGAAAGGGAGTCTAGGGTCACATGCTTAAAAATGTGTGTTTTTTTGCCTTGACAATAG
>NC_138195.1:95441109-95656193 GCF_964194105.1 Spermophilus citellus
GCTGCCTCTAGGATTGCACTCACTCAGACAGAATTTTCTGCTTTTGGTAGCTGCACATCACCACTGAAGTCATGTTGCCTCAGGAGCAAGCGTTGGTCCCTCTCTGCCTCATTTGGTAGGTCGTAAACGCACATGAAGGAGTGTGGGGCTTGTTTGCTGGTGTGTTCCCAGCCCAGGGCCATTCTGGACACAAGAGCTGCCCAAGAGTGGGCTGCGTGGTGGAAAGGCTCAAGAGCTGGAGGAGATGCTGGCCAAGGCGACCCTGCACACAAATGCCTGTGTCCAGCACCCTCCTGCCACGCTCTCCTTCACTGTCTCACTCCTGGTGGAGTGGTCCTGCTCACTCAGGAGGCCACGGGGCGAGCTGGTGGCTGGGCATCTGTGCAGGCAGTTAGTGTCACTTTGAGGACTTGGGGACACCCATGGTGTGATGAGGTCTCTGACACGTGCTGTTCCCTCCCTCCTCTCCTGGTGACCATCAGGAGGAGAGTTTTCTTTTTAAAGTTTATGGCCTCAGTGGTTCGATCGCAGTTATAGTGCCCCTAACAGCTGTTACTCCTTGCAACAGTGGATCAGAAATGAAGCTGAGCTCAGGCTTAATGGAAATTGTCCCTTGAAAGGTTTGAATTCACAGCATTTATTCTCCATTAATTTCAAGCAGACTCTAAATTGAGCAAAACAGTTCCTGTCTTTCCTTTTAGTTGCAGGTTTTAGCTGACAAATGGATGCCAGGGCTGCCCAGCTTGATTGCAGCCATTGAGACATGCCAATTTCAGGAAATGTGCTCATCTCTGCGACTCACGTCCTTCCAGTTGGAGTCTGGGCTCCGCTGAGCTTGGTCGGTGTGGGAGTGCGGCGTTCACGGCGAAGCCCTCCCTGCTGGGGCAGACGGTGCACCTCAGTGGCTGAGCAGCACTGGGAGAGACCCAGGGATGGCCAGGGAAGGGGTCAAGGGGCTCTGTGCCGAATGGAGGAGGCCATTTGGACCAAAGAGCCCCACCCTGCACCCTGCTCCCACCCACAAAGGGCTCTCTCTCTTGCTGCACAGGGTAGTGTTGGGGCCATTGGCAGCAGAAGGACTTCTCCACAGCATGGTCTAGGTGGTCCCGGTCAGGGGTGGGGGCATGAAGCTGTTTCTGTCACACTGTTCAGGAGGGAGCATGCAGCATGCCAGCCAGTGCTTCAGGACCACAGAACACAGCTGGGGACGTCTAAGTGGACACTGGTGAGAGGCTTCCCACCCTGCTGGGGAAGGTCCACAGTGGTGGCTGGCATTCTCCACTGGCAGATTTCCCCCGCTAGCCTGTCCTTCTATCCCCTTCACCTTTGACCCAAGTACTAACGTCCGTCTTACTAGCTCAGAGGGGTCCAGGCAGAAATGACTCGATATTTTCTGATCACTCTCAGTGTGTAGCCCTGCTCTTGCCTCCTGATGACATCTTTTCTTGGAAGATTCCACAGGTTTCTGGTCACTTCTGTTCAGGAACAAGGCCAGGCAAATCCACCCTGAACTCCAGTCTCTTCCTCTTCCCTGCCCTGTGAGACTTCAAGACTTACAGTGAGGAAGGTGGGGTTCAGCTTTCATGGCCTCCCCTCCCTTCCGGGGTCTTTGTCTCCCTTGTGTGACCAGGTGGGGAGGCCAGGTATGAAAAGGGACACAAATCTCTCAGGCACCTGGCTGCTGTTAAGGACCCTTGGTGGTGTGGAACGCAGAGGGAAACCAGGACAAAGGCCACCTGGCCGGCATTTCAGAATGGACCGCAGCCATCGGGACCAGGACTTAGGCATAGGTCAGGTGGCTGACGGGGAACCACCCCCTGGGCTGGGCACATTTGAACTGTGAATGTGAACGTCTGAACTGGGCCAAGCCTGCAAACCCTGTGGCGGAGCCTCAGTGAGCTCTGCTGTCGGACACGTCCCAGCCCCAGGGAGCCCAGCGGGCGGCTCCTCCACACCACATGCCTGTGCGGGGAGCTCCTGGAATCTCTTCTGGGCCTGCGTCTCCTTCCCTGTGAAAACCCTGTGCAATCCCAGCTTCCTGGAGCGAGCGCTCGGGCAGACCTGTCTGAACTGGTGTGTCCCCTGAGTTTGAACTGGAGACAGCTGGGGCTGCTGGCACGTGCCCTCTCGTGGCAGACACCCAGTGCTGGCTTCTGGTCAGTGCCCCCCTGAGCTGCCTGGAGGGCCACGCCAGGGCCTCTCCACACCCCTGATGTGGGAGACACTTCAGCTCAGCCTGGTCCCCATCATCTCACTCTGCCCTGGCAGTCCCTTGCGCCTTGGGTCCCCTTGCCCACGGGCCTCCCCTTGGCTGGGCACCAGCAAGACCACTCAAGCCCATTCCTGGAGCTGTGTCCACGGGACCTGGGGCAGGCCTTGGGTAGAGGCAGGGGCTCTCCTGACCACCACCCTACTCTGCCATCTTCTCCCCAGGCTGGACTGGCCCTTAGGAGAGCCCACACCTAGACTTATTTGCATTTCCAACCCCAGGCCACGTGTTCTAAGTCCCTTCACCCTGGGGCATCAGGGACAGAGCTCGAAGTCCCTCCCCATAATTGTGGCTGCCCCTGTGGAGCTGGGCGGGGAGCTCTGGGCTGGCAGTGGAGGTTGGTGGTTGCTGTCCTCCTGTTGTCTGTGGCTCTTGGAGATGGGGGAGGGCTCGGGGGCTTCCTTGCCTCAGTCCTCAGCCTTGGGTTCTGACAGATGTACACTCAGCATGGCGGCATCAACCCCTGACACAAACCTGTGTTCTCTCCCCACCCCTTTCTCCCAGTCCTCGCCCCACCCTGGTCCTGCTCCAGGGCTGCTGTCCACACCTCTGTCCGCCACCCTCTTCCCATGGCCCCAGCTGCAAAGCAGACACCTGCTGCCTCCCCTCTGTGTCCTGTGAGGGGACACTCTGTCTGTGACACTCTGTCCTGTGACCCACTCTGTCTCTGTTCCTCTGATTGTCACCAAGATTCATCAGACATTGCTGCTGGCTAGCTACTTTAATGACGGGAAAGGTGTCAGTCTCCCAGCCGTGGAAAGGTGCGTATCTCGGCAGCTGAAAAGGTAGCTTTCAGTGAGACTTTGAGACTACAGATTACTGAAGGATGATTCACAGAGAACCTGGACCTGCTCATTTACTAGTTATGAGACTATTTGATTTTCATTTTTATTGGGGTTAATTTTGTTCTCCTGTGGATTCTGATTAGAGTTCTCCATGGCTCTTGCTGGTACCATGTTGGGCTCCCTGGGCACAGGACTTAGCCAGGCTGTTGCCAGCCTCCTGTGCCACCCACGGCCCAGGTGTAGGATTGGACTTCTGTCCTGTGGCGGGTTGTAAAGGGCCAGCTTTCTGTTCGACCACATGCTTCAGTGAACTGAACTCTGGTGCCTTCAGAACTACAGAAAGAAGCAGGGCATTGTAGGAAGAGAGAAAACCTCCACTAGCTCTCTGAGTTCTTAGAATGACTGGCTTTTCATTGCTTCTTCTGAAAAATAATAAAGTCACCATGTCTGTATATTATATAAAGTAGGAATATATTTAAATGATTATAAACCAGATGCATTTGCAAACCTTTCAAGAGCAATAGCTCCATCAAGAAAGTGCTTAAATAAAAAATAAATTATTGCAATTTTCAGGTTGAGAAATAAAGTGTGTCTAATTGCAGTGGCGAACAGGAGCATTGAATGAAGCGTATCTGTCTTCTCCAGGAACTCCACCAATCAGTCTGTGATGAAGAAATGTAATGAGGAAATAAACACTATTGGTGAGGTTGAAACCGGTCATCCCAGAGTGCCTGCGCTCACCAGCAAGCAGTCAGTCACCCGCTGGCCCAGCCCCTGGCTCAGGCCAGGCCTAGGCCCAGCTGCACCCCAAGGTGCCTCTTCTCTCGCCCATTCCTCTTACATGCTCCTGGCTTCAGGAGCCCTCCTGACTGGTCCTGGCAGATCTCCTCCCCGCAGCCTGCAGGGCACCTCTCATGCTCGTGCTCTCCTCCCAGTCCGACGTGGCTTCAAGACTCCAGCTAGAAAGGCAGGGGGCGGGGGTGCAAAGCTGAGGGTGCCGGCAGTTCTCTGTGGCTGGCGAGGGGAGGCAAACCAGGCTAGTGCGTGCGTGTGGAAGTCTGTGCATGGGACATGGGCACACGTGGTACAATGGGGCACCCTGACCATGACAAGACAGCCTTCCAGCCTCTCCGGAGAATGATGTCTAGGCCTATCGATGGCTGCTGGGGTCAGTACCATTGTCTGGTCCACTGGACACTCCCCTCCTGCCACAGTGTTGTGCAGAGGTGGAGAGCTGTCAGCGAGACACACTGGTGCCCTCAGGGTCAAGGGCCCTGCGAGCCATCTCGGTCACATGACACGCCTGCCCTGCTTCTCCAGCCTCCTTCCTGAGGGGAATCCCACGTAGCTAAGCCCTTCCTTGGCCTTGGTCTTGCTGTACCTGTCCTGGTCCCCACAGGTGCTCTCATCTCCGTCTCTCCCTGTGGTTTCCCTGACATCGTCTCATTCAGTAACGAGAGTGGAGAGCTTAGTTTTGCCTCCTGCCTGGGACATATGTACACTCTTTGGAAATTTGACTAATTTTTTTTTCTCAAGAGGTGTTGCTCTCTGTGACTCACAGAAGTTCCAGGCACTGAGGCTCTCCCTGTGCTCCGTGGAGCAGTGAGTGACTTCTAATTCTCTCTGTAGACATTTCTGACGTCAGCGAAGGAAGGGATGAGCTCTGTGTGAGTCTGAGCCTGAGTGGGAGGGAGGGTCCTGCAGAACTCAAGGTCCATTGTCCAGCATCAATCAGGAGGCCATTCTAGGCGTCCAGTATTGCTGTCAGCGAGCGAGGGCCGAGTAGAAATAAATGCCGCCGCCCGGAGAGTACCACGGACTGGACTAGCGCTTCCTTCGTCTTTTCCGCGCCTCTGACATTTCCCTCCTGTGGGCCTCAGCAGTGTGTGAGCACAGCACAACCTGGAAGGTCCTGATGGGTCTCCACTGGCCTAAGTCAGCCGTGAGGTGCCCAGACGTCAGCAGGAAAGACAGGGGTGACCCTGAGAGCTGAGTGTGGACACACACGCCAGTGTCAGAGGCTCCTCGTGGGAAGAAGGGAGCCAAGGAGTGATTGAGAGAGCGAGAGGAGGGGCATGTTTCGCAAATACTGCCTTTGAAACGAAAATGTGTGTGACTATGACAGAGATAAGGCAATCCCAGAGAGCCAGACCCTCGAGTGCACACCACCCAGGCTGAGGAAGAGAACTCGCGATTCTCCCTTTGGTCACTCTCTTGTCCTATTGGAGATCAGCACTCAGTTAAGTTTTGCCACTACCAATGCTTATGCCTCTTTATTTTCTTTATTGTACACATGCTAGTCCCCAAACAATGTTTTATTTAGCTTTGCAGAAATTCTGGACTTCGTGTAACCACGACCACATGTACGTGTTCTTCTGTGGTTCTCCATCTTGCTTAATGTTGAGTTTGTGAGATTCATCCATGGTGACAAGTGAATGGAAGGAACCATAGTTCATCCATCTTTATTGCTTTATAACATTCTGCTAAATGGAGATGGGATGATAAAGCCATCTATCTGTCAATAGATTATGTTCAGGCTTTTGCTGTTACAAAATGCTTCTATAAATATTCTTGAACTTGTCTTCTGGTGAATTAAAGTGATGGATAACACACACATGCACACACACACACACACACACACACACTTCAGGGTGTGGGATGTGCAGATCTTTCAGTTTCATGAGATAATGTCCTTTTTTCTGTAAATGGACTGTACTATTTTACACTCCCTCCCAGAATTCAGTTGCTCCTCCTTCCCGCCAGAGCTGCTCCTTTGTTCTGATGCTCCTCACTTGGCAGGTGTGAGGCAGCATCTGCCTGGCTCTGGCCACTCACTTCCACAAGCATTGGAGAGGCTGAGCCTCTTGTCTTAGGGTTACTGGCCATTGAGCTCCACTTCCTTTTCAGGGAAAGGTTTGAGATTTTTATCTCTTTTTAAATTGGGGGCTCTTTACATATTCTGAATACATTTTGTGATTTTTAAAATTGTTTTTAGTTTTTAGTGTTAGTTATACACAGAAGTGGGGCTTATTTTGACATATTCATAAAACTTGTTATGGGTTAGATACAAGGTATCCCTCAAAGCTGCAAGATAGTTTAGAAATGAACTGATTGGATTATGAGAGCCCAAAACTCACCAGTGCATTCATCCACTTGAATGGATTCACTGGGTGGTGACTGTAGGCAGTGGGGAGTGGTTGGAGGAGGTGTGCCGCAGTCTGGCTGGGCACAAATCATGAGCCACTCGAGCAGGAACAAACTTTATTTCCGAACTCCCACAGCACACTCCACACCGGCTCCCGGGGAACCTCTCCCGGGGAACCTCTCCTGAACACCACCCACGCGGCTCCTCCAGGAACACACCACACACCAACTGGAACTCCCTCCCCTGGGCTGCGCGTGCACTCACTCTTGGAACCCCGCGAGAACTCAACCGGAAACTCCAAAGTAGCGGCACCGGAGGCAGCAAGAGCCATCCTGTTACCAGACAGTAAAGGTCTAATGTACAACGGAATACACAACCTGTTTCAATCCAACACCATCTTAATGGCTCGCCTCTCAACCATACTTCTGGTAAAATGCCAGGGGCCATTCGGACTTGGCTGTGGCTGTCACCAGAGGTGGGTCTCTGGGTGCGTTTTCTTGGGGTTCATACTCTGTCCCTAGTGGGAGAGCCCTTTGCTTCCTGTTGCCGTGTCCTGAGCTGCTTTCTTCTTCCCCATGAAGTTCTGCCTTGCGTTGGGCCTCCGAGCAATGGAGCCGGCTGTCTGTGGACTGAGACCTTTGAACCGAGCACCAAATAAACTTTTCCTTCTCTAAAATCATTCTTGTCAGGTCTTTTGGCCACAGCAGCAAAACACTGCCTAAAACAGTATATAACATAGATGCATAACTTTTCGTGAATTTGAAACAGCCTAGGCCACACACTTAATAATGCTGTATTAGCAGACATTTTTTTTTTAATAAAATCAAATTTGTCTACCATTTCCTTTATGCTGAGCTTCTTTCTCTTGTTTAAGAATTATTTCAAACTTTAAATTTATCAGGATGTTTTCCTAATTTTATTCTAATTATTTGTAGTTTTTTTTTTTCACATTTAAGTCCATGATCATCAGGGTCTGGCTTCTGATAGGGCAGGCAGGAAACAAGCTGTGGAAATGAGCCAGGTGTATTCACGTGGCCTGGTGGAGCATTCCGTCACATGGACTGGCCACCGGTCATACATTATTGTGTGGGGAGATGTGGGGTGCTGGTCTCTGGACTCTGTGAATGTTCTGTGGATATCTGTGGACACTCTGTGGTCCCTGGAAACGATGTGGACTCTCTGTGGATGCTCTGTGGATGTTCTGTGCACTCTCTGAGGACGTTCTGTAGACACTCTGTGAATGTACTGTGGACATCCTAGACTCTGTAGATACTCTGTGGACATGCTGTGGTCCCTGGAAATGCTGTGGATGTTCTGTGGATGTACTGCGGACACTCTGGACTCTGTGAATGTTATGTGGATACTCTGTGGACACTCTATGGTCCCTGGAAATGATTTGAACTCTCTGTGGATGCTCTGTGGAGGCTCTGTGGACACTCTGGGCACTCTGTGGATGCTATGTGGACATTATGGTCTCTGTAGATGCTCTGTGGACACACTGTGGTCCCTGGAAACGATGTGGACTCTCTGTGGATGTTCTGTGGACCCTCTGTGGATATACTGTGGACACTCTGGACTCTGTGAATGCTCTGTGGACACTGTGGATGCTTTCCCAACCTGGCTTCCGCTGTTGGAAACAGCCTACTTCCTTCCCTGCTCTGTAGGGCCAGCCCCTGCTGGCCCAGCATCTGCCGGGGGCATCTCTGTCAGCTCTGTTCTGGGCACTCCATTCTGCTCCCGTGGGCTGTGCCTCTAGTGTGAGTGTAGTTGTTCAACCAGTTCAGTTCGTGACCACTCTGGGTGGCAGGCAGAACAGCAACCTAGATTGTTTCCCCGAAGACACTGCCTTTCATGTTCTGGGTCCCTGGGCTTCTCACTTAAATTTTACAGTAAACTTGTAAGTTTAAGAGCAATTTTGTAATTTTGAATAAATTTGTGAAAAGTTGACATTTTACAATATTAAGTCTTCATAACCCAATCAATATAACTAATTTCTGTGTTTATTCAGGATTTTCTTAGTTTCTCTTATTTATTTTTCTTTTTCTGCAGAGAGATTGTGTGTGTTGTTAGATTCCTTCCTGGGTATTTGATATATTGGATGATATAGTGAATGGTCCATTTATAAAGCGTATTTTTAAATTTTGATGGGGTAAATAGACACAGTTGATTTTCATACAATTCATTTGCATGCAGAAACTTTTGAAAACTCTTCTGTGAACTCCAATGATTGGTTTGCATGTTCTCTTGTATTTTATTCACATGTAAGCATGTCAACCAAGAAAAATAGCAATTTAACATCTTACAGTTTAGTTATTGTCACAAATTTTATGAAATCGGGAAACTTGTTAAGTGAGGGCAGCTTCCCTCCAGTTTGCTGAGGCTCACTTTCTGCCACAGTCCCACAGGCTGCCCCTGTTCTCTGAGGCAGTCAGCCTGTGGATCGCGTGTCCTCCACCCAGGACTCTTGCTGACTTGCCACGTCGGCAGTGGGCTTCAGGAGTGCCCGCTGTACTCCCCAGTGTCCTTGGTGAGGAGCTGCTCCACTCATCCTGATCGGCCATTCGCAGATGGACTCTTGGTTCTGCAATTTCACCTTCACAAATTGTTTACTGCTGTCACTTCTAAGAGCACTCAGCGAACGCTTGTTTAAATTTGATGATATTCACATTCTCCCTTTTCACACATCCATCTTCAATCTCAGAAACTCCTCTGGAATCTTCTTTGCCCTAACATGTCCATCAGAAGTCCACTTGCGAAGACCTGCTGCCAGGAATCCCAGATGTGTGGTTGTCTAAGGTATTTGAGTATGGAGAAGGATTGCGTGAGGGAAGGGGGTATTCTGAGGGACGGAACCAGAACCGATTTAGAAATGAAGCTGAAGTGGCAATTCTGTTTAGACGTCTAAGTGAGAACTCACAGGAGGGCGATTCCCTTCATCCAGGCTGGTACTGGTTTTGATGCTGCAAACATTACACCTTTGGCTCCGACGAGGGGTTAGAAGGAGACATCGTCTCCATCAGAGGTTGGACTGGCACATGCATCCCCTTGCTCCGCCTCCACCCTGCATCTGGCAGATGGCTGCAGCCTCAGCCAGGAGGGCAGATCAGTCACCTGCTGAATGGCTTTGGCAGGGAACATCAGCACTGTCATATCCCCCACCTGTTACACCGGAAGGATATGCTGTGACAGGAAACAGACTCTGCTGTAGAGGGAGGGCGGTGGTGAAGCCTCCAAGGACAGGAGTCCAGCGTCACAGAGAGGAGATGGCCGTGGGGTAGGCCATTGCACAACAGCCCAACTTCCTTCAACCCCACTGGTTTGGGGGGACTTTGGGAGGATTCAGGAGCAGGGAGAGCCTTGTGTCAGCGCTATCACACAGGCCTCTGAAGAGGACCCGCCGCCCCTCAGACTCCATTCCACACTACCCTCCACTGTGAGGCGGCATGGTCTGTAGCTCCATTGCCTCAAAATGCCGTTCTCATGTGTCCAGTCCTTTGTATAACTGTTCAGAGTTATCTTCTTGAAGTTCAGGTTGGGTGATGTCCAAAATCCTCAAATCTCTCAGAGATCTCTTAAACACTTTCTAAAACCATTTCTTTTCTTTGTTTTTAAGTATCTTGACTGAGGTGTATTTTGAGTACTGTGAATTTTACCTTTTCAAATGAACAATTCAATAAGTCTTTGTAAGTCGGGTTCCTGTGCACACCTCTTTCTTTCTATCTCCGTGTTTTTGGAGTATTTCTTACAGGTTGGACCAGGCGCTGGGCAGATTCTCCTGTCTGGCTTCCTCCCTGTCCACTGTGTCCTGGGCCCGCCCATGCTACCTCAAGTGTGTGCGGCTCTTCTCTTTATGGCTGGGGAGTATCCACCAGTCTCCCCACTCACCGGTTGATGAACTCAGGTTCTTGCTGATTTAGAGGTATCATGAATAACACACCAAAGAATTGTGCAAATGCTTGTGTGCTGAAGCATATTTTCACTTTCTTTGTGTGGACATTTAAGGGTGGGACGGCCGGGTCATCTGGTAAATTTGCATTTCACTTTTTAAGAACTGGACAAACTGTTCCACAGCACCCGCCATTTTGCTTTCCTAACACCTCCCTTCCCACACCCCCAGGGATCCCTGTTCTGCTTCCTATTACTATAATTCTAGAACTTTCTGGAAATGGAATCACAGAGTACACCTCTTGGCTTGCCTGCCTTCACAGAGCACACTTAGCTTGAGATTCACTCACACGGCTGCATGTGTCGATGGTCCCTCACTCTGTGTCACACTGGGTGTTTATCCACTTGCCTCTGGGTGGAAATCCCCCACCTAGGCTTTGCCTGTTACAAACAGGCTGCTGTGAGCATCACGCACAAGTCTTTGCAGGCTTTACTTGGTGTAGCATCAGATCCCCAAGACAACTGGGGAGAAGCTGACTTGTTAACAGGATTGTGTTTTGGAGTATTTCTGACAGGTTGGACCAGCGCTGGGCAGATTCCTCTGTCTGCTTCCTCCCTGCCCACTATGTCCTGGGCCCGTCCCTGTTATCTCAAGTGTGTGCGGCTCTTCTCTTTATGGCTGGGTAGTATCCACTGGTCTTCCCATTCACGGGTTGGTGAACTCAGGTTCTTGTTGATTCAGGGCTTTGAACGCAGTGTCTGTCTCCATTTAAGTCTAATTTCTCCTTGCAGTATTTGCTAGTTTGGGTTCACTCACATCTTTGGTTGGATTTCTCTTTCTCATGTTTTTACGCTGTCTTAAGTGGCATTGCTTTAGGTTTCCGATGTTTGCTGGGACACAGAAATAGCTTCCTGAATACCGACACCACACCTGTCCTGGTCAGTCCTGGTGGCCTCGGGGTTTCACGGCAGGTGGCACTGCTGCCACCGGCAGTCCTGCCGTTGGAGGGTCAAGTCACCTCACTTTGCAGCCTCACGTCTTCTCTTTCTCTCTCTAGCCTGGATGCCCTGGTGGGAGGTCCAGGGTGAGGCTGAGCACAAAGGGTGGGTGTCCGTCCTCGTGTTGCTCCTGTCTCAGGGAAAACCCTCCGCTCTTTCACTGGGAAGTGTGGTGTCAGGGCTGGGCCTCTTCAGGGTGAGGATCTGTACTTTCTTCCTGTTTGCTGAGAGTTGTTAAGGGGAGCACATGCTGGATTTTGTAGGTGCTTTATCCGTTCAGTTGAGATGATCATATAGCTGTTGATTTTTTTACTTTGTTAGTAAGGTAAATGACGCTGATTGATTTTCAAATGTTGGAAAGAGCCCTACGTTTCTGAAATAAGCCAGATGTAGTTGTGATCTGATATTCTTTCAATAAAAGAAAATCTAAAGCAGAGAAATATGGGCCCATTTCACTCAGGAAAGTAAAGCTAAGGGCAACAGCTCATTACTCATAGAAACAATTGGAGCACACAGTAGGGCAACATCTTCAAACCACTGACAGAAAAAACATCAACCTGCAGTTCTGTGCCCAGAGTGTCCTTCGAACCAAAGGCAAGATCAAGACCTCTGCAGAAACGCTGGGGCTGAAGAGGTTTATGTGAGAGGAGGGAGAGAGGAGCGACACGGGCAGACACCCTCGTACAATCGTGGTTTTGACAAAATAAAATCAAATTACATTTTAAAAAATCCATGTATTTGGAAACAAAATAACATACTTTAAAATAACCTGTGGGTCAAAGGAGAAGCCCAGGGGGAAATGAGAAAGCAGGTTTGAGCAGAAGTGAAAGCGCCTGGTCTCAGGCGTGGGTCCAACTAAAGCAGGAACTGGAGTGGGAGGTAGAGCACCGGAGGACCTGAGGAAGGGGCCTCCAATCTAGGACCACGGCATTTTGCTTAAGAAACTAGGAAAGGAGCAGTAATGAAACCTGAGCCAGCAGGAGGACGGGAATCATAAAGATGAAAATAGAAAGTCATGAAAAAGGACACAGAGTGAATAAGACAAAAGCCAGTTCTTCCAGAAGAGAGCGTCGTTGATGAACTCATCCAGAAACCAAGAGGCACAATGGCCAACATCGGAATGAGACTCAGCAAGTATCCCAAGGACGGCAGGAGGACGCTGTGGGCAGCCTCAGCCTGCACCTTCAGAACCACTGGGGACATGGGCAAGCTCCTGGAGTGTGGAAGAGCTCCCGACACCGCTCCAAAGGCCGACAACCTCCACAGCCCGTATCCATGCAGACCCTGAAACCTCTGCACGTGAACCCGCACACACCCCGGACACTCTAGAGCCATGGCTCACCAGTGAATCATCCAAACAGTTGAGGAAGATGTGAATCAAGTCACCATGAACACGTTCATGAACTGGAGAGAGTTGGACCCCAATGTCATCTTTGAAGCCAGCATCGTCCTGATTTCACACGCTTCACCAGAGCCAAACACTGCAGCCCACGTCCCCCATAAAGCAGATAAGCAAAAATGTGGGGGCAAAATGTCAGGGCTTCTCCCTCCAACCTCGCTGTGCCCTGAGATGTTTAGCTTCATTGACCACAGGCCAGTTTAGCAGACTGCAGGGCTCTGAGCCACTGCTCCCTGCTGCTCCCTCACACTCGGCAGGGTGGGCTGTGCCTCTTGATGCTGACTCTCCCCTCCGGATCTGATGGTTTCTGTTGCTGTGTCTGGGGTTCCTCCTCCTCCTCGGCACCCTCTGCCTGTCCATGCAGCCTGGACACAGGAGTGTTTGGCTTTAGAATCTGTTTTATTCTTTACTTTGCATCTTTCACATCCCTGAGCAGCTCTGGAGCCCCTGGGACGCATCGGGGTGAATTTTGGAGTCCTGTCTGCTGATGCTGATGTCTCTTGGGACCCGTGCTGGTTTCGAGAGTCACCAGGTCCCCTTCTTTTGGGCAGGGCTCCCGCTTGTCCATCTGCTGGTCTTTGATTGGATGCAGGCGTTGGGTGTAGATGCTGGGTATTTTTATGTTCCCCTAAGTATTACTGATTTTTTTTTTCCTGGGGAACAGATAATAGGGAGACCATTTGATTCCTTCAGTCTTGCCTCTGACTTGTGAGGTGGGTGTGGAGCAGTACCCTCTGGCACTCATTATGCCACCCTTGAGACGAGACCTTCCTGAGCACCTCCCCAGTGCCCGTGAATTAGGAGATTTCCCAGTCTGGATGGGGAGGGCAAGCACCATTTGTGACCCCATGTGAAGCTATTTCTAGTCTTCTTGGAGAGTTTTTCCTGTGACCTCAGGAAAGGGCCCCGTGGACTCCCCTAATGTGCTGAATAATCCTGGAACCTTGGGCAGAGTGTCGGGTTTCCCCCTGTGCCCTATTGGTGCCCTGCTTCCAACCCTGGCCGCCTTGGCTCCCCAGAGCCCCTCTGTCTCCATGACTCGGGCTCCACCAGGCCCTGCCCCACCTGGGTCCCTGTTCCCGTGTCCTCGCTGGGAGCTCTCGAGGCAGCAGGGGCAATCTCAGGGAGGCTCACCTTCCTGATAAAGCCGACCCTCTCAGACCCTGGTCTTCCTCGCCCGATGTCTGGTGCCTTGGAAACAGCCCCTCTGGTTTGTCTGGTCTCCTCTTAGTCTCAGCTGGCACCAGGAATCCTGTCCCTGCCACAGCTCCTGGTGGTAGCAGACCTCCCCTCTCCTGACTCCTTACTTAGCCTGACTCCAAGGCCCTCTGTGGTCTGGCTCACTGGGCTTTCCAGTGACTTGACTTCTCATCATCTGCTGCCTTTCTGCTTCTGAGCTTTTATGCACATTGAATTTCCTTCCCAATATCTTCCCGGAACCAGTTAGTGATGCTTCATGGCCCATGTCAACATCTCCATCACAGTCAAAGCTTTCCCATGCAGCAAGTACTACCATGGGTCAGACATGTCCAGGTGCTTGAGATACACATGGTGACCCTTCCCTCCATGTCTCTGACTCCTGGAACTGGCTTAGTTGACAGTGATTGTAACACAGTGTAGGAATCCTGGATTGGTAAATAGGTGATGGTAACACAGTGTAGGGATCCTGGTCTAGTTAATAGGCAACTATCACACAGTGTGGGGATCCTGGTAAAGTCGATAGGTAAAAGTGACATCGTATAGGGATCCTGGTCTGGTTAATAAGTGACGGTAACACAGTAGGGATACTGATCTAGTTAACAGACAACGATAACACAGTGTGGGGATCCTGATAAAGTCAATAGGTTATGGTTACACAGTGTAGGGATCCTGGTCTAGTTAACAGGTAACTGTAACACAGTGTGGGGATCCTGGTCTGGTTAATAGGTGATGGTAACACAGTTAGGGATCCTGGATAAGTTAATAGGTGAAGGTAACACAGTGTAGGGATCCTGGTCTAGTTAACAGGCAACTGTAACCATGTGGGGATCCTGGTCTGTTTAATAGGTGATGGTAACACAGTGGGGATCTGGGTCTAGTTAAGAGGAGACTGTGACACATTGTGGGAGGCACACACTAAGTCTAGAGCCAGTGGTCACGGCAGCAATGATCAGGCAGCCACACTGTGCTGATTTAGGTCATGCATCAGGCACTTTCCATGGTGAGATGTGAAGGACAAGTAGATGTCACGAGAATTAGGGATCTGGGAACTCTGGCACAGAGCAATGTGGCCACATGCCAGGAGCTGGCTGGTCCTGAGGATCAGATGTGAGCAGGAAGGGGGAGTCCTCCAGTCTCCTGTGAGCCTACTGGTCTTGGGCAGCATGGAGGGCCCAGTGGTTTCAGTCCAGGGCTGATGTGGTCCAACCTGCGTGTGCAGAACTTCCTCCAACCTTGGTGTGGTTGGTGGGTGACACTGTGGGGCCTGGTCCGTGTGGGAGACCATGGAAGCAGGAGTAGGTCTGTGCAATGGCTAGAAAAGGGCCTGCACAGTGCCACTGTGAGGAGGCTTTGTGGGACTGGAGGGGACAGCAGCCCTCCAGGATGATGCCCAGGATCTGGAGGGCCAAGGGTGGACACTGGGCCTGCCTTAGACACAGGGAGCCGGGATGTGCGGCTTTGGAGGTAAACTGCTGCTTTGCCGTCTGGGCTATGACCTCCCTCCCTTTCTGTCATTGCTCACTTCCTTGGTTTCCACCAGTTTCCACTTCACCCCAGTCATCTCACCTTGCATCGGTTTGGGGGTTGGGTTACTCACCTGCCTCTGTTGGCCTGTGGCTGCCATAGGGAGTGGATCCTGTGTGTCCTTCCTGCATTCCAGGGTGACTGCCATCCCCAGAACAATGCCTTGTGCACAGTGAATGATTAATAAATTCCAGAGGCTCAAATTAACAAAGGGCTTGCTTTAGTGCGACGTGCTGTATTCATGATCGAATGCTCTTCTGTCGTGAGAGGCAGCACTGTGGTGTCCTTTGCTATATTCTTGAGGACTTTGTGGCATGCAATTTTAATTTTGAGATCTAAATAGATGTGTCAGTGGCACAGGGTCAGACAAGAAATTCTCAGCTTGACTTTTTTCCCCACTGTCATAACATTTACGATCCTGTGGAGCCATAAATATCTCCCTCAGTAAAGAAAGCGGCCAAGGAGCAGAGCGTGTGGTGTAGCAATGCTGTGGCCCAACATGCACAGCCCAGCCAGCTTCCCTTCAGCCTGATGCTAACCAGAACCGGAGAGCAAGAGGCAGGTCTGCTGTGCACAGTGGAGCTGTGTCTTCCACAGGCCTGCAGCCCGGCCCAGCTGCCCTGCAGACGCTCGGCTGAGCGCTGACTGGAATCTCAATCTGGGGCTGGGCTGGGAGGCAGTTTCATTAGCCAGGAATGTGCCTGCAGTTTATTGCTCTTGATAGAAGCAGTGCCCAGTGAGACACCTGTTGATCTGCCTGTCAGAACATCCGAGTGGAAATGCCAGCACAGGAGGAGAGTCCTCAGCAAGGCCACGAACAGCCCTGAAAAATCAATGCCTCACACACACAGGTGTGTCTGGAGGGGCTGCTTTTAGCAGGAGAGACGTGGGCTCTGGCCCAAACTTCAGATCTCAGAAGCAACATTTCTTTTTAAATAACTGGATCTAAAACACAGTGTGACTTAAAAAACTACAAATAAAACCATTTGCTTCTTGTTGTGCCAGCTCCTGGGGCACTTGCAGGTCCAAGCCTTACCCCAGGGAGAGAGCTTCCCAGGTTCCCTCGCAGGCCCTCCCCAGACTCCCCTACCATGCTGTTGGATGCCACCCAGGCAAGACTGGGGTACGCTCAGCAGGCGTGGTGGCCCCTGTCTCAAAATTAAAAAAAATATATTAAAAAGGTGGATAGGGGCATAGTTCAGTGGTAAAGTGCCTCTGGGTTCAATCCCTGGTACCAAAAAAAAAAAAAAAAAAAAAAAGAAAGGAAAAAAAAAGACCTCCATACTCCTGACAGGGCTGTGTGCAGCCTGTTGTAGTTTGAAGCCCACATGTACTAAGGCTTGGTCCCCACTGGGAGGTAGCAGGACCTCTAAGAGGTGGGGCCTGGTGGGAGGACTTTGGTTTCTGGGGACATGGCCTTGAAGGGGACCTGGGGCCTGGTCCCCTCTTCCTGGCATGAAGTGGGGATTCCTGTTGCCCCCACTCCCACACCATGCTGTGCCTCCTCGCCGTGGGCCCAGAGCAGCAGGGCCCCTGACCTGGGAGGGGCCTCTGAAACGGAGCTCAGCAGACCTTCCTCTCCAAGCTGGTTCTCCACATACTCATGGTAGTGCCAGAAAGCTGACCACTGCCCCAACTTGAGGGAAGCCGAATGTTTCCCTGATCTCCAGAACATCCCCTGCCCCCATCTTTGATCCCCATAACTTAACCGACAACAGACATCAAGACACTGTGAGATTTTTGGCAGAGGGAGAAGTTACCCTGCTAAGACTCATGTTGATTTCATTTCTGCTCCCCCACTGCGTCTCCACTGGTGGGCTCCCCTTGGTTACTTCTTCCTCCTCCGAGTTTCTCCTCTCTGGTTTTGGAAGACTTCCTTCATTAAACTCAGTGAGCCATCTGCAGTTGCGTGCTGGGCCTGGGGCTGGCTGCTGCCTTGACCACCTCATCACACCCTCTGGGGTGAGTCTCTGCCCTGGGGGGACCTTCTCTCTCTGGAACCGTGGAACTCCAGCACCTTCCGGGAGCTCTCTTGTGCACTAGAATCTTTACCCCAAGTGGTTTAGATTGTGTGATGCTCAAGAAAATCTGCTTTGTTTGTCCAATTGCCAGTGGATGTCCCCAGCTTTCCTAACCAGTGGCCTGTCTGCCACATACTTTGAAAAGCCACGCCTGTCAGGCTTGAGAGTCTCCCACATCGTGAGCTCCTGGATCTGGGTCCTGGGCTGCCTGCTCTTTGCGGCATGGTGTGTGCTGTGAGGCTGTCCAGGTCTCAGTCTGCAGCTGCTCCTCTGGAAAGCCTCCCGGGCTGCCCAGCCAGGATAGCCCTGTTCTCTCCACCTTGCTTGACTTTCCTCACAGCATTAGCCACACTTGGGACTCTCCTGCCTTTCATGGGATTTTGTATTTATTACTGATCATCCTTTTGCTCTCTGAAGATAAGCTCCAGGCTTCATCCCAGTATCACAACAGTGCTTGCATATGGCGGCCACCAAATGATGACGTGTTTCGTGAATGAGTTCGAATGGCTTTAACTACTGTGCTTTTAGAACATACACACACACACAGAAACACACACACATGAGCACACACATGTGTGCATATGTATGTGTATCTATTTTCAGGGCTGGGTTTGAACCCAAGACCTCGTATATGCCACAGAGCTCAGCTCTACCACTGAGCTACACTCCAACCAGAATATGTCCTTAATATCTTTACGGTTGAATATCTCAGAGTATTGAAAATCTATTCTATTCTCCCTGAGCTATGGAAGGAGGGAGCTGGCTCTCACAAAGCCTGGGTCTCCACGCTCCACCCTCTGCTTCCTTGCTGGGCACCAGTGCCCTCAGCCCTGGCGCCTTCAGCCCTGGCACCCTCAGCCCTGGCGCCCTCAGCCCTGGCACCCTCAGCCCTGGCGCCCTCAGCCCTGGCACCCTCAGCCCTGGCGCCCTCAGCCCTGGCGCCCTCAGCCCTGGCTGGGTATGCCCGCCACCCTGGCCCCTGCTCTGGGTCTCCAGCACACAGGTCCTTCCTACCTCTGAGCTCGATGGTCTCCCTTCTGTGCTCTTTTCTTTCTTTAAACTTGAAGGACGTACTGACACAGGGTGGCAGCTGCTCTCCTTCATTGGGAAATGAGTAAGGCGATCCTGCCATCACCTCCACCTGGGCTCAGGCTGGTCCTAAGTCCCTGCTGCACCCATGCCCTGGGCCACTCTTATTTATTTATTTATTTATTTATTTATTTATTTATTTATTTTTAAAGAGAGAGAGAGAGAGAGAGAGAGAGGGAGAGAGAGAGAATTTTTAATATTTATTTTTTAGTTTTCGGCGGACACATCTTTGTATGTGGTGCTGAGGATCGAACCCGGGCCACACGCATGCCAGGCGAGCGTGCTACCGCTTGAGCCACATCCCCAGCCCCCCTGGGCCACTCTCTTGAACTTTGCTCTCCTCCTGCCCTGGTTTTCTTTACAGATTTACCATTCAGACTTGCATCTGGTCAACAGAAGTCAGTCGGGCCTGCTCTGAAGGCCATTTCAGTGGAACGATGGGTGTTCACTTGGGTCTGGTGTCTTTTGCTCAAAATGATGTTTTTGAGACTTATCACTGCTGTGTGCAGCTGTAGTTTGTCCGTTTTTATTGTGAGACAGTAGAATATTGTGGAAGGACACACAAGTCGCAGGGTTAGTGATAGACGCTGTGGCTTGCAGGTTGGGGAATTGCCAATAGCACTACTCACATCCTGCAGTGTGTCTGGGTTGGACGTGCAGGTGCGCCTTCTTCAGAGCACATGTCTCTGTATGTCTGCCGGCTCACGGGCCTCTCTACCTCACTCAGGTCCACGGAGTTCTGTTGGGCAGCTTGGGCCATCTGTGTTTCCTCAGCAATGATGGAGAGCCAGCTGCTCTGCATCCTCACTCGCACTGGGCATTGTTGGTACTTTTAGTTTTGATCACAGTATTGGTCTGTAGTGAGCCGATCCCTGGCTCCCAGTGAGGTGGCCCTACTTGTCCAGTGACGGTGGTCACTCCCTGGTGTGGAGTGCCTGCTCGGGTCCTATGCATTTTTTAGGACTTTCCTTGGTGACTCACCGGAACCCTCTGCACACACACTATCCTCCCTCCAGTCACCGTAGGCACTGCAAGAGTCTCTTCTCAGATTGCCTTTTCTCTTAATTAGTAGTGATTTTAGACGCAATAGCTGCTGTTGATTTCAGTAGCATCAAGTTCATCAGTGTTTCTCGTTACGGTGAGATTTTTAAGACTGTTTATGAAATCTTCTCCTACCCAAATGCTTGAAAATATTTCCTGTAATTCTAATAATACTTTTATTGCTCTTCTTTTTGTATTCATGTCTCAAACTCCCAGAAACTGAGGTCTGGGTGTTGTAGGGGGGTGCCGGTCCAGCCTAGGCTGCTCCACATAGGTACCCCATTGCCCCAGCACAAGCTGTGTAAGAGCCAAGTCAGCTGGGTGCGGTGGCCATGCCTGTCATCCCAGTGGCCTGGAGGCTAAGACAGGAGGATGGTAAGTTCAAGGCCAGCTCAGCAACTTAGGAAGACCCTGACTCAATACAGAAATAAAAAGGTCCAGGGATGTAGCTCAGTGGTAGAGCACCCCTGGAATAAATCCCCCACCACACACACGAGGCAGCCTCAGGCCCCTGCACTGTGTTGTGATTCAAGGGTTCATAACCCGTGAGTCTGTTGGGCTCTTTATTCTGCAACACCAGGCTCCCTGGACTATGATTGCTGACTAATAAGACTTCCAATCTGGGAAGCCTTCAGCTCTTTCTTCATGTCCTTGAGTCTCAGCCGTGGACTCTGCCCTCCTAACTGCCCTTTGTATTAGCGTGTGACTCCTCAGGTCGAGGTTTGGATGGGCATGCACTGCGTCAGTTTGGGGAGAATTCTCACCTTCAAGTTTCCATTGATTTAAGGCTTACTCATATTCCTCCACCAGCGTCTCATAAATATTTTGTTGTTTATTTGAAGTCAATGGACCTGACTATTTTTGATGTTATAAATATTATTTTGAAGTATTTGTGTTCTATATTTATATGATGGAGATAGAGAGATTCATTTAATCCTGACACATTGACCTTGAGTAGCCTGAGTCCCCCATTCATCCTGGGTTTCTTCAGTGGAATGTTCTGTATCCCATACACATAATCACATTTCCTCCAGACCGTCTTCTCCACTGTTCACCATCTAGACACCGTTTGTCCCTTTCCCCCGCACTCTGCCTGGCTGAACTCTGCGTGTTCTTCAGGTTGGAGCCTGTTTTTCACTTCCGTGGAATAATGTCCTGACCCCCAGATGTCAATCATTCTTCTCACCATTCCCTCCTTGATCCTCTTCTTTAATGTTAAACCTGAGGCTGGGGTATTTGGGGGGGGTGTACGTCTATCTGCTTTGCAGGAGAGAACCACACGAGTGGTGTCCATACATGCATCCCAAACCCAGCAGCGCCCAGCATGGGGCAGAGACAGTGACCCGTCTCTGAATACATAAACCAGTGAGTTATTGTCAAACAATGTTTGAAATTCTTTGAAAATTCTCTTTAATAGTCCATTTAGTCCTTTGATTTGAACCTCATTATATTTTTAATTTTGAGGAGCTATAATACAAGAAGAAACCAATGAAGAGATGTAATAATGATGAGATTATATGCACTTAAACAGCATAGACTTAAAATGCAGAGGGCAAACAGTGAGGAGATTGTGAGGAAGAGTCTCAAGTCTCCCTCGAGTCACCAGAGTATGGAGGGGACCTCTTCCTAAGAACCTGACCATCAGGCAAACACTTATAAGATTTTGGTAATATAGACACCCAAAGTGAGAAATTTGATTGCTAGTACAACTTTCACTCATCACTCAGGAACTAGGAAATAAGAGACTTACACATATTCCAAAGAATTGATATTATACACAGCTTGTTCTCTGTTCCTAGGACGATAAATGAAAGTTGCTCATATGATTGGACACTAAGCTCTAATTCATGGAAATTATAAGGCATTTACAAACTTTTATCCTGGGCATCCAGAATGAAGCCCAGTGGGCCATGGGCCCTCAGCAGGGATGGGTCAACAAGATCAGCACTAATAGAAACACCATACAAGGACCTGAGGATGCAGTCAGGTCACTGCTCAGAGGAAGATGTTAGTACTAACCCCTTCTAGAAACCAGAGAGGAAGAGTCCTGGTAAAACATGTGGATTAGATACCTGCATTTTCTCTCTTCCCTTCATAAATACCACTAAACTCATTAATGCTAATCCTGCAGCCTTGAGCCATAGCCACGAGATGCCATTCTAGTTGAGGAAACCAAGAGCTGATGAGGGTGTGGCGGGGCAGGACACTGCTGATGGGTTACAAATAGCCAAACCGCTTTCAGCAGAGTGTGGCATGGACAGTGGAGTGCAAGGGCGTTCCCGGCAGCTCTGCTCCTAGGCATGTGGAGGCCTAGGAAGACGTGCCCAGCACAGCTGATGGCAGTCTTGTGGGTACTGAATCACCATGGGGACAACTCACACGTCCTCAGACAGCAGTCAGCATCTATGCTGGGGCCATCTGTGGTACAAACGTATGGAAGTTAGAATGACTGAACCAGCCAACAGCGTACCACCAGAGGCCTGATACCAGACCGCACACCAGTGTGAACAGAAAACACAGTGGTAGGAAGAAATGTCATTTGTGTGCATTTTATAAAAACCCACAGACTGTTGTTTGCAGGTTTGAAGCTATATGTAGTTAAGATATTAAAACCCAACACAAAGAATCAACTCAAAATTCATTAGAAAGACAAGGAAGGGAATGGGTCAGGGAGGCTTCACGGGAGCTGAGAAGTTTTTGTCTTCACTGGCTTTTCTAGGCCGCAGGAACTCACACGCCCCTGTGTCCACACAGATGGAGGTCGATGTGCAGACTCCAGGGAGGCTGGCCTCAGGCTGGGCCAAGGCAGCTGAGCTGTGAGGCTGCCAACAGGGACCCAGCACCTCTGCAGGAAGAGCAGAGCAGTCCCGAGATGGGGACTTGGGGCTATTCCCTTTGTTATGCCAGGAAGGAGACATGACCAGGAGGGGCCGTTTTCTTCAGGCGAGGTGGTCCCCAAGCTGCTGGCAGCTGAGTGGCCTCCTGGTGACTCTGCCAGGATGTGGGGGACTGTCAGCGTCTCCGTCTCCGCAGGCTGCTCTGGTGAAGTCCCACCAGCTGCATGGCTTAGGAACAGACGTGTGTGGCTCATGCTCTGGGCCTGGGAAGGGCAAGGGCAAGGCCCTGGCTGGTTCCTGCTCAGGTGGCACCATCTCCTCTTCTCGTGTCCACACAAGTAGCAGGACAGCTCTCAAGTCCCCTTCGCCAGCGCACCTACCCGCTCATGGGGTGTTCTTTCAAGTTCTCTTTTTCCATATATGATTGTTTTTCCAAATATTTAAAAATATTAATAAGCATTTACTGAAGGGGGTTGGGGCGGAGGAGGGACGGGGAGGGAGGGGGATAAAGAGAGAGGGAAAGGGAGAGGAGAGAGAGGGAGGGAGGGAGGGAAGGGAGAGGGGGGAGGGAAAGAGGGGAGGGGGAGGGGGAGGGAGAGGGAGAGGACACACTCTGACACTCTTGGTCCTGGGAGCGGCAGGTGCTGGGACCCTGGCAGTGGTCCTCCAGCCTTCTCACCCAGTGGTCAGGGCTGGAACCTGCTTGTGGCCCGAGGAAGGGTCTAGGTGGGGTTTCCTGGTAGAGGCTCCTTCACCCAAGGAGCCAGAAAATCCCGAAGCCCCGCAGCTTCATCCTGGTGCTTCCTGGTGGCCCAGGAGTCCCGTCTCTTTGGCTTCACGCTGACTCCAGAGATGAGCTAGCTGCCCAGGCAGCTTCTCCCCAGACAGGCTCAGGGCAGGGGCAGGGAAGCCAGGCTCAGGGCAGGCGGAGCACGGGGTGTCCTGCTGCTGTCCTGGGCTGCAGCCTGAGGCTGCGTGGGAGAGAGGCTCCGAGTTGGGAAGGACTCCCTGGAGGGCCCAGTGCTCCCAGTGGCCCCCTTCCTCGGGTCCCTGAGCCCGAGCCCACCTTTGGCAGAATTTTGGAAGGGCCCGCACATCTCTGTGCTCTTTGTCAAACTGAATTCAACAGGTCCACAGGGCTCTTCAGCAACACCCAGCCCCTCTCTCCCACCTAGTTTCTCTATAACCCCCTGAAGAGCCTTGAATGTCACCCAAACAGATGTGGCCTTTGTCCCTGAGAAGTAGAGCACAGGGCATGGGTGGGAGGCACAGAGCACAGTTGAGTGTCACCAGCAGGTACTGGAGGAGGGACGCGGGGCCGGATGAGAGTGGCCAGGGCAGGAGGCTGAGTGTGGCCAGGCATCAGGCTCCTCTGTGATCTGCCTGGGGATGAGGGGTGGAGGCCCTGGCCAGGGGCTGCGGGTGGGGATGACTTGGCACTGGAGGGGAGAAGCCTGGCCGCTGACTGTCGCACGTGAAGCCCACTCTTCCCAGCAACACGACAGGCGTCCGATCTCGCCCTGGCCCTTTGCATCTGCAGCACTGAGAACACCTGTAGGGGGCGCTTTCCAGACCTTCCTTCAGGCTCTCTGACCCCAGAGCTGCTGGGAGCCAACAGGCCCGCTGGTTCCTCGGGGAAGACCTGGGTGCAAATGGCCGAGGGAATCCACGGTGTAAGCACAGGGAGGCAAGCTCAGAAGTAGCTGGAGGAGGAGCCGTCCTTGTAAATGAGGTTATTCAGCGAAGAACAGGGAGGACATCATCCTTTTTCGCAGTCATCACAATTATGGCTAAATAATCACACGTGTAATTATTTAGTTAATATCTGCCTTCTTTTCTGGGCTGCAAATTCCCTGGAACAGGAACCCAGGTTTGTCTTATCCAACATTTCATCCCTGACTTGGCCCACTGCCAACACGGAAGACAAATTAAAAATAATAGCAAGTTGTGTTCAATGAAAGGGAAGGTCCGTGCTGGATGATGAGAACTTCACGGCCGCTAAGTGTCAGGAAGATGAGCTGGAGGGGCCAGCCCTCTCAGTTGGCCTTAAACACACGCAGCCAGGCGTGCACATGGGCTTCCTTGGGGGGCGGGCGAGTGCGTGAGTGTATGGCTGAGAGCATGGGGGTCCAGCAGGGGCACAGGGTGCGGATGAGTGCCAACAGCAGGTACCAGGAGGTTGTGTCCAAAGTCACCCTAAGAGAAGCCAGGAACTCCCAGCCGCCCCGCGATGGGTCTGAACTGCCTGGGAACATGACTCTGGGGCCCCGGGGACAGAGGCCAATTTATGTCCAAGAGGATGTAGCCAAGAGCAGCGGGTCTAGAAGTGCCGGAGATGTCACCAGAGAGGCTGCAGCTGCTCCGGAGACGGGCTGGGTGAGCCCGTGACCTAATGTGAGATCTGGTTCTGCAAATTTGGTTTCTTGTTCACGTTCTGGTCCAATTGGGGAAGAAAGGATGGTGGTGAGTTTTGGGGGAAATGGTGTGAGGAACAGGGCCCCAGACACACTAAGGGCAGGTGGGGACAAGCCCAACCAGCAGGGTGCTCCACCTGGGGTCCAGCAGTGCAGCCGCCTCCTGCTGGCTGTCCTCAGGGGGAAGAGCCATCCCAAGGAGCGCAGGGCTCTGGGGGAAGGTGCGGGTGTTGTGGGAGTCCCTGGGGGGAAGCAGGGAGAGTCTGAGGTCAGGTGTGGAGGACTGAGCCCGTGCAGGGCAGCACCCAGCAGGTCAGGACGCACAAGAAGGGGAGGTGGGAACAGGAGCCCACGCTGCTGGAAGGGCTTGTCCTCAGAGCTGCGTGTTCACAGGCCAAGCCAGAGGTCTGTGGGGCTTGAGCCCTTTGTAGCCTGTGCCCCAGGACCCTTGGGCTGTTGCCCACAGTGGCCCAGTTTCTGCCAGGGGCACCCTTCAGGACTGCCCCATCCCTGGAGCTGTGTTCTTGCTTAGGGGGTGTCCCCTTGTGTTCTGGTGGTCAGGGGTGGGAAGGGACCACCCTGCTGGGGGAAGTTACTAAAGGCCCTCCCCCTGGACCATTTGCTTGCATTTCTGCGGAGCACAGAGGACATCCCTGGAAGAGCAGCAGGTGCTTTCCTGCATGGCAGGCCCTGTGGCTGTGCACCCCGGCTAGAGAAAGCTCAGTCAAACCAGTGAGCTCCAGTAAGAGCAAGTTGCCAATGAGCACAGAGAGAGGGAAGGGCGCTTCACCCCTGACCCCCCTAACCCAGGCTGCAGTACAGGTGTCTCCCCTGTGCTTGGGTCTTGTTCTGTGATGTGCAGACAGACAGACAGCCCACTGTGAGACCCTGAGGCCCTCCATGCCCTGCAGAAAAGCAGCCCTGGTCAACGGCTTTCAAGGACCAAGCTTTGCAGCGCCTTGGCTACAGGACCCCAGTGTGGCCTAGCAATGATAGGGCCCACCCGTCTCTACATCCCTGACACAGCACCCTGGGCACTAGGTGAGGCCGGGAGAGCCGTGTGGCTCTCACCTGGTGGCTGGAGTGAAACTGCCCTGGGACTGTGGCTGGAGAGACCCAGCAGGAGCCACCTCCGTTCCCAGGCCATGCTCTGAAGTGGGGACTCAGAGTGAATGGCAGGCACATGTAGACTCACAGAAGAGGCCATGGGGTTCCTTGGGGACTGGGACCTGGGCTCGTCCTGCTCCATCAACAGAACCCCTGTGCCTTGTCATTCTTCATATGTGCATTTGCTCATCAGACCCTCAGCACAGGCCGAGTGCCAGTACTAGAGTCCAAGGTACATGTGGGCAGTCACCATGGTTCCCCTAGAAGAAGGTCCCATTGGAGCAGTGGCCTTGGGTGTCACAGATGCTCTTCCTCCAGTCACAAGCACCTCCGATGCTGCTTGCTGCTCCATTTCCTCGTGTCCGCCCTGTCTCAGCTGCCAGCAGAGTGCTGAGATGTGGCCCAGCAACGCCTCGTCCTCTTACGGCGGTGGTGGGGGTGACACACAGTCCTGACTGGAGACACTCTGGCACCTGCACCTGCGTGTCATCCTTGCGTGGGCACCAGTAGGGGAGCTCTGGCTAGCCCTTGCAGGTGGCTGTCACCTCAGTGGGATCAGGGCTCTCCTTTGTGAATTTGTGTGTTGGGAGATTTGCTCTTTGAAGGTGGTGGACACTCGGGACAGCCTTAGTAAAGGGATAAGTCTTTTTGGTCTTCACTGTGGCATGATTCTGGGCAGGGGGAACACAAATTTGGGAGAGGCCTCCCCAAATCTTCAGGCTTTGGCTGCCACCCCAGCTCCCAAGCCCCTGGGTCTCGTCCGTGGGGAGATTTCTCACATCTAACAAGGGCACGAGAGTCACCCCCATGAGTCCTGAGCTGCTTGCCCGGCAGGGCCTCTGAGCACCCCTAATCTCACCTTGCTCTGAGATCCTGAGGAAGGTGGGAAGCCACAGCCCCCCGGCTGGCCCTCCTGGTGCCCACACTGGCCAGTCCTCTGCCCAGCACTCAACACGGTGTGGAAGACGAGGCTTCCCATTAGACATTCTGCCCTTTTGCCATGATTTAGGCCTAGAACCCTTAGCAGAACAGCAGATAAGACACGGTCTGCAGGGGCGAAGGGACAAGTGGCATGGTGACATCTCTGTCATCAGCCAGCTGGTCCTGGGTGCTGCGCTGGGCCTGCTCTCGCCTCAGGCTCCTCCTTCCACCACGGCTCCTCTCGCTCCCCATTGCCTCTCCTACAGCCTCAGCCCAGCCTTCTAGAGGACGGCCTTCCCCACCCGTAGGCAGGTGCTGGACAGAGAAGGGAGGTCCCTGCACCTGGCAGGCCAGCTGCCAAGGCCTGGACACCTAGATGTTCATGTCTGGATGCCCCACGGCCACTCGAAACTCACTTCCACGGTGAGGGAAAGGCGGGTACAGCAACGATGCACTTGTAATCACAGGAGGAACGTGGGCTTCCTACAAAGAACAGCATATCTCACTGCAAAAAATACAGAGGATAGAGGACGATTGGTGGGATTCACAGCAACACCCCCTTCGAGGTGAGAACTGCCGACACTGGCGTGTCCCTTCCCTCCCTTCCTGCGTGCAGGTCTACAGGATGTGACTCTGGAATGTTTTGCAGGACATCAGAAGGATTGTCACGCGTTGCTATCACACTCACCAGAGCCACTGTCGCAGGGTGTGTGTGTGTTACTGAGCCACGCTCCAGGGCCACGCACTCATGCTGTCCTGGCTTTCCCAGGAGAGACCCTGTCTTGTGTGTCTCGTGTCTTGTCTGTCTGTCTGCCCTGGGTTGCTGGCAGGGCGAGGCCTGGAAACAGGAAGTGTGCACCTGGGGCCCAGGGCCTCAGCGGGAGTCCCAGCTTCCCGCCAGGGGCCTGTGGCTTATGAAGTCACCCACGCCACTTTCCAGCTCAGCCAGGTGCAGACGTCTGTGGTGAGGCCCTATCAGGGGAGGCCTCCCCTGGGCTGGGACAGTGAGGAGCTCGGCCACCAGACCACATGCCCAGCGCATTGGCTGGTGTCAGGCTGGTGTGGCAATAGAGTCCTTGTCCAGGTGACTACTGGCTTCCGGGCGAGGCCTAGAGCCAGAGGAGGGACCCCAGCCCCAGTGCTCCTGGGGGCTCCCCACAGAGTTCTCTTTGCTTTCCAAGGACTGTGCCGGGCTGCCCCTCCCAGCAAGCTCACCCCACCCTCCCTGCTGTGGGCCAGAGTGGGGGGGAGAGCCGTTCCAGTGTGCTCCCATCCCTCCCTGCTCTGCTCTGGCCTCTCGCCTCTTGCTCTCCCTATCCTACCCCCGTGTGGGTGGGTACCAAGTTGAAGGCAAGCCTGTCTCTTCCAGAAGGGGGTCACTCTGTGACTCAGGGGGTGTTCTGCTGGTCAGGCCCTGGCCTGGGGGGCTTGTGTGTCTGGGAACTTCTTATTCGTAGATATGCGTTGGCTGTGCAGGGGCCTGTGGGGTCTGCCAGTCCGGGAGCAGGTCTCACCATCCTCTCACCTGCGCCGCAGCAGGTGCCTCCCTGTTCCCTGTGACAAAGGTCTGCCCTGGACGCTGGGGGGAGACAGGGTCTCTGGTGTGTTCTCTTTCGAGGCTCATGGTGGAAAGACCCTGCCTGTGCTCTGGGCTCGAAAGCAACGAGGATGAAATGCCACTCCCTCCCTCTGCCCCAGGAGCGCCTCACCCAGCGTCCGTTGCCCGTGTTTCCTCGCCCGGCTGCTCTCCTCACCCCGTGTTCCGGCTGCTTCTATATCAGCACCCACTGGAGGATAAGTCAGCAGATTAGGGTTAATTTGGGATATGACACTTTTTAATTTTGGTATTCTTAGAATATATTTTAGAACTACACAGGGCTGCGCTTCTTATTGAATATTATCCTGTCATTATTGTCGGTTTTTCTCCCAGTCATTAGAATGATTTTAAGGTTAAAGAAAAATCATGTGGATTCTGCCTGCACTTGGTGTTGGTGGCTTTGACTTGAGGAAGCACCTGGCAATTATAAGAGGCTGGGAGCCACACAGCCCGGGCGGAATCCCAAGTCTGCTACCTGAGGGAGGTGAGCTGGGCACCTGGGGTGTGAACTGGGCACTGAAGTGTGAGTGAGTACTTGGGGTGTGAGCTGGGCATCCTGGGGTGGAATCTGGGCACCTGGGTATGAGCTGAGCACCTGGGGTGTGAGCTGTGCACTGGAGTGTGAGTACTTGGGGTGTGAGCTGGGTGTCCTGGGGTGTGAGCTGGGAACCTGGGTATGAGCTGGGCACCTGGGTATGAGCTGAGCACCTGGGGTGTGAACTGGGCACTGAAGTGTGAGTGAGTACTTGGGGTGTGAGCTGGGCATCCTGGGGTGGAATCTGGGCACCTGGGTATGAGCTGAGCACCTGGGGTGTGAGCTGTGCACTGGAGTGTGAGTGAAGTACCTGGGGTATAGGCTGGGTACCTGGGTGTGAACTGGGCATCCTGGGGTGTGAGCTGGGCATCCTGGAGTGTGAGCTGGGCACCCTGAGGTGTGAGTTTGGCATCTGGGTGTGAGCTGGGCATCCTGGGCTGTGAGCTGGGCGTCCTGGGGTGGAATTTGGGCACCTGGGTATGAGCTGAGCACCTGGGGTGTGAGCTGTGCACTGGAGTGTGAGTGAAGTACCTGGGGTATAGGCTGGGTACCTGGGTGTGAACTGGGCATCCTGGGGTGTGAGCTGGGCATCCTGGAGTGTGAGCTGGGCACCCTGAGGTGTGAGTTTGGCATCTGGGTGTGAGCTGGGCATCCTGGGCTGTGAGCTGGGCGTCCTGGGGTGGAATTTGGGCACCTGGGTATGAGCTGAGCACCTGGGGTGTGAGCTGTGCACTGGAGTGTGAGTGAAGTACCTGGGGTATAGGCTGGGTACCTGGGTGTGAACTGGGCATCCTGGGGTGTGAGCTGGGCATCCTGGGGTGTGAGCTGGGCATCCTGGAGTGTGAGCTGGGCACCCTGAGGTGTGAGTTTGGCATCTGAGTGTGAGCTGGGTGTACTGGGGTGTGAGCTGGGCACCCTAGTGGGTGAGCTGGGCACCTGGGGTGTGAGATGGGAACCTGGGTGTGAGCTGGGCACCTGGGTGTGAGCTGGGCAACTTGGGGTGTGAGCTGGGCACCTAGGTGTGAACTGCATACCTTCACATTTGCATAGGGATGGCATGGCTGCATGGCTGCATGCTTCATGTCTTGTTACAAACACTATGTATTTCTGTCTTTTCTGAGAAATCTGTCACCACCACCACCAGATGGCAAAGATGTTTTTCTAGGTTTCCTTCTGGAAATTATTTTACCTCCTGTTTTTTAGGTCTATGAAACATGTCAGAATACTTTTGGTGTCTCTCACTCTCTTCCATGTTGTCATCCAACGCCACCTGTGGACTTAGGTCCCTTTTTCCCTGTGAGTAGCAGTGGCCCCTTTGTCAAAAACCAGGGAAGGGCAGGCACCTGGGTGCCTCTCTGGGCTCTGGGCTCTGGTCTGTGTCCATCCTTATGTGGGATCCCACACTGTCCTGGTTACATTGGTCCTGAGGACCCAGTGTCCTTGTGGTGGCCTGGGCGGCTGCATGGCCTGGCAGGGAACAGACCCTCCCCTGCCTGCAGGGCATGGCCCTGCGGCCTTCCCTGGGCTGCTCCCTGCCTTCCTCTGCACTTTCTCTGTGTGTCCCTGTGTCAGCCGGGGGGGTTGTGTCTCTCAGTCTCAGGACAGGTTCACTGCTGGGACACTGGTTAGTTGTGCCTCACTGTCACTTCAGCCTCTGTCCAGCCTGAGATTTTACCCCGATGCTTGTCGGCTGTGGCCCGTCTGTTTTGTCCCTTTGGGCAGGTTTTCAATTTAACACGACTTTTCACAGAGCCAACTTCCCTTCATGTTTCCATGTTTGATTCCATTGATCTCCACTCTCATCCTTGTTTTCCCTCTCCACACATCCTTGGGCTTAATAGCTCTTCATTCCTGCCGACCTCAGGTGGAAAGTTGTGTCATTAAATTTTAGTCTTTCCTTGTTTTCTGATACTGACATTTAAAGCTCTGAGCTTTCTTTTAAGCACTTCCTTAGCTGCCTCCTCAAATTTTGATATGTTGGCTTTTTAATTTTCATTTCATTCAAACTTTTCCTTCTCAACTGACGTGTAATTCTTTCTTTTGTTTGTGAATGGTTTTTGTTTAGTGCCGGCATCTGGTGTAAAGATGCTGCAGACGTCCAGCCTGGTTCTGCTGAGGTCAGTGTTTTCTCTATGATTTCGACCTTTTGAAGTTGATAAAGACTTTTTTTTTTTTGGTACCAGGGATTGAACCAGGGGTACTCAACCACTGAGTCACATCTCCAGCCCTTTTAATATTTTATTTAGGGACAAGGTCTTGCTGAGTTGTTGACGACCTCATTAAATTGCTGAGGTTGGCTTTGACCTTGAGATCCTCCTGACCCTGAGATCAACCTCCCAAGCTGCTGGGGTTACAGGAGTGCGCCACCACACCTGGCACTAAAGATGTGTTTTACTCTGAGGTCCTTCCACCTGCGTTACACAGGGAAAACGTGTTCTGTACTCGCTGGGGTAGGCCTATACAAAAAGGATGTGTTTTAGTACCGATGTTAAATCCTCTATCTATCATTTTTAGGTGGAAGCCTCCAGTTTTGATTGTGAATTCATTTCTCGTAGCTGTTTTCTCAGGTTTGGACAAGGGCATTTTGAGGTGTTGTTATAACTGTTTCTCCTGGTCTGTCAGCTCTGTCACCTTGTGCAACACCTCTGTGTCACTGGTAATACCACGTCCACCAGTACTTCCACAGTGACTGCAGCTTGTGGGGCTTCCTGGTTACGTGCTATGTCTCTCCCGTGCTGTCCCTCTCCTGTGCTTTCACTCCCAGTCTCTTTGCGCCTTTGCATTTAAAGCTCAACTTTTATAAATATCCATTAGTTGGTTCCTGCTCCCCTCCCTCCAGAAAGCCGAGGTGTGCCTTTTGGTTGAAATGTTTAGTTAGTTCATTTACGTTCAGTACAGTGATGGACAGTTTATTTGGTCTGCCACCATGCCATTTTTCTGTATCATCTGCTTATCTCTCCTTTAAAAAAATTGGCCGTATTTTGTGTTAATGAAGAACTTTGGAACTTCCATTTGAATCGCCTGCTGCTTCCCGAGCTGTATCTTGTTGCGTTGGTAGGGGCAAGCTCTCAGATCAGAACATACATCTTTAACCGGCCGTGGTCCACCTGGAGTTGGCTCTGGACCACTGAGGTCAAATGTAGAAACCTGGCAAGAACCACCTGCGTTCCCCGCTTCGTCGCGATGTCATGTAGGGTCCACCCGTGTATGTGATGACCCCGTCCAGGGTGATGATTCCTGCTCAGTCATGTGTCCTTTAGAGAAAATAAGAAAGAAGAAAGACAGCTCTGTTCCCTCACTGCACTGCCACCATCTCTGCGCCCTGTGCTCCTCCTCCAGCAGGTCCTCCCGTGAACCCGGGGACGGGGCTCTCAGCCATCTGGAGGGGTCTGAGGGGTCCTCGTGCCACCTGCACTTGAGAAGCACAGTTTTGCTAACAACACACAATGCTCTTCTACCAGCCTGTGACAAAACAGCATCTCATCTCCTGACCTTGTCAGCTGTCACCATGTCATTGTCTCCTGTGTGTGACAAGCACTTCCTCTCTCGGCGTCACTGTTCTCCTGGTGCCCACCTGCAGAGGCGTGTGCTTAGCTTCTTGGGGTGCACCCAGATTTTGGGGTCTGTAGGTTAATATTCTCCACTGACTTTGGGACACTCCTGCCAATGTTTCTTCACATGGTACTTTTCCTGCCCATTTCTTCCCTTTGCAAAGGGACTGTGGTGCTGTGTGTTAAGGACTGCTTGGCACCGTCTCCGAGGCACTCTTTTTCCTGCCATTCTTCAGGTTCACCAGGTGCGTGAATTTCTTTTAATCTACTAGCAAGTTAACTACTCCTTTTTTTTTTTTCTTTGAAACATCACCAACCAAGGTGCTGTTGAATCCTTATGGTGAATTAAAAAAATTTTAGTTATCATAGTTTTCTGTTCCAGAATTTCCATTTTTATAGTTTTGATTTCTCAGTTGAGATTTCCTATGCCTTCAGTTATTCAGGCCATTTATCCATTTATTCTTTAATTATATGTACAAGACTTGCTTTGAAATCCTTGTTGATTAAATCCAACATCTAGGTCACTTTCACTGACTTCTTTTTTCCTGTGTGTTCGGCACACTTCCCTGATTATTTGCATGTCTAAACCTTGGGTTTTAAATTGGATGTCACAGATGCCTTCGTGTGGAGATCTGGAGCTGGCTGTGTCCTCAGCATTTATTTTTGTTGTGACTCACAGTAAACTTGCTCAGCCTCAGATTACGAGGCTGGCTTTTTAATGTTCTGCAGCTGCTGAGAGCTCTGCTGTTTGGGGTATTCCCTCTGCTGCTGGGTAGTCTACTGTTGTGAATTACGCTTGCTGATATTTATATTCCATTGCAAACCAACCTGTCAGAGCTCTTTATATATTTGGTACTTAACCTGTGACTGAATGATTTATCAATCCATCCAAGATCCAGGCTGAGATTATGTTCAGATTAGTGGCTCAGCTTCTTTGGGGTTTTCTATTTCCTGGGATTTTTCCCATCTTCCTGCAGCTCTGGCAGTCTGGGGCTCTGTCTCTGGCCGGTCAGGCTCTTGAGGCCTTAACTTCCTGCTGTCCGAGTTTGGGGAGTGTGCTCCCTAAGCAGAGAACAGTCAGGCTTCACCTGTGCAGTGCTACTTTCCAAACAGAACACCACACACCAGTGCACAGCTTAGCCTGCAAGCAGCCATCCGGGTGCTGCTCATGCTCCATGTTCTTGACCTGCTCCTTCTGCAGGACCCTGGCTCCCAGGATGTTCCCTGACAGTCCTGACTTCCGGCCCCCCGCACCATCAGGGAGAAAGGCCCTGGCCAGGTCTGCTGCTGTGAACGGTGCAGGAGGCTCGCCAGGGCCAGATGCCACAGGTAACATTCTCACACGGTTTGGCTGCATTCAAAAAAATAGTATGGATTCTCCCCTGGTGTTTGTCCATCGTGAGCAGATTTGTAAATGTCTTTGAGTAGCTCCTTTTAAGATTTTATATAGGTTTTATCATTTTAATCATAAAGAAAGGCAAAATTACCCCAAATTGAAGTGTTTTATTAGCACTTTATTTTGTTGTGATGTTTGCCTTCTTAAAAAAATTTGTTTAACGTAAAGGTCTCATTTTTTTTTTCTTTTCATTTCATGATTTACTACATTTGGTCACACTTTTGAAAGAATCTGTGTAATTGTGAGAGTGACTATATTGTTTTCCTTATTTCACAGGAAGTTTTCTTAGTTTTCCATCATTGCTTTGGACTCTGTATATCACAGAACTATTTTAACACTCCAGGTTTTCTTGTAAATCGGAAATGGGTGAACAACTGCATCAACTGAGTTATTAGTTTTCGTTTTCTTTTTTAAGTGGCTGTTATTTATCTTTTATTATTGTCTTCATTAGCAGATGAGAAGCGAAACCCACCTGCCTTATTAAAAGCCTGAAGCCTGCTGCGTGGCAGCTGGGTCTCTATGCTCCTGCTGCAGTGGGCGGTTCTCTGGCGGCCTTGAGACTGAAGCTGCCCTGAGCCCTGCGCCCCCTCCCTGTGCCTTGGCTTCACATGCCTTTCTCTTCCATCCTGGCCTCTAAGTGGATTTGGTGAACTCTGTGCTGGGGAACGGAGGGAGCCCAGGTCCTCCGTGGCTTCAGTGTTCCCCGCCATCTTCACTTCCTGTTCCTGGTGCTCACAGGTACCGGGCTCTGGGCTTTCGCCTGGTCCAGTGGTGCGCTTGCCTTTGGTCTGGTACTCTGCACAGCACTCTCCTCCCTCTGCACGCTGTGGATGGGAGTGCTTCCTGCAAGGTAGTCTGGACAGCTCTTATCTCGGCCTTTAGTCCACCAATGATGGGTGTTGCTGTAGGCTGAGAAGGGGGCTCGGCCTCATCCCCCTGGCTTCCCACCATTAAAACACTAAGTCGTCTTTCCCTGCTTACGTGAAACCCCAGTGTCGCGGTGTAAGTAGTGGCGAGTACTTGATTTGTTTCTTCGCCTTTTCCATTCCAGTGCTCTGTGCCCCTTTCCCTGCTCCACTTGTGTGCGTATGAGACACTTGTGCCGTCTTCATGACTGACCCCGTGACCCGTCATTTCTATTTTATGGGTGACTTTATTACTATTTATTTTTTCTCTAATATTCTTACACATTATTTTTTAAATAATTTTCGAAAATTTTTGTCAAGTTGAACCATCTACTTGTGATTTCTATTGAAATGGTGCAGAATCGTGGAGGTAACAAGCAAGGAAAGTGTGACATCGTCCAGAGCGAGATGTCCCGTCTGGAAACACAAGAAACCTTCTTTTTCCAATCATTTTCATGATTTTCATAATATGCAGTTACTTTTAGGCAGATTTTGCCCAGTTCAGAACATTTTAGTTTCTAGGAATCTTGTGTAAGTGCAAATGGACTCTTTTGGGCTCTTACATTTTATTTGGATGATATTGGCCTAGAGTAAAGTCACTAGGTTTACAGTCATTAAAATTAGGAACATTAAATCAATTGCTTCTAATACATTTTATTTATTCTCTAAGGTAAAAATCACATCACCCACAAAAAAATCACAACAAAGCCAAGTGTGGTAGCACGTGCCATGATTCCAGGGACTCAGGAGGCTAAACCATGAGGATCATGTAGCCCAGCAGTTCAAGGTCAGCCTGGGGAACAGAATGAGACCACAACTCAAGAACCAGTGTGGTAGAAATTCTTTATATTTAAAAGGTTTGCATTGACTTCAGAAATAGTGAAAATGAGCCCCTCTGCTTTAATAGTGTGATTTATAATAAGTGTATATTTTGGTCTTTGTCTCTCCTCCTGCCACAGAAATGCTAAACTAAAGCCCCAGAGATTCCTAAGCCAAAGGGGATCTGGCATCTTTAGTCCTAATATTTGGTCTTTGACTCTGGTGTGTGACACAGAGCTCCCAAGCCCCTTGGAGCTTCCAAGGTTGCAGGAACATCTTTTGGTCTCATAAGGTGACCCCTCGGAAGCTCCTGGGTAGGGCCTGATCACCGGGAGACCAAGCCAGGATTAGAAAACAGGAAATCCCGGCTCCACTCCATCCTTTGGGCAGGGCTGAGACTGAGTTAATGATGGATGATGTCTACATGGCGAAACCTCCATCAAAACCCGGGAGAGTTTCCAGGGTGACGAGTGTGGGGAAGTGTTGGGGGTGGTGCCCCCAGAGAGGCCATGGGTGCTGGGTGCCCCTTACCCACCCTGTGCATCTCTCCCTTCTGGCTGCCCATCAGCTTTCTTCAGAATATCCCTTATAATAAGCCAACAATGCGCTTCCCCAGGTTCTGTGACTGAGAAGGAGGGAGCTGCAGTGAGCCTCCCTGGCCTACAGCTGGGTGTTAGCCCTGGGTGGGAGTTCTAAGTGGGGAGACTGGCAGAAGCGGCCCTGGACCCAGGGTCTGCACTCTGCAGAGTCAGGATGGAGTCCAGTGGCAGAGCCAGCTGGAATCCACTGTGGACAGCTTTGTGAAGAGTGCGGAGAGAGAGAGCTCTGCTTTCTCCTGCTGTATACAAAAAGGAAGGGCAGGTAGTTTGAGATAACTCCACATTCATCTTATTTTAACACATTCTTAGCAATACTTTCCTATTATTGTATAAATAATCCTTAAAAATAAGGAATCAATGTTGAATTTGGCTAAATGACTTTTAAGCATTTATGGCAATAATCATATAATTTGTTTTTCTTGGACTTACTATGACAAGTAATACTAACAAAGTTACTATATTTTTCTAGAATAAAACATTTTGGTCATTTCCTGTTATTTTAGATATTCTGATAGATTATAAAGAAATTTTATTGTGGAATACTCATTGAAATTTTAAAATATTTATTCTAAGCTAAAATTATTATCTAGTTTTATTTTTTGTGCTTTTAATTTTTTTTCTTTGTTATCAGGGTCATGTATAATGAAATGAACTGGGAAATTTTCCAAATTTCTATGTGATAAAATAATTTAAATAACAAAAGAATGATCTCTTTTTGAGATTTGAAATTACCTGGTCATAAAAATGCCTGGATTTGCCTTATCTTATGAAATTAGTTCATTTCATATTTTAAATTATTTTTACTACAAGCTATACATGAATATACTTTCCTTATAGAAGTTTAAAAACATAGATAGAGCAAATTCTCTTCTGATTATCTCACGCTTCGTTTCCCATTTCTCAGCAGACACAAACAAGTTTTTTTTCTTTGTATCTGAAAGCATACATAAGCACTTCAGAAATATGAAGCATTTTCTCTGCACATTATTTTTAATGAAATTGGATAACTCTAAATGTGGACTGTGAATCTTGCCTTCTCTTTAATAATAAAGCTTAGAAATCTTTCCTCATGAGTGTATGTGGCCTTCACTCTATCACCTGCTGCTTCCTGCTTTATTATATGATGGAAATAATCTTAGTTCACTTATTCTTTGGTGCTGTTTCCTTCAGGGTTATTGGTTCATTTGTATTTTCTGGCATTTTCCTGAACAGGATGGAAACACTGGCCTCATCCGGACTTCCCTCTCCGTTCCCTCCCTCCCTCCCTCCTCGCTTGCTCGCTCGCCTGACAGCCATGGATGGTGGCAGCGGGCCATGCACTTTCTGAGGGACTTCGCAACATCTTTGAGAACAGCCCAGGCCCCGACCTCATGCTGCTCATAGCAGAGACTTTCTCAGGTCCAGGCGTGGAGCGTCTACCCAGACCATGAGCAGGAGGAGATCTAGTCCTGATTCGGGGTGTTTTCTTGTGACTCTCCACCTTTGCAAATGCGGTGCCCCTCTGATCAGCTCTGTCTTCATTTCCAGTGTTTTGTAAATCTGTGTCCTCTTCTGTGCTGGACTTGGAGCCTTCCTTTTTACTAATTCACTTATCTTTCTTTATTATCAGGGTTTTTTTTTTTTTGCCATGATTAAAATCCCACAAACAAACTTTATGAATTCTGCTACTTTAAGTAGGTTTATCTCTTCATTTCTCTCTTTAACTGTGTTGCTTTCTCTTTGCAATTTTATTTTGCTGTTCTTTTTCTCTTTTATCAGTTGCCCTGTACATTTACTTTTTCTTTTTATCTTTTAAAGGGTCCAAGTGTCAGGCTTTGGCATGGATGATGACAGTCCACCGTCAAGGGCAGATATGTTCATGTGTTACCAAGCCTTCCTCATACTCACCTTCCTCCACTGTGCGTAGGAATTTAAGGAACTCGTGGGCACCATGGTGGGCTTTCTCCGTGTTGGTCTCTGGACAAGGAAGTAGAGTGCAGCCCAAGGCAGCAGCAGGGTCACAGCCCAGGGAGGTGGGCTGCTCATCCATCCCGGGATGCAGGCTGAGCCAAGGTGGCTCAAGTACCTCAGCAAGGGAGGTGCAGGAAAGGGAGTGGAGAGGTCACAGCCCACTCTGGCTCTGCCAAACTGTTGTTGTGGGTTGGGGAGTTTAGAGCAGCTTTCTGGGAGGCTCTAGGTTCAGATAGGCCTCTGTTCCTAAGTTTCCCATGTACTCTTGGTGTTTTTATGACATTAATAAAAGCATTATTTATCACGTGCTTCATACGTGCAGGGCAATGTGCTGAGGACCGCATTACCTCCTTCAGTCCTCAGCAAGCAGCTCTGTATTTTGCCTGTGAGAGTGAGGCTTTGAGGGTGAACTTGGCTGAACTCATGACGTTGGTGACTGGTGAGCCTGGGCTTGAACTCCAGGGAATGCCATTCCAAAGCCTGCACTGCCCACCATTTAGTTTTAAGAGGGCATAGACATTTTATTTTGTTTTATATTTTACTTTTATTTCTTTCTTTATCCCTTTCTCTGTAGTCTAGGGAGAAATTCTCCAGCTGGTCATCTAATTCGATGATGAAATTTTTCCTGGGTTCATTTCTGTTCTCTCCCTCCATTGTCCTTTTCAATCTAGCAATCCTGTTTTTCAAATGAAAGCAATATTCCTGATCGCAGATGCACTGTCATCTGAAATTTTCTTTAAAAATCTCAAAATAGGGAATTTAAGATTTTTCTTTGGGTATTGGAATAAGTCGGATTCATCGGAGAACGTTTCTGACTGTGCAGATTATTGCTTTTCTCTTAGTTACTAAATCATTGTGCACGTCGGGAGACTTTCTCTGCTAATTCATCTCTGTGGAGAGCTGCAGACAGTGGCTGCTCGTTATTGGATTTGAGATGGGTTCTGTCCTAGATTTTGTGGGTTGTGTTTCAAGTCTTTCAGGATGAGGAAATGGTTGGCTCTACTCTGACTTTATTTTGCCAAGCCCGGCCAACTGTTAAGGGGAAATCAGGATGCGATGCTAACAGGACAGGCAGGGAGTGGACAGTGGGCAGGCAGGGAGCTTCCTCACTGTTCAGAGGATTCCTGCTGCTTGTGGCTTCTTGTCTTGGATCTGTCTTGCCTCAGCCACCAGCTCTCCCCATATGTCACCGACTGCAGGATGTCTCAAGACGCATCAGCACTCTGCCGACCGGGATGCGCTTTCTCCCTTCCTGCTGGCCCACACCCCCTCCCTGGCAGCCTGCATTCCAGATACTGCCTCTGCCCAGCTCCTGACACAGAAACGCTCCAGGATCCCACGGAGGCCTGAGCCCTGGGCCAGATGCATTTCCTTTCAGGGTGGCAGGGTCTGCGTGTGGCAGCTTTCTGCAGTCTGCCCCTCAGCCCTCGCCCTTCTGCTCTGGACTATGGCTAGGAGACCCTCCCAAAGGTCCCCACAGCCATGATATTGCCTCTAGGATTTATCCCACAATGTATCTCTCTGGAACAATCCATGGAAACAGATTAGAGATGTTGAGAATATAGAAGGAAAATCCGGAAATGAAACTAAATAGTTAAAGATGCATAAAGGCTTTCGGAACACCACTGGTAGCTCAGGACTTCCAATTCTCCAAAGTGGTAAGATACACACACTGACATTTAATCAAAAATTGTTTTGACCACATGACCTTGTTGTGGAGTTGTCCTTGGTCAGAGGGCATCCTCCTCCCCACCACCTTGGTGACTCATTCTCATTCCCCTCAGCACAGAGTTCACATGCTACGCCTTCCAGAAGGGTCTCTGGCCTCCCAGGGAGGCGCAGGTGCTCTTGTGTGTGTACAAGCGGCTTGTGATGTGCTCTTAGAGCTCCATGCAGAGTGGCTGCTTCACCCTGGTGTCCATAAAGAGTGCAGCAGCCCCAGCATGGGCTAAGTGGGTGATGCTAAGCATAACACACCACCCAACTCCCACTGTGGCTTGAAAGTGAGTCACATTGTCACATAGTCATGGTTTGGCTGCAAGAGCAGACACCACCACACATTCTGCTAAATATTTAAAGAAAAATTTTAGCAATGCACACATACTGTGGGAGCTCAGGGGTGAGTGGATGACTCCCAGGTCATGGTAAGCCTAGCACAGCTCTAAGGTCAAACAGAAGATCATGGAAGTAAAAAAATATAGCCTGATATGTGAATCAAGGCATTTCAGCAATAGAGTAGCATCACACGCTCATGTATGTGTATACACACACAACTGCGCACACACATCCTACATTCCCTTAAATACATATCTATAAACACGCCCAGATACACACTTAAACACGCGACATAAATCCACGCCTGCATGCCCACATCAAACACACCACCTACATACCCATTGATGCAGGTCTACACATACCTGTCATGGCTAAGAGGGGTGTGTCCTGGCAGTGTAAGATTGATGATTACTTGTAAATTACTCAGTGTTATTCACCACATATAAAGAAAATTGGAGAAATTGAATGTATTGTCTCCAGTGGTGCAAAGCAAGCATCTGACGAAATCAACTCTGAGGATACAAACTCTCAGCAAATTCAGAATAGAGAGGAACTTGCTCAGCCTGATGGAAGCACCTGCAGAAAGAACCGCAGCTGCCTCACACTTACATTTGTTACGGGAAGCGTGGAAGTTAGGCTCAGGGAGTGAAGGACAGCACAGTGGGGACACAGACCGGGACGAGCAGACTGTTAATACTCGAAGATCATCACAGATCACAGAGAGGATGTGGCCATCAGGAGGTGTGTGCCCAAGCAGAAGGAGGGGGGCCTGTCGGCTGGAGGACTTTGGGGTAGGGTGCTACCTAGTGGGTTTCCCAAAACAGGGTTTGATTGATTCATGTGAGGGAGTGCAAAGCTAAGCACAGGGATTTGAAAGTCACATCGTTGGGTTCACCAGACTAAGCAGAAGAAAGGGTCCAGCAGCTCAGGGCACAGACATTTGTCTACCTAGGACAAAGGTGAGAACTGAGTCGAGACCATCTCAGAACATGGTTGTCAAGGGGGATGAGGCAACCCTGATGGGAATAGAGTCATGAAAACCTAATGGTGAAAGTTAACATTTTCCCAAAGATCAGGAACACAAGAAGGATGTCTGCCCTAGTCTGTCTACTCAACCTAGCCAGAACAATGAGGCAAGAAAAGTAGGTATGGCATCATAAAGACAAGTGGGATGAAGAGATAAGGATGAGTAGGTGTGAGGATAGACCAGGAATGTGAGGAGATGAAGACCAGGAGGTGAGAAGTGTCAAGGAAAAGCACATATTTAGTCATCAAGATAGGAAAGCAAGTATTCATGAAGATGATACCATCATCTACATAAATAATCCCAAGAAAATTAAAATTAACCAGAAATTTCATACACCAATTTCAAAATTTCTGTACTAGTTTGTTCAAAACAATAAAGATAAAATTTCCAAAACATAGAGAGCTGGTGTTTTAATCAGCTTTTTTGCTGCTATGACTAGAAGACCTGAAAAGAACGATTTTAAGAAGGAAAAGTTTATTTGGGGTCTCCCAGTTTCAGAGGTCTCAGTTCATAGATGGACAACTCCATTTCTTGGGACACAAGGTGAGGAAGGACATCATGGCAGGAGGGTGTGGTCGAGGAAAGCACAGAACCCAGCATGCAGAAAGAAGGTAAGCGCACTGGAGGACAGGGCCTTCTGACCTGATGCCCGCCAACCACAGGCCCAGGAGGCCCTACATGCCTGGCTTTGCCCACTCCCGTCATAATGAGGCCAAAGCAAAATTTGAGAATTTTCCAAAATATTGTGGCATGAATTTACAAACTTCAAACACGACACATAAATAGATAGGCCTTGATACGTTTTAGGGGACTTGAGAGAGAATCTCTTAAAAGCCCATGAAAAGCAGGCAGCCTCTCAAACAACTGACAAAAAAACAAAAGAAAGGGGCTGAAAACTTGGAGGGGAACAGCCACCGCCCCACATAACTGTCTTGCAGATGAGGTGGCACAGGCTTCGCACTCGGAAGGGTATCTAACGTGATTGCAGCGTAGGAGGCTCCTGGGGCAGGGGGCGCAGGGCGCGGTGGGTACGGTGGCCGGGCCCACTTCGCTATGGGCTGTGGCGGTAGGGGTTGAAAGAAATGGTAACTCCTCGGTGGGACCCTGGGAGGGGGCTGTCCTCACCTCCTGTGGTCCTCGAGGTCCTAGGCCTCTGTCCTCTATTCTGCAGTGTCCAAATATCAAGCTCAAGTAATTGAGGCAGAGTGTTTCTGGCGTAAAGATTGACCTATGGACAATGCTACAGAATAGGGAGCCCCAAAATGTTTACCCTGTGCTGTGGCTTGATGTACAACCAAGTCATCCTTCAGCATGGGCACTGAAAAGGGAGGCGGGTTCCGCCTTCAAAAAACGAGCTGTCGTGCCAAATGGGAAGCAGAGGAGACAGGATGGAGTGGATGATAAACTTAACTCGCTTGACCTCATTAAGGACCAGGGAAATACAGATCGAAATCACATGGGACACCAATGCCCAGGGGCAGGGCTTTAAAAGATGAAACACGTCTGTGTTGGAGTGGACGCCAAGCTGCAGGAACTCTATCTCCGTTGGAAGTGAGCGCATGCGTGGGTGGGACCTGCGGCTCCAAGATCAGGCAGCTCCACGTATAGGTGTGTTCCCAGGGACTGCCCGTGCACACCTGCTCTTGGAAACACAGGTAAGAATGCCCAGCACGTCCTCATTCGCAATAGCTACAGCCTGTAAACGTGGATGTAGAGAGGGTCAGTACACCAAGGAACCACAGCCTGGACTCGACGTGTGTGCATCTCACAGCATAAAGTCCTGTGAGAAGCCAGACACAAAAGCTCACGTGGAGGACAGGTGCGCTCACACAAGTGAAAGATGAACGTGCCCCTGAGCTTCCATGCCCGGTGGTGAGCGCGCTCTTGGTGGCTTGGTGCTGCAGACAAGGCAAGCGCCCAAGACCTGGCTAGCCAGCAGAGATGCACAGTATTAGGGCAGAGGTCGGGGGTTGATAGAGAGGCCAGCTCTGCCTTTGTGGGTGCTGGCCATGGTGCTAACTAGATGCTGGCATAGGCTTGCTTTACCATGATTCTTTGAGTCGAGCTGTATTAAAGTACATTTTAAAAAGTAATGAAATAGTTAGCAATAAAACACAGGCAGGTGAATGACTGATCAGGACATTTCACAGGGAATTCCTGCTAAGACCCTCACGCAGAACCTGTCGGAGTCACTGAGTGGAGTTTGGGGCCACACTGAATGGGATGCATCAAAGCCACTGTCCTGGGAACTGTGAAACTCTGAATGTGAGAAGTCCCCAAGAGCAGCCCACCCCAGGCCAGGCCACTGTCCACTGTCACCTTGTAAAGGAGCCTACTTATGTGCCAGGCTGGAAGTGACTGGGTCAGGTCTCGCCAATTCCAGCTCTTGAATTGGATCTGAAGAGCCCTGGGCCGTGGCTCCTCTTGGCCTACATCTCCATCTGCCAGCTCTTGCATGGTTCCAGCCCCTGCTGTCCCTCTGGCCACCTCCCTTCTTCCTCCATTATTGATAGAAAAGGGAAAATGTACTTTGGATACAAAGTTGTTCACTGCTTTAAGAATTAAATCAAGCCCCAAATCTGAATTAACGAGCAGCACATGTGGGCTGTGATTAGTGAAACGTGGGCTCCCTGGGGTGTGGGCTGTCCATGTGGGGGCCAGCATGTGCTCCCCACAAACTTCCCTGCCTTGGGAAGACCTTTGGACAGCCTGGACCGGCCATGGAGCCATTTTAGAATAAGTGCAATTTTCATGGGTAATTTTATTTCAAAAAGGAAGCATTTTTCTAGCATGGACCCAAATGCAGAAAGCCGTAGTAAGTTGGGCCTAATGACAAGAAATGTGAATAAAATATATAAATGTTTAATTTGGGCTCAGATGAGCCAGATGCAAATTTCCTGTGTCCCCAGGCAGTGCAAATACTGATCGCTTATACGATTGCTTTGAATAAGGGTCAATTTTTGGTTTAAGAAAACATAGCTGAACTGTTAAATATTTATGGAACACAGTCGCTGCAGCAGAGGCGAGGGCTGCCCCGAGCAGCTGGCTGCTGAGTCACCGCCGTGGCTTCCACGCTGCACACCCCTTCCTCAGGGTCTCTCTTCTGGCCACTGGAGAGTCGAGGGCTGGACACTGTCATTTATTATCTCGGGACAAATAGCACCAAATGTGGATTTTCCAGGAATAATGGAGGCTGAACTAAAGGCTCTTGATAACCGAGCTTTTGAATGTACATAGTGCTAATGGCTTCAATTTGTTTGTACAAACTTAGGCTGTGGCCCGTCCTTCCTTTGGCTACAAAGGAGAGATAATGACATTCTCTGCTGGTTCACTCATTAAAACACCATAAATCTGGTAACAGAGGAGAGTGTCAACCACGGGCTGTAAAAGTATTAGGAGGTCTGTCTGCTTGCAGACTGTGAACCAAAGGACAACTCTGCAGTTCTGTGCAGCAGACAAGAGAGTTTGTCCCCCCTTCCTGATGGATTTTGGGAGTCATTTATGTCAGTCTGAAATGTGCATAAGGGTGTCTGATAGTGTATACTTATGTCAGTGTACACAGCATGTACACACGTGTGTCCTTCCAATTATATATGCATAATCATCTCTCTGAATAGGTATGTTATAGCCATAAGTACAAGACATGCATTTCAACACATTGTTACACATACACATGTGTGCATCTGATTCTACAGGGATGGAGACGTGTGTGTACACACCTGCACACACACATATGCACGTTTGACTTGGGGCAATAGGGACAGGTGGGGAGATCACCCTACACAGTGATGCCCAGTGACACCTGCTGTGGAGCGCCCCTATCTTCAGGAGAGCTCAGATCCAAGCCCCACGTAGACTTGCTCAGAATGTGCTCTCCTGGTCCCTGGTGTCCCTTGGCCCTCTGAGCAATCTGTCCTCCTGAGCTACAGGCACCCCTGCTTTTATTGCTGGGGCTGACAGTTGTGGGGACAGTGTTCATGATACTTGTTCTTCCTAAAGCAAGACTGTCCTCTCAAATTTAGTGACCTGTTGGGTGAAGACTCAACATTTTTCAGCCCATCATGTTTCAAGGGCAGTGCTGCGTGTCCATGATGTGCAGTGGGCAGTGCTACATGTCTGCCCTTCCAGGAAGACCGTGAGGGGCAGCACTGCATGGGCCCCCCAGAGGAGGTTCCTAGCCTGCTGGGTGGGTTTAGACCTCACTGTACCCAGCCTGTGAGGGCCTCGGGCTTTATGTCCTGGGCATCACACTTATGCTGATCCTCTCTGCCCTTTCTACAGAGGTTGGTGAGACCTGGTCTGAGGTGGCCATGGTGACGCTCTGCCCTGGTGAACATTGACAACAAGCTGCTCAAGGCCCAGGCTGTCCTGCAGCTCTTGACACAGCCGGGCCTTCTCACGAGTAAATCGGGGGCCTCCTTGCCTCGGCATGTGCTTTTAGCCTTCCAGGAGTGTCCCCAGTAAGAGACACAGTTGACTGACCTGTGTCAACTGTGTCCATGCAAGGACACTCCAAAGAGCCTTTGTCACTCCACAATTTTACGTGTGGTTGGCCCAAGTTCTGGCATGCTTGGTGACCTGGGAATTGGGGTGTTCCTGAGGCCCACCATGAGATTGCAGCTCCATCCTTCCTTAGTTCTCAGAGCTCATGGGCCCAGGATGGTACACATGGCTGTTCCTGGGCCACAGATGGGCTCTGTGTCATGGTGAAGGTCCCCTAACTCTCACTGTGCCCCTCTGTATTCTTGGTGCACGTGGTCTGGATGCCTCAGTGCAAGTCTGCCCAGGACTCTTCAATAGAACACTAGGCCAGCGTCCTCAGGGGGCCTGGCCTACTGTCCTAGCTCAGGAGCAGCAGGCAGGAAAGGAGCCCCCACCCAGAATGACCACGTGAGCTTTAGCACCTAAGGGAGGGAAGCATCTGGTTTGGGTGGTGGGTCAGGAATGTCACCGCTATTGCAACTGCTCATGAGCTGTGGGTCTGTCTGCCCAGACACACTCTCCACAGGTGTGGGGACGAAGTGGATCTTTCTGTTGCCACATGACTGGGGACACTGCTTTTAGAGATGGAGGCGGGGGTGGGGGTGAAGTGCTCTACAGTGCAGCAGGTCAGTCACATAGATGTGTAGGCTTTTACCCCAGAGAGCTGGGGCTGCTCCTCTGGGACCCCGACCTCTGCGTCCCTCCCGTCGCGTGTGCTCATTGTGAAACCTGGGCTCTGAGCATCCGAAACCACCCACGATGCTAGGCCCTGTTTGGTTCTGCCCTCCTTTCATCCTGCTCTCTCCATGTTCTTTCCAGAAGGTTCAGGTTTTCTCTGCACAGCTATAAAAGGATCTGTTTCCCTGGGGTGCAGGCTGGCCTTTCAAGTGAGTTGTGGTTCCTGAGTCCCTGCACCTCTCCTCTGCTCCCAGGCCATGCAGATCGATGCCCCAGCACACAGGTGGCTCTCCCCAGAGTACTCCCCCCCTTTGCCTGACTGCACATGAGAAGTCTGAGTTTTCGGCAGGACCCAGGATCAAAGCTGACTTCCTTCAGGGACACCACGCTCACCTGGAGGTTGGCTGTTGCTGGTAGCAGGCCTTCCCTGGCCCCCGGGGCCCAGCCCCCAGTTCCTTGTTCTGCATGTCAAAGTGGCCAGCTCACAGGGTCGTGATGCTGGCTTGCGGTTTCATGTTTATCTGCCTCAGACATATGTGCCTTTTTGGGAACATCTTGACCTGTTCGAGCCTTCTGATAGGGGGGTGACGGTGGCGGTAACCCAAGGACGCAGTTATTACTCTTCCCTCCTCGCTTTTGAGTAATTTCCTGCAGCTGTTAAAAAAGATATTTAAGGGGAACAAATTTGGCAATAAAGCACACACACACCTTCTCCTGGATGAAGAACCTTGGTGTCCTGTGTATTTCTTAACCCCACCGTCCCTCGCCGGACTCGGCTTCTGTGGCCAGACACGGCAGGCAGTATCAAAGAGCTGTATTTATAAGTCCTGCAGCAACTGGCAAAGTTAGTCCTGTGTTAAAAAGAGTCAGAAAGAGGGGAGGTGCTGCCAAGTGCTGAGTGACCACAGGTCTGCTTGTGACACGTGCTAAGTGCTCTCAGGAGCCTGTGGAGGCAGAAGGTGGAGCCAGATGCACAGGTAGACCTAGAGCCAGTGGGGGCACCTGCAATGTCCAAGCCTGCCTTGAGAGCTTGGAGAAGCACGCCCCATGCTCATCATGAACAGTTTTAGAAATCATGGTGAATTTCAAAGCTGGGATCAATCTTAGGTGATAGCCACATCATAATGCTGCACAGGGGGTCCTCCTGTGAACTCCTGGTCAAGTCCCTCTCCAGGGAGGCCACGTCATAAGTGCCCAAGCCCCCACCTGATACCAGCTCTGTGGAGATCAGGTGCTGCCCATCTGGGGAAGGTACTGAATCAATGGAAGACAGGAGTGTGTCAGGCCCACAGGTGACTCCCTTTGGTGAGTTTAGTCACTGGGACTTGATTTCAGTGACCTACATGTTTTTAATGCTTTGTTTTGAGATAACTTCAAATTTAAAAAGTTTTGCAGAAAAGTACAGAGTGTTCCTGTCTACTCTTTCCCCAGATTCACCAACTTTTACTATTTTGCCTTGTTAATTTTATTGCCATCTCTACTTATTTTATTAAGAATCTATAAATCTCTTCTAATGTAAATTCCTGATATGATGTTAACAGATTATTTTTATAATCCAATCTATTTTTATTAGGTGGGCTAAATTGCTTTAATATTACAATTGACTATGATGCTCATATTGTTTCATCTCTGATCATTAAGAGCCTGTTATATTGTAGACCTAGAATGTCCCCAAAGGCTCATGTGTTGAAGCCTTGGTCCCCAGTACAGCAGGGTTCAGAGATGGGGGTTTTTGGTAAAGAGATTGAATCACAAAAGCTCTGACCTCATCAGGGGATTAATCCATTGCATGTTCATAATTTTCTGGTTTTATTGGGAGGAGGTGGAGACTGTAGGAGGTGGGGCCTAATTGGAGGAAGTAGGGTATTGGAGTGTGCTGTTGGGGACCCTGTGTTGTCCCCAGTCCCTTCCCCTCTCTCTCTGCTTCTGGCTTCCATGAGCTGAGCAGCTCTCCTCTTCGACACCCCTCTGCCAAGGTGCTCTGCCTCACCTTAGGCCCAAAACAATGGAGTTAGCCTACCATGACTGAAACCTCTGAAACTATGATTTTTCTCAGGTATTGTAGCCATGGGAAGATAACTGATAGAGTCCCTTGAACCTCTTTCCTCTGCACTTTGGCATGCCCCCCACTTTTTTAGTCATACCATTTTTATTTTCTTGCACAAAAAATATGTTGCAGTCTCGACGTGTATTTTCCCTGACTCAGCCAGGACTCAGTCACTGTCTGTGTCACTTACTGTTTTAGTGGGGTGCAGTGTTTAAAAGCCAAGGTCTGTGTACTACATCGCTCATTAATAACACAGTGCCTTTGGTTCCGGTTCTCTCAGCACACCAAACAAGGAAGCATGCACAGCTGTGTGTCTGTCTGCCTTTCTGCTTTTGTCCATGTCTGTATCTAAAGCCATGAGTTCATGCTTGTAACTCCAATTCCATCCAACATGACGATGCCTAACACCCAGCACCATCATGGCACTTAGGATGCTGCCCAGCACACCAACACAGAAGGTGCTTTCAGACTTGCTGCCCTGCCTTGCTCCACTGTGAAAGCCACCTCCTGGGGACTGCTGCACCCATTCCGGAGCTTCCCACCCTCAGTGACTGGAAAGAGAGGCAAGGTGTGTGAAACAACCATATCTAACCTGAACAATAGTCAGCACAGGACAAAACACTGCCTGGACGGATGGGGACGCACTAGGCTAGCGCAAGGTTACATAGCTCATGGCCATTCTGGTGAGTTGAGAAGACAGACCACAGCCTTGAGGGGCCGAGGCAACTAGGACTTGCAATGCAGACTATTGGAGAGTCCAGAGATCTACAGGGGACCACTCAAACCTGTGACTCAATATTATATTGAGCAGTGGAGCTTCCCTTGGCTCTGCCCAGGCCGTGGACGGCCCCTCAAAGTCTTCTTCTCTGTGATCTGTTGCTTTTGATTTCCAGAATGTCCTTTAGGTCCTTTCCACCGCTCTGCTCCCGTGGTTCATCTGCTCTCAGCCACGTTGCGTTCCCCCTTAAAGCCCTGAATGTATCACTCACAGTTCTTAGGTTCCCTGCCTTCTCATTCACATCTCAGCCATATTGGAGTCTGACTCGGAAGTTTGGTTTGTCTCTTTGGCCTGTGCTTTTGGCCCGTTAGTAAGCCTTGCCATTTTCTGGCTGAAACTCAGAGAGCCCTGGTGAAGGGAACTGGGGAGAGAAGCCTGCAGCGTGAGGTCCTGTTCATCTGGCCAGAGTCAGGTTGTTTGCTGTCTGCTGCAGCTGTCAGTGTCAGAGGCTGAAGTGTCCTCTGGTGTTCTTGCCCTCACCAGCCCCGTGTCTTTGGGTTTCCCTAAGATTTCCTAAATGGGTCTCAGTCCTGCAGTGCTGTTAGCCGGTATCCAGGTGTCCCGTAGGAGCCTGCTGAAGTGGTAGCGAAGCTCAGATCCTGCAGCCTGAGCTGAGGATCATTCCTCCCTGGGTTGTTCAGTGCTGGACTCCGGCAGGGACCTCCCCTGAGAGGAGACCTTGTCACTAGGGGCTCTGGTCAGGTTTTACAAGGGATGCTCCCTTCCCTGAGGAAGGCAGCTGGGAGCTCTCTGGAAGAAGTGCTCACAACGGGGCCCCTTCCAGACGCCTCCTGGGATCTCGACTTTCAAATTGGCCATGTTTTTAATTAAAGAAAATCTCTGAGACAAACATAAAGTCTGGGTGGAGAAAAATAAAAAATGAAAATTCCTGTACTAAATTATTAAATTTGTGTGAAAATATTAATGAAATAGTGTGACAGCTAAGTGGAAATGAGTGAGAGAATTTGAAGGTATTAATGGAAATTATGTTAGAGAAATGCAGAGAAATCAGGGCTTTGTGTCTTTTTAAAAGATGAAGCCTAAGTGGTTGGTTAGATTCTCTCAAAAGGTTCAATATACATGTAATTGGATTGCCAGAGGGAAGTAACAGAGAGAGCAGCCCAGAAACATGTTTGCAGATACAATGTCTAAACATATTCTACCTCTGACATAAAACAGAAACATGCTAAATGGACATCAGGAAATAAAACACAGAAGGAATCCCAGGCTGGAACACATCATCATCTCCCTGCTGAAAACCAGATGTAACAAGCAAATCTTGACAGCAGCAAGAAAAAAACGACATATTACTTTCCAGGTAACTGCGATGCAATTAATGGCTGGCTTCTCGTCAGAAACCATATGGGGACAAAGAGGAGAGAGCATCTATGAAGTGCTGGAAAACAAAGTGCAGTTTATGCAGTGTTCTGAAAATTAGCTGTTTCCAGGATTCTATATCCAGTGAAAACATCAAATAAAGACATTTTTGGAAAAGGAAAGCTAAACGAATCTGCTGCCAGGCAACCTTTGCTTTAAGAAATGCTGACATGAATTATTTGGTCTGAAGGGAACTGCCACTAGATAGAAAGCTGGAGACTCTGTAAAGAATGAAGAACATAAAAATGGTAAATATCCTATGAGCATTGCAAAACCCATAGCACCGAGGACTGCGAACAGTGAACTTTACCATATGCAAAATAGAAAAATTAAATTGAAAGTGAGGGTTCCAGGATGGAAAGCTCACGGTGACAGGTGCATGTGACTGCATTGTAAGTGTGAGGCACGTCCACACTGAGGGGAGAAGACAGTTCACCTTCTGAATCGATGCCACAAACAGTGAGGCTATGCTGCACTCCAGGGTCAGCCCACTTCTCATGGGGGCCGTCCACCTTCTAGACTAGTTTACATGCACACCAGGGTCAATAAGGAAGTGAATGAATTGTAGGCAATGGGAGCCATGTTCTCAAAGTGAGAAAAGAATGAGCAAGAGGGAAAACTGGAATCGATACTGTGGGGCTGGAGGAGAGGCAGAGACAGGCCATGAACCAGCTCATTTTAATGTGTGTGCAGAGAGACACAGAACTAGTCAAGGGACACGGAGCCCTCAAAGCATCACTCGTGTGGAGAACCATTTAGCTGCTGGCTGTTGGGACAACTGGCCGTCCAAGGCTCCCGTGGGTGCCCTTGGCCCATTTCTGTGCTGCAAGTATTTCTGCAGTGGCTGATTTCAAGGGATGAATGTGGTGCTGCTCCACACGCAGTTGGGAACAGATGCGAGCGATTGGCATTTGTGAGCCAGTATGTGTCCCCTCCAGCATATTAGGAAGACAAACCATATTCTGGGCCATAAACGTCTCAATAAATTTGAGAGGATGAAAAAAGCAAAGAGCATATTTTCTGAGTATGAGCAAATTATACACAAAATCAATGGCTGAAATCTCTTGAAAGATAGCCAAATTTTTAGAAATTAGACATTGCTCATGAGTGTGTATGTCAAAGAAGGAAGTTCAAGAAAAATAAAAAAAAATAAGGGGAAGGAATATATTTCAAGTCAATCTGTGAGACTGACATTATCCTAACACCAAAATCAGAATAATACATTATAAATAAAGCCACTAGCCAGTGTTCCTCATGAACATACACGTCAAAATTATCAAGAAAATAACAAGTTGAATCTAGCACTGTTTCAAAAGGACAGCTCAGCATGATCAAGTGAACTTTATCCACTTCCGTAGGAATGGCCAAACGTGGAAAAATCAATCAAGGCAATTCACTATAACAACAGAGCAAACATGAAAACCATGTGAGTATGTCAATAGATGGAGAATAGGTACTTGACAAGGTTCAATATCCGTTTTTGACAGACCAAAAAAAGAAATTCTCGGAAACTTAGAATGGAACTTCTTTGACCTGCTTAACAGTTTCTATAAACATCCATAGAAAATATTGTAATATATCGAATAATGAAAGACTGCTTCCCACCCCACATCTTCAGTGCAATAACACATGACAAAGAAATAAAAAACTAATCATATTGTTTGGAAACCAAGGAGTAAAGTCTTTCTAACAATGTAGTGTATGATTATTTTTAATATCTTAATGCATCTACCAAAAAAGGTGTTAGCATTAATGATTGATTCTAACAAAGTCACAGGCACTAGGGCAGGCTAAACAAAATAAGTCAATCCAAAAATAACAAAGGCCAAATGTTTTCTCTGATATGTGGATGCTAACTCACAATGGGGGTGGGGCTAGGGAAGAATAAAGTTACTTTGAATTAGGCAGAGGGGAGTAAAGGGAGGGGTGGGGCAGGGGGTAGGAAGGATAGTAGAATGAATCAGACAGTATTACCCTATGTACATATATGACTACACAACCAGTGTGATTCCACATCATGTACAACCAGAAGAATGAGAAGTTATACTCCATTTATGTACGATGTGTCAAAGTGCATTCTACTGTCATGTGTAACTAGTCAGAACAAACAAATAAGTCAAGCTTATACACACAAAAAAAATAGCTGTGCTTTTGATATTTTATATATAAATAATTCAAAGTTAAACTTTAGAGATTCTATTTAGTAGAGGATACAGAAATGAAATCAAAATGAATAAAAAGATGTTTACATTAAACATTCACATACCCACCCACCTACTACCCCAAATATGAAATATTTAAGAATGTCTCTAGCAACATATATACAAGAATTAGGCTGAAAATGATAAATGCTCTTTAAAAAAAATCACAAGACCTAAATAAGTAGAAAAAACCCAACATATGCCTATCACAGGAGGCTGAATATCGCTAAGAGGCTAGTTCTTCCCACATTGATCTGCAGATCCACAGAAGCCAGTTAGGCTTCATTTCCTACAGCTTCTGAGGAAATGCAAAGGATTTACACAGTTTTTAAAAACAGTAGGACGAAATTAGAGGGCTCATCCCACCTGGTTTCCAGATTGATACATGAAGCCACTAGAGTATGTGCTGGTGTGGGATGGGCGGGCTCGGAAGGGCAGAAGCCGGCACAGAGATGCACACACACACAGCGGGGCTGACTGACCCTCACCAGAGGTGGCCACGCCACTGCCCGGGAGAGTGGGGTCTGATAGCACATGGCGGCACAGTGAGTGCATATGGAGTCACGGAGTGTCTGAACACCACAAGCAGACTGGGTACAGCCCGGGCATCGACTTCAGCCACGAGATGAGCAAGCTGGGGCCAGACCCCGTACAGGGAGTCCCAGGAATGTCATGCTCGGTGGCCAGAATCCATAAGTACAATGATGACCCCCTGAAGGATCCCAGTTACACGGAGAAGGACAGTCACGGGGGCAGAAAGCAGGGCTGCCTGTGTGGTGGGGAGAGGAGTGTCGGGAACGAGCTCTTCTGCATCTCGAGCGTGGTGCTGACTGAACAACTAGGAGCTTCTCAAAACTCCTTGAATTTCACACTTAAAACGGGTGAATTTAGTTGAATGTAAATCATGCCTCAATATAAGCAATTAAAATATTAAGCAAAAAAATCCAAACAAAAACCTGGGGAGGTGGTCATCCTAATCTCCTGGGGCATCAGCCAGAGAGCTGGGTCGTGGCAGGGAGTCTCTGCATGAGGTCACATTTGCTTGTCATTCTCCTCCTTGGCCTGAACTGGAGAATGTGAGGCTCAGAGCTCCGGCTCCCTGGGGTTGGCTGGTGCAAAGATGGTGCATTCTCCACCTGTTGGCCCTGGGATCCTGTTAAGGACCACAGCTCTGCTTTCCTGTGGGTTCTCTGAATCAGCTGGGCACGCTCCTGTTCAGTGCCCGCCGCTGTTCTCCTGGACACTGCAGACAGGGCCCGGGCAGTGCAGGTGGATGTTTGGGTTGCCTGGTGAGGAACAGCATCTCTTCCCTCTCTGCTGCCTGTGTCCTGTGTCCGTGCCCTTCTCGACAGCAGCACCAGGCTGATTGCTCTTTTCCCTCTTGACCACAGTGCTCCATTGTCATCGATCCCTTGTGCTGTCTTTTCTCATTAATTGGACAATCAGTTCTCTATGCCCGGACCTCCAGCTGCAAGAGCCATGGTGGCTGCAGTCAGGTGAGCTGCGCACAGAGGCTTCTGGATGGCCAGTCTGGGCTCCTGTGGACTCTGGATTTCTCAAGAATATGTTGTGTGTGTGGTGTGTGTGTGTGGTGTGTGTGTGTGGTGTGTGTGTGTTGTGTGTGGTGTGTGGGTGTGAGTGTGTCTGTATAGACACATGTGTATGCACATAAAAACGAACCTTCTGAGACCTACTGCAGGTTCTTCCAAGTCTTTCTCTCTTTTAAGTCCATAATAACTTTCTGCAGGATGGTACCAGTGTCTGCATATACCTGCAAACTGAGGACTGGCAGGGTCTAGCACCTGGCCTGAAGCCGCTCACCTGGCCAGATCTCCGTGTTGAGGCTCCAGGGCCTGCGTGCTTCCCCACAGTTTGTCCAGTGTGTGTGCGTGTGCCCCTGGCTGACCTCACCCCCATTAAGTGGCTCCCCTCCCGCCAGCCCCCTGCCCTCCTCTGTTCTGGGAGTGCCCCCCGGGGTTGCATGCTCCCAGCCATGCTCCCGCAGTGTCTGCACCCACCCTCACAAAGCCTCCCTCAGACCTTGTGTAGGGGCCCGGTGGAGGCCACTTCCTCAATCAGCGCCTCCATCCCACTCCCCACCTGCCACCTTTTTACATTCCCACGCTGATGTCCTGTTTGCTGTCTGTTTCATCACTTGGAAGGTAGGCTTCCAGGGGACAGGGACTCTGTGCTCTCTGTGGCAGGTTCTCCAGTTCCCTCCTGGAGTCAGCATGGTGGGAAGAGGTGCTTCCTGAAGGTGTCTGTGGTCAGCCTCCTGTCCCTGGTCCTAACACATGCTCCTGAGTCGTGTTCTGAAGACTGGGATTTCAGATGGGCTGGGACCGAGTTCTGAAAGAACCTGTTATACAGGGAAAATCACATGTGGGGCTTCAACGAGTAGTCCCTGAAATAGTTAGGCACGGGATGTCCTTAAGCTGAAAGGGGCTGTTCCTTCCCTGATGCATGTCCCCTTCTTAGCACCCTGAGCAGGGTCTGAGATCACCTGGCTGTGTCTCTCTTACAAAAGTCAGCCAGGCTGACTACCATGTGGGCGCTGTGACTAGCTGGAGCTGGGTCCTCCTGGAGGCCGGCAGGGAGGCCTGGCTGGAGGGCCTGGAGCAGCCTGAAGGAGGCCAGCTGGCCTGCCCTCAGTCCTGGGGAGTGTCTGGATGTTTCCTGTGCCACCAGAGGGAGGCAGAGGGGCCTAGATCAGCTGGAGAGACCCACAGAACCCTCGGGGCTTGAGGAAGAGGTATATGGTGAACCCTGCAGCTGGGGACCACCTGCCCAGGGTGGGAAGGAGCTGCAACCAGGGGCCAGCAAGGGCATGTACTGAGGACTCCACACTGTGGCACAGGGTGGAGCTGGGACCCAGGTATCTCTAGGAAAAGGCAGCAGTCTGGAGTCAGATCAAGTAGAATCTTGAGTCGGTTCTGCAGATCAGCTGAAAAGACTGAACTTTAAGTGGAAAAGGAGAAAGTTCACCTTGAATGGCAGGATGCAGGTACGTCCTGGGACATGAAGGCATGCGCTGCAGCACATTCAGGTGGTGAGAAACACAAGTATATCCTGCACACTAGCCGTCCGTGGCTCTGGACCCCCGACTAGAGCTGCTGATTCCACAGGTGCTTCCTGCAGCTACCGAGAGGCATGGCTGTGGCCTGAGTTGAGAGTCAGATTCCAGCACATTCAGTGGCCCTACCTCCAGAGGAAGTTCCCACACTGCCCTCCAGCTGCTCCCAGTCTGCAGATGGAGCCCAGCCTGAGCAGATGGGCTGCAGAGGTCTGCTTCTTCCAATCAAAAGTTAGGCTGCTGAAGATCAGAATTGCTTTGATCAAGCACCATCATCCTTTGGAAGGAGAGGAGGGTTTAATTGAACAACTCAGCCCGGCAGGTGAGCTATCGATTTTATGTAAGCAGAGAAGCGGGGCAGCGGCATCAGAGAGATGCTCCTCCCGCAGGCCAAAGGAGGTGCATCCTACTTCATGTAATGTTAGTCAGCTAATAGTTCTTGGTTCCCTCCTGTGGGTCAGGGCAACAGGGTTGCAAGTGAGAGGGGGCGGGAGGGGGGACTGAGGATGTGCGGGGGGGGGGGGCAGGCGAGAGCTGGGGCCCAAGGACACTGGGACAGTGCTTTGAGAGGCTCTGCCCTGCAGAAGGCGCAGCACACAGAGTGTACAATTCCTTTATGAATAAGTGAACTCGAGGGCTTCTTGCGCATCTCTGGATGATGGGGAAGGAGGAGTAAGGGGCTTTGGGACATTGGTGGGGACCCTCTGCAGAGGCTGAGCTAGGATGCCACCAGACTCTGTGAGAGTTTGGCAAGTGGTTAGAGGAGACACGCGCTCTTTTTTGACTGTTAAAACATGGCTTTACTAACAATGGGCTCAGTGTTTCAATGTCCAGAGGGCTTCCTGGACACAGAACCTAGCTCCTGGGGATGGTTGACGGCAAGCGTTCCCAGGTGTGCTGCAGAATTGCAGGGAGCCTGCTTTACAAGTTCCTGGGACTCCCTGCCAGAGGACACCTCTTCAAGCAGAGTTCACTTTCACCCACCCACGTGGCTGTGGGCTTTATTTCTTCATGAACAGCCATCTGTGTCCTTCAAAGTGAAAGGGGCCCTCCTAAGCTAGGGTCTTTGGGCTCAGTGAGTTCCCCTCCTGTTGTGCTATCCAACCTGGAGTGAAGTGTTGGGCCTCCTGGGATGCCAGCAGCATATTCAGGCAGGTAATAAGGTGAGTTCCCCAAGTGCTGTGAGCAGCAGGGCTGTGTGAACAGCCATCATGGCGGGTGGCACCTGTGGTTAACTCTCAGGAAAGGGTGGGGATTGCTGATCCAAGCATTTGCTCCATCTGAGACACAGACGCAGGATTCAAACCCCAGCGTCTTGGGGAATTTTTAGAACCTACAGGTGATGGTTGCTATTTGTTGTCCAGGTACAACTGGGAGAGTGGTCACAACCAACTCCTGACTCCAGTCCCCAAGGGCCAGGAGGAGTACCCTCTGACATCAGGCCTTTTTTCCTGACCAGGGCACAAACAGGTCACTTGTGTCTGCTAAGTCCTGAAGGGGACATCCCCAGAGCCACTGCAGTGTGCAGCACAGAGTCCATAAGAACAACCCAAAAGGAGTCGCCCAGCCCGCAGCTGAGCTCCCCAATTAGGAGCAACCATGTACAGATTGCGGCTACGTCCCGCAGGTGCACTGCCCCTCGTGTCCTGATGACTGGGCCCACTGGTGTTAAGAGCAACAGAACTGCTTCTCTGAAGGTTGTCCTGTGGATCCTGCTAGGTCAAAGACAGGGTTGAAAACTTATTAAAAGGAGAAAGTGTCCCAGTGTCTATAATATGGCCCATGGATTAATTTTTGCAATGACTTGGAAGAAAATACAGAGGAAACCAAGACACAAAGCATCCTTAATGGGCCCTCTCTCTGGTCTTCCTTTAAAGTGACAGACACTGCCAGGCCCCTAAGCGTGTTTGCAGAGAGAGAGAGAGAGAGAGAGAAGTTTTTTTTTAATATTTATTTTTTAGTTTTCGGTGGACACAACATCTTTATTTTATTTTATGTGGTGCTGAGGATCGAACCCAGCGCCCTGCGCATGCCAGGCGAGCGCCTTCCCGCTTGAGCCACATCCCCAGCCCAGCAGTGAGGTCTTACCAAGAAAGCCCGGGTGCTGCCAAACCAAAGGTGGCCTGCTGGATGCAGACTGGACGCTGGACCACCCAAGCCTCTTCTCCCAGCCCTGCCCAACCAGTCCAGAGCAGAGAGTGGACACACACCCTGTCATCTCCCCAGGAGGGTTGATAGGTCAGAGTTTATCTCGGGAAAGTGACGCGTGTACCATACCTGAGAGTGCATTACACCCGAGAGCCCATCATCAGATCAGAGCTTATCTGCTAATGTCGCTTTCACTGAAGTAGATTGATATCCATCACCTGAGGAATTACAAAAACCTCAAAGGACAGATGCTCAAAGGACCCTCCGTGGGAGGTATGAGGGAGAAATGGAAACTGACCGCTGAGGCCCGGGAACGCTGGTCTGAACCTTAGGTGAAGCAGTCTGTGGTCACACGGCAGTGCTACCCCTGAGCTGTCTGCCCCTGAGCTGTGCAGGTGTGGCACACAGGAGAGACGGCGCCCCGGCTGGTTCCTCTCGATAAGCCTGTGCATGGTGCTGGGACACTCGGCCTCTCCCTGACTTGTCAGCCTGGTGAAGGCGTTCCCCCTCCCACTGTCTTGACAAGGTCACAGTGAGGATGAAAGTGTTTGGCAAGGCCGAACTTGTGGGAAACTGAAATCATGAGACTCTTTTTATGTAATTGGGACTTTTTATTTTATTCTCATAAATCTAACAGAAGGCATGGGTATACTTATTGCTAAACCAAATTAAATTCTAGATGGCCAAGGATATAACAGGTGGTTCATGACTTAAAAGGCTGTTTTACTATCTCCCAGGACATTGAGGACAAAACAGAACATCAGCAGTCATTCTGGGAAGTGTTACAGGAACTCTGGGCACCACAATTGATTATATCAACTAAGAATCCAAATTCATATCCTCAGTCTCTCAAAGAGCCTAAGCAGATAGTTATCATGCCTATTGCACGAAGCCCACCATATGTAGCCTATTTGATTAAGGATGGGTTGTGGTAGTCATCTAGGGGGAAAAAGCTAATAAAAATACATTTCCCTTCTAACCGACCCTCCTTTACTTTACCCAGGGATTTATGACAAGCATAGTTAATGTTAGCAGCAGGAGGATTGACGTGCAGAGTTGCCCTTAGTCTAAGATTAGTGAGGAACTGGTGTACTTTGACAAGGAACAAGGGAACTCTCCGAGAAGGCAGCTCAACCAGTTTTATGAGAATAAATGTAGGCATTTTTAGATGCTTTTAGAATATGAGATTGTTATAAGGGGACTTCTAGATGGTATCTGAGATTAGAAATAAAGTACAGGTGTGCTTTAAACTTAAAGGTGAATGACAGGTTAGGAGACATACGGTCTGGTTACGTAGTTTGCATCTGTTAAACAAGGAAATGCTACATCCTGGGAGAATCTGGAGATTGTAAATTGATGACGCATTTTACTAATGATCTGTATCCATAATGATGAGGAAAAGCAGAAAAAAAGGAGACAGAGAGAAAGCAGTTTAGCGCTCGCTCTCTGGAGATTGCTCCAATGAACGACTCCTCATCTCATCCCTTGCGTCAACACCACTCATCCTTCAAGACCCCCTGGGTCCCTCTGGGGCAGGACCCTGGCATCAACTGTGTCCTGTTTGCACAATAAAACCTAAATAATTTCCAGTTTGACCTGAGTTTATTTATTTTTTAATTAAGTTTATTTTCCAACTGATACATGTAAACCTAAAACTCGTACATTTTAATGGCACGCCACGTGACTGGTTTACTTGAGAAACTGGGAGGCACGACTGTCTTTCCTGGGTGACAGAAGACATTGGTGAACCTGGAGTGAGGACATTATGAAATTCCCTGGGAGCAGCGCCAGGCTCTCCTGTGGCCTCTCTCCTCCCGCGGGGTCAGACGAGACCCCACACGTGCGTGGAGGAAGGAAGCAGGGCAGAGGAGGCGGTTTCCTCACAGCCTGCCCCTCACCTCCTCTAGCCACAGGCTTTCTCCTAGCACCCTGTTGCTCCCCGTCAAGGGCAGGTGGAAGCGGACGGCGGCCGTGGAGGGGATTCAGCTTCCTGTAGCTGCAGAGTGGTTTCCCTGGGAGGCAGACAGCCAGCGTCTCGGGGAGCCCTGAGCCCCGGGAGCCCCCTCCACTCGGTTCAGAGGTACTTGTTCCCGGATGGTCTCCAATTAAGGAAAAGGACAAGTTGTGAATCTGATGTCATCTAATGTCAAAGACCCACAAGGAAAACGATTCTTTCAAAAATCCTGAAATTGCATTATTGTTGAAAATAAAGCCACTCCTTATCACTCAGCATTGAAAAAAATGATCCAATTTTACAAAATTAGTGATGGAAGCCAAGTGACTTCCTGGAATCCCGTTGTACCTGTGCGAGTGGACGGCCGTCAGGAGCGCATGAGAGCTGACGGAGAGAAGAGGAGACTCTCGGACTCCGTCCTCGCCGCCAGGGAGGGGCAGTCGCAGGCCTGGGATGGGACGGTGGCCTTCCCACCTGTGACTTGAAGAGCTGTGGAGCAGCTGGGCAGTGGCCAGGACCCGCGGGAAGGGCGCCTTCTTGGGAGGCAGGATGGCTCTTCAGACAGTGAGACAGGAGGATACCTCAGGGGAGGAGAACTTTCCCCCTTGGAGAACGAGTGACCTCCAGCATGGGCAGGCACGTGGACCACCTCTGCTGTGCTGCTCAGTCTCCACCACCTTCCCATGCCCACACCCAGCCCCACCTTCCTGCAGCCCACCTGGATGCAAATGCAGGGGGAAGAGCTGTGGGTCTGAAGACTGGAGTAGCACCGCTGGCAGACGCGGGGCACCCAGTTTAATTTGGATTTCACAGAGACAATGAACAATTGTTTAGCATCAGCACGTCTCAAATGGTGTGCTAGTCATTTTTCCGTTGCTGTCACAAAATACCTGAAGAAATCATGTTAAAAGGAGGAGAGGTTAATTTTGGCCCACAGGTTCAGTTTCAATCCATGGTCTCTTGGTTCTGTTGCTCTGGGCTTATGGAGAGGCAGCACATCATGGTGGGAGGGCCTCAGGGAGTGTGAGAAAGAGAGGGGAATGCCGGGGTCTCGACATCCCCTTCTAGGGTGCACCCCGTCAGCCTGCCTTCCCTCCCATGGCCCTGCCTCCTTAGGGCTCCACCACTTCCCAACAGTCCACAGGCCACTGGGGGACCTTTAAGATCCAAACCATAACACGCAGGGCACACTCACACTGAAAAATAACAAACACCCCCCACTGCTTCCTCACCTACAGTCCAACTGTAACTGAAGGCCCTGCGTGCTACCCACCAGACCTGGCAGCAGTGGGTGGTTTGGCAGGGGTGGGGTGGGGGTGAGGGGACTCCAGGGCTTTTCTCCAGGAGTGGGTGGGGGCAGTGGTCAGCTGAGCCTGAGGGCATCGGTGCTCAGGGTCTGGGCGCCCAGCTGCAATCTGCATCCTGCTCTGAGTGGACAGTACTAGCCTCACCCTCGAGGCAACGGACAGCAGAAGTCAGCTCCTGGCAGCACCGCCATGCTGGCCAGCCACTGCTGGCCACACGCAGCTGTTCTGGCCAAGGCTTGCCGCCACGGAACTTTATTCAGAAAATAAAACAATAATGGCTGATATTAATCTTTGCTCCCTGCACTCAGGCCTTGTGCCAAGGTTCACACGCTCCTCACCTCTCTGTTCTCACAGGTGCCCTCCTTCGTCCCCTTACTAGCTGCTCCCTGAGTGGGTCCCAGGCCTGGGGAGGAGCTAGTGACAGCAGCATGGTCCACAGAGGTCCACCAGAAGCTAAGCTGACTCCAACCTGCTGGACTCCCTTGATTGCAAAGCAACTGGCACTACTTGAATTTCAAGCAAACACTAAACGATTGTTCAGTGTAAGTATATCCCATAAAATATTTGGGACATACTTACACTAAATATTTGTTACTTTATCTAAAATTCAAGTTCAACTGGATGCTGTTATTAGCCCTTCAGGAACTAAAGCACAGAGAGGTTGAGTAACTAGACCAGTTACACAGCCAGGAAGTAGGTGAGGTAGAATCTGAGTCTGGTCTGCTGTCTCCCACGCCTTCTCCTTTTTAATTTCCACCTCACTTCCTGGCTACATGGAGCACATGCAGCGAGACACCGCCAGCACTTGCAGGAGTGATGGGGGCCGCAGGGAGGTTCAGGGCTCTGGAAGCCTGGGACAGAGGAGGTTTCCTGGGGACCAGTATTTATCCCAAGACCAGAAGGCAATTCAGGAGGAGCACAGCAGTGGGATAGAATATTCTAGAGAAGCTGGCTTGGACACAGTCCAGAGTGGGGAGAAGCCTGGTAATTTGGGGGGCGCAGAGAAAGGTGAAAAGGCATAGCCCCCCCCATTCAGAAGTCATTGAGAAGCTTTTTTTTTTAATTTTTAATTTGTTTTATTAGTTACACACGACAGTAGAATGCATTTATGCACTTTGACATATCACACATGGATGGGATAAGATTTCTCATTTTCTGAGTGCACATGTTGCAGAATCACATTGGTCATACAGTCACGTAGACACATACAGTAATCATGTCTGTTTCACTCCACTATCTTTCCTATCCCACATCCCCTCCTCTCCCATCACTTCCCTCTACCTAATCTAAGGTAACACTATTCTTCCCTAGTGCCCCCTGCCTTATTGTGAATTAGCAGCCGCATATTAGGGAAAACATTTAGCCTTTGGTTTTGTGGGATTGGCTTATTTCACTTAGCATGATAATCTCCAACTCCAACCATTTACTGGTAAATGCCATAACTTCATTCTAATTTAAAGCTGAATAATATTCCATTGAGTATATATACCACATTTTCTTTATCCATTCATCTATTGAGGAGTACCTAGGTTGGTTCCATAGTCTAGCTATTATGAATTGAGCTGCTATAATCATTCATGTGGCTGTGTCACTATAATATGCTGATTTTAAGTCCTTTGAGTATAGACCAAGGAGTGGGATAGCTGGGTCAAATGGTGGTTCCATTCCCAGTTTTCTGAGGAATCTCCACACTGCTTTCCATAGTGGTTGCAACAATTTGTAGTTCCCCCAGCAACATATGAGAGTGCCTTTTCCCCCACATCCTCACCAACACTTATTGTTGATGTATCCTTGATGATTACTATTCTGACTAGAGTGAGATGGGATCTAAGAATAGTTTTGATTTGCATTTCTCTAACTCTTAGAGATGTTGAACACTTTTTCATATATTTGTTGATCAATTGTATTTCTTCTTCTGTGAAGTGCCTGTTCAGTTCCTTAGTCCATTTATCGATTGGGTTATTTGGGTCTTTGGTGTTAAGTTTTTTGTGTTATTTATATATCCCAGAGATTAATGCCTTATTGGAGGTGCGCGTGGTGAAGATTTTCTCCCAATCTGTAGGCTCTCTACTCACGTTATTGATGGTTTCCTTTGCTGAGAAGGACCTTTTTAATTTGAATCCATCCCATTTAGAGATTCTTGATTTTACTTCTTGTGCTTTTGGACTCTTATTAAAGAAGTCAGATTCTAGGCCGATGTGGTGAAGATTTGGGCCTATTTTTTCTTCTATTAGGTGCAGGGTCTCAGTTCTAGTGCCTGAGTCTTTGATCCACTGTGAGTTGATTTTTGTGCAGGGTGAGAGATAGAGGTTTAATTTCATTTTGCTACATACGGATTTCCAGTTTTTCCAGCACCATTTGTTGAGTAGGCTATATTTTTTCCAGTGAATGTTTGGGCACACTTGTCTAGTGTAAGATAACCACATTTATGTGGGTTTGTCTATGTGTCCTCTATTCTGTACCATTGGTCTATTGGTTCCCATACCATGCCATTTTTGTTACTATAGCTCTGTAGTATAGTTTAAGACCTAGTACAGTGATGCCTCCTGCTTCACTTTTCTTGCTAAGGATTGCTATTAGCTATAGCTATTACTTACACTAAATATTTATTATTTTATCTAAAATTCAGCTATTCTAGGTCTCTTATTTTTCTAAATAAATTTTATGATTGCTTTTTCTATTTTTATGAAGAATGCCATTGAAATTTTAATAGGAATTGTATTAAATCTGTATCATGATTTTGGTAGTGTGGCCATTTTGACAATGTTAATTCTGCCCATCCAGGAGCATGGGAGGTCTTTCCATTTTTCTGAGGTTTTCTTCAGTTGTCTAAGATGGTAAAGGCAAAGCACAGGCCTGAGTGCCCACCACAGCCCCCGCCCCAGTGAAAGCAGGCAGGGCTGGAGTGAGGCGAGGAGAGCCAGGCGGGAGGCAGCCGGGGCAGCCCAGCCTCTCAGGCCAGAGCAGGTTTCAGACCTCATCCCAAGGGTACCGGGCAGTGATGGGTTTCCAGCTGGGTGCCGCATGGTCAGACTGGCATTGAAGGAAATCTCTCTGGCTGGGCGTGGAACACAGGTCAGATCTAATCCTGGTGATTGATTGGCAGCTGTCACAGCAGTTTAGGCAAAGCGCTTCGGTGGCCCTTCTGAGGAGGGACAGAGTTGCAAGTGGAGAGAAGTGGGTGATTCCAGAGCTCAGAAGGGCTTGTTAGGAGTGTCTCAGGTAGCTCATGAGCACCGCAGAGCTGGGGTGCAACCCAGGGTGGATGTGGGGGCCGTGGGCCTTCTATGTCCAGCTGTAGAGGATGCAGCCACAGGTGTGGGTCTTGGCTCCGACTTTGGTCTGGGCTGTGGATCGGCAGTTGGGAATGTGAGCACAGAGGTGGCAATCAGAGCCCTCTGGAGAGAAGCCAGGTGGAGAAGGGACTGGGAAGAGACTCTGGTGACCTACTGGCTGACGGAGACAGGCTGAGGAGGGGTCAGAGAGGCTTGGGTGGGAGAAAGGAACAGGCCAGGGAGCTCTCCGCTCCTTAGGGACTGTGAAGCCAGATGCTGACACAGGAAGGGGGCCATGCCCCGAGAGCAGCAGGATGGAGAGGGAGCAAATCAGCACGAGGCTGGGGAGGCAGCCAGTTCATGCAGAGTGGACCAGTGAGGGCTGACTGCTCAGCTTGCCACGAGAGCTCTGGGGAGCAGCAGATCTGCCCTCTGACATCTCCCCTCCTGCTGGGCACAGGGATGGGGAAGGAAGGGCACATCAGTGACGTTGCTTATTAGGAGCACTTAGCTAGAGCGACGTAAAAGGACAGAGCCAGGTGGCCCAGAAGGGCAGATGAAGGGAAGAGAGGACCAGGACAAGTCAGGTGTCACAGGACCTGGTGGAGCTGGAAGAGGCAGCAGCAGAACCCAAAGGCAAAGGCAGGGATGAAAGCGCACTTGGCATGGAAGGACACGGAACCCTGGGGCAGAGACTCCTACCAGGAGAAGCCGTGTATTCAAAGAGTAATGGACTACCGCCAAGCAGTTTATTTCTGAAATAAAAGCTTGATTGATTCAATCATGGGAAATTCACAAATATAATTCATTATATCAGAAGGGTGAAATTCATCATATCAGAATAAAAATTGTGAAATTAGATTGCTGGAGCTGAAAGGGCATTTGATAACATCATCTCTCCATTTATAAAAGCCGTGAGAACCAGAGACACAGAAAGAACTCAGCTTGATCAGAAGCACCCTGTCAAAATGAGGAGGAGCGTGTGACTCCAGCAAAGCCATGAAGATCACGTAGCTCCAGTGCCAGCCTGCAGTGGGCACTGCCACGCCAGGCACACCTGCCCGCCTGCCCTTCACGAAGCAGGCCACAGCCTTGTCACTCACTGTGGTCCTGTGGAAGGAGGCAGGGGACGTGCCCAGTGCTGCTGAGGCAGGAGGCTACAGGGCTGGCTCCTCCCGAAACACCCCCCAGAAACTCTCCCTGCCCCCCGTGCCTCCCAGAGTTCTTCTTATTTATATTTTATTGGTCAGAACCTCAGAGGTATTAGGACAAGTGTGAGACTCAGGCCTCAAATCCCCAGGGAAACTCCCCACTTCAGTGCCCATCATGGTGCCAGGACACACTCCCTCAGGTCCCTTCTGCGCAGTGGGCAGGGGCTCTTGGTGTGGCTGGAAGTGCCCCTGGATAGTGACTGATTTTACATCTTCGCTGAGTGCCAGGGCTTCCCGCGGGGGCTGGGGTGGGGAAGGAATGGCAGGCGATGGTGGCACTGCACAGAGGCTCAGCCTCAGGGACAGGGAGCACAGGGGAGGTGAAACAGCGCCGGGCAGAATGAACACTGCAGCAGGCCAGCATTTCGGGGAGGTGGCAGGTGGGAAGTCCCAGAGACACAGCACAGGCGTCAGAGGTCACCAGGTCTGTGGGGGAAGACGTGACACTCCATCAAACACTTGGTGCTGATTTCTGCAGGGGAGTGGAAACTCACAGGTCGTGGCCTCCAGACAGGAAGCACACCTGGCTGGGGTTTAGGTGAGCCCAACCTGGAGATGAGTTCCTCTTTTTTCTCAGTGCTCCCAGTCTGCCTGCCTCCCCTCCTACCATGCCAGCAGCCCCAACGCCATGTTCATACCGAGGTCTGGGTGCAGGTCTGCTAGACGGCTGTCAGAGGAGCGAGGCCTGGTCATCTTCTCATCACTCACGCGAAGGAGGGTTTGGCTCAGGAAGAATCAGAGACCTTTCACGTGTCTCCACAAGGGCCAGCACTTGGGAGCGCTACTAGGGAGGAAAAGGACACTTCAGAGTCAAACTCCATCAGACCTTAATCCACCAGGGAGAGACCTTCAATTTTCAAAATTTCATAATGGAAGAGAATTTACAAACTGGGAATATGCTAATTAACATTATTATTATATATTAACACGTTTCCAGGTATTTAAATTCTGTCCCTTAGTCTCTTTATCTAATTGCTAAAGAGCTATGAATAACACCGCTGGGTACAATTCGAGATGCAGAGTTAAGTAGGCCACACATGCTTGTCTTTGGGGCTGAGGTGTGAACTTGGAGTTAATTATCTGGACCCTCTTCCAACGTTTCAGATGCTCCTGGAGACAAGAGCGAAATTGTCACCACCAGCACAGCGAGAGAGCTCTGAGCCCACACTGCTGGATGTCATGCACTGACAGTCACCACAGTGCCATGGCATCAGTAGGTGGGGACTTTGGCAAGTAGAGAGTAGAGCGTTCACAATGCGATGGATGCCTTAGAAGAAGAGGAGGAGACACTAACTCTGTCTCCCCACCACATGAGCACACAGCCAGAAGGTGGCCACCAGCAACCAGGAAGAGAACCACCAGCAGGAACCCAGCCTGCAGGCATCCTGACTGTGGACCTCCCAGGCTCCAGCACCATGCATGAAAGTCCCTGTCATCTAAACTATCCAGTGTATGGGATTCTGCTATGCCATCTGAGCTGACTCATAGAGTCCCTTCAGGAGCGGCCACCAGCAGTTTGACAGTAGACCAAGGAGTCAACCCAAAGGCCCCGGGGAAAGCAAGCCTTGGCTTCTGGGTGGGTGCTCCAGGGCTTTGTGCTTTTATGAGGGGATTTCTCTGTCGCTGTCTCTGAAGGAGCAAAGTGAGCGACACACTCCAGTCCCTCCCCCTCTCCACCTCTCTCACCCCTGAGAGAAGGGCACAGTTTTCCAAGGGGGAGATTGGAGAGTCTGTGGTCTCTCCGGCTGTGAGTAACATCAGACTCCTTTGATCATCCCTGTGTCTAAGGGTGAAACTGAGCATTTTATCTTCAAAGGTGTTGGCCTGTTGCTAGACCAAAGGACCCAGTCATTTTCCATGTTTTGCAATTTGCCCACCGGAGGTTTTTGCTGAGTGTTGACTTGTCCTGTCAGCCAGGAGTCACATTCTGGACGCGGTCATCCCACCAGTCTTTGCTAATGGGGCAGGCATAGGCTGTCTTCATTTGCTGCTAGACCATGAGCTCTGGGATCAGAGAACATTCCAGTATGTGTTTTGTGCGTGGCAAATATTTTTGTGTTAGAGTCTGTAAACAAGTCAGGATGGCGCCTGGTATTTTGCCAGGGGGAGTGGTTTGTGAGATGGCGCCAGCGAGCCATTAAGTGTGGATATTTCTTATTGGTTGACTGCTGTATCTAGTTTATGTAGATTAAGATAAGCTGTGTGGAATGTATAAATACTTCTGTTGTCCTACAATAAACGGCTCCCACTCCTGCTGTATCGATCTACACAAGTTGGTCATCACCCCCCAGTTATTTTGCTGCAGCTGGACTGTGGCATTTTTGAATAAAAGAATGAAAAGCCCAGTTGAGGAAGGAGGTTGTACATTTTGCACAGTGTGTTGACAAATACCAGAGAACCAGCTCTTACCTCAGACTGTACAGACGCCAGCTGCGGATGTCTGCTAGATACCGAGACATGTTACATTGTCCAAGGTGCACAGCAAGCTCAGTGGGATGACCAGTGCAGTGGCGGCCCCCTGGCCCTGGCCAGTGGCTTCCGTGGTGCTCTTTGAGGAGAGAAGTCGGCATAAATGCCTTTCAGGTCCACTTTGATTCACCTCCATTCCCACTTCATCTCCAGCTCACCCGAACTGTGACATTCCTAATCCCTCTAAGTATGGGCAGGTGTGAACCTGCAAACCATGACCTCGCTTTTGGACATCACACAGAAGGACCCAGGCACAGGCCCTGGGCAGTTGCTGCTGTTCTCAGCGGCCCCCGGCCCCTATTGTAGTGGACTTGGGGTGGGTTTTAACAACAAACAGAATTCCCACCCAGAATATTTTTACTACCTTTGTACAGTAAGTTGCTGACTTTAGTGTTTTGTCCATGTTTTTTGATGGCCAATAAGGTCCCCAATCTAATTTTATCACATCTAATTCTGTATGTTTTGTTTGTAGAAGGCCCACATCCTAGATTCATAGTTTATATTTTATCTAGCTTCTTTGGCTAGATTTATGGGTGTGTAAGCCATATGCATTTGACAATAATTCTTAGTTTTAATTTTAAAAAGTTGGATCTTATAAAAGTTGAATGCCTATTTCTCTTGCTAACCCATCAATGTCTATTTCAAAGAAACCTCCTGGGGACCCGACTCAGAGGGTCCTAATAGACACTGGGAACGTGGAGAGCCTACCTGGCAGTCAGAGGGAACGCAGCCTGTCTCCACCCCGGGAGGCTGGTCCGCGGCCGGGAGACCGTCCTCCTCCACTGTACTTGTAATGGCAGTCGGGGGCTAGTGCACAGAAGTCACAATTTTAGAGGCATTCTATAGTGGTGGGAAGCTTGATCTTCAGTTGTTCAACGTATGGATAAGGGCTTTTGCCTTAAACACACACACACACACACACACACACACACACAAAACAGTTGTAGAGTTTTGATGCTGAGACCTCATCTATAGTGAGTTCTCTAGCCAAGGCCACGCCCAGTCCCACCCCTTCTCTCAGGTGGTGCCATCACCTGTGAGGGTCCTGGGAATGTGGAGACCCACCCCTCAGGCGTGGCCGTGCGCATGGCCACAGACCTGCGTGTCTTCTAGTGCTTTGTCTGTGTCCCTGCATGGTTCTGTCAAACACCATGTGACCTCATTCTGCTCAGAGGGAAGATTTCATAATCAAGTTAATAACCAAACTCTCATGAAATCCCAGTGGCAGGGACCCAGCTCCGGCCCACGGAAGGTGCCACATTGTTAGCTAGCCCGAGAACCGTCCTGCTGGGAACGAGCTGGGGACGTGTGCAGCAAGCCTCAGTCTCGGGAACCTTGTGGACTTGTGTCCCTGACGGTGTGCAAAGGGGTCTGAGCCGGTGCTCTGTGGAGATGTGGGAAGCTGAGACACAGACCAGCCCTGGGCAGTCGGCCGAGACCCTCATCTCCTTAAAATGCGACTTACCTTTATGTGAGCCTTCTACAAATGACGAGGGACAAGAGAGCAGACTATGAAATGTCCTCATCGAACCAAGAAAACCTTCCAGCACGAAGCAGAATCCTCTCTCCTTTAGTCACGTAAAGGGGACATAAGAAAGGGGGACTCTGAAGCTTTAGAGAGTGCTAGATCAGGATGATGAACGGCTGATGCCGGGTCACCGTCGGGGACCACTCTGGGGACAGCAGTTCGATGGGGGAGACCTCGCTGCCCTGAACGCCCTCTTCTCTTCTGTGGTTCTGTGGCAGCTGTTGCATGGCCCTCTGTGCCCTGCCCAGGCTGCAGGTAGGAAGGCCCCCAGGCCCCTCTGTGAGGGCTGGACAGGGCCGCAGGATGCCTGGAGCAGGCGCCGCACACACGGCCTCGCGACTCAGTGCACGTGGCCCAGGAGCTGCACTCCCAAGCACTGTGTCCACTTAATCTTTTTCCAATCTGTTTCCCTTGTGCAATTCATTACTTTTCTTGGAAAAAAATGTCTGTCAAAATATAATATCAGGATGACATTTGAAGATCTGTACGTCCTTCGCAATAATGACTTCACATCCGTTTTCTCTTCAAAGGAGAGCTGATGAGTCTCCTGAGGATGCCCTGGTCTCAGGGCAGTTTTTCTTGTCATTGGATGGTAAACACCCTTAATTGGCTGAGGATGCCCTCCCGCTGGGCGCTTACCATGTGTGTACAGCCGGGGAGCCTTTGCGAGAGAATCTGAACAAGCCTGACTGCACATTTCAGGGCGAATAAAGTCTTCAGAGGAGAGGCAGTGTCCTATTACCACTCATAAAGACTGCCAGGTCTTTAATATATGGTGGTTCTGACATGTTCATTAGGAGAACTGGCTGGAGCCGAGCAGCACAGGCTGAGCACAGGCATTTGCCTCTGCCACGTTATTTGTCTCACATTTCATTAGTAAGAAAGTGAAGAGGAAATAGAGATGACAGTCCAAAATTTGGAGATGACCTCCTCTCTGCAGAGGCCCTGGTCAGGGTGGGATGCGGGGACCTCTTCTACCCTCTCTTCCCAGCACACCTGCTGTGGAGCGGAGTGGACGGGCCACGTGGCATCCTGCATGGTTCTCATGGCACCTGCTCCCGGGAAGGCCTGGTGCTGCAGGAAAGCGTCCAGCCATTTAGGAGGACAAACAGGACCAGCCTCCCCTCCTCGTCGGAGCTGACGCAGGGTGGGTGCTGCAGGTCCTCAGGTGCGAGGCCTGGAGGTCGGTGGAGCAGCTCAACATCATCCCGGTGCCCCAAGGACAGGATTCCTGGACTCCGCCCTCTTCTCCATTCACACCCAACAATGCATTCTTCCGCTGCTCCAGGCCCCTCAGCTAGACCCCAAATCACTCAAGGAAGGGCAGCAGCTTGAGGCTAGACTTGCTGCTCCTGTGAAAGCAGTTTGGGGCTTGGTTTAACCGCCAGATTCACAGAGCAACTGTTCTGTGTCCTCCTCGTAAACACATTTCAGTTGAAAAGCACAATTTCAGACTCGAGGTGAGGCGAACCACCCAGCTGGACTTAAATGGAAATAAAGAGAAGCAAAGCATAGAGCACACTGGGCCCTAACAGAGCAGTGGCGTTCACTGGGGACCAGGCAAGGGGAGTAATTTACAAGCCCTCAAGGACAAGCAGGCACATTTCAGGTCTAAGCTGGGGCCGGGTGGCCTGGTGCCAGAGGGATTGCAAGCATGGCCCTCCAGGGTCCTCTGGAGGGAGCAGCTGCTTTCCTGGTCCACTGAGCAGAGATGAGGCATGTGTTCACAGAGCCGTCGCCAGCCCTGACTTCGGGGGACCTTGGGTGAGGATGGAGTTTTCAGTTCAATGTGCTTTTGTTTGGGAGTTTCCAGAATGGTGAAATGTCTAATATAATTTAATTGATTAATTCATAAGTATTGTTTGAACATGAATTTTGGACCAGGCAAAATGCTAGATGCAGGAATAAAATACAAGAAAACCAATGTCATGAGGAAGAGAATTGACCAAGTCCTCAAAGGCAGTGCTGCAGGCTGTGTCCTTCATGTCATGCGCTTGTGTCACCAGGCCAAGGGGCCTCTTTCCAGGGAGGCTGCGGATGTGTGGGAATAGCAGCGTCCATGTAGGCTCTCATGGTCATGAGAGACGTGTGGTCTTTATACTAAGAACCTTGGGAAGTCAATGTAAGTCCCCTAAAAGCAGGAAGAACTCTAAGCAGGGAGGCAGCAGGGTAAGTTTTTATTTAAAAGAAAAAAATCAGCTCTCTGTTGCATAGATGGGGCAAGAGTGGAGAGAGGCATAGCAGCCACGGGCAGGTTTGATGGCAGCATGGGCAAAGGCTGCAATGGTGAAGGGCTGGGAGAGAGACTGGGGGTGGGGAGCCCAGTGTGCAGTGCAGGGTGCGTTTATGGGTGGATACAGGAGAGAGAGGAGCTTGATGGAGTTCAGAGCCCTGTTTTGTCCACCTGAGGGGATGATGGAGGTGTTTCCTGGAGGGGATGCTGGGGAGGGCCACTGGGAGAGGCCTGGTGTTCAGATATGTGGAGTTTAAACATCTATGCCTCATCTAGGCAGCGATGCCCAGCAGGCCACCGGGTGGCTATGGGACTGGGGCACAGAGAAGTCTGAGATAGGAATTTATGATTGATTTATAGGCAGCAATTAAGGTCATGGTTGGAGACAGAATTTCAGGATGCCAGTGGGTAGAGGGGCCTTGACGGTCTTCAAGGTCTGGTGGCCTGAAGGAGGAGAGTGTGTGAATGGGGGATGCGCAGCAGAAGTGCACAGAAGATGGGCGACAATCTGACCCCAGGGACCCTCTTACAGAGGGTCTTCCCAACAGCAGGGGCAGCTGCTGGAGAGCAAGGACCTTGGACTCCAAAGAAGACCCAGCGGAGTGTCACAGTGGTGTGACTGCTTCCACGGCATGGTGAGGGCACAGGGCTGGTGGGCCCAGTTAGGGATGCATCAAGTGGAGGCGGAGCTGGGACAACAGATCTGCTGGGGTCCCTAAATCAGGCCATCTCTGCCACCTGACTTTTTGCGCTCATTCCAGTCAAGATCTGCTGCACAGACCCATCTTCAGAGACCTGCTCTCCACTAGGCTCCTGGAGCACCGCTCAGGGACCCTTGGTGGAGAACTGCTAGACAGAGGTGGCAGCCACAGCAAATTTCCAAGCACCTGGCTCTGAGCCACTGGGGTTCTCCCTCAAGATTTAAAACTTCTCCAGCTCCTCTAAGGTGCACACTCTATGTGGGGCAGAGGGGCCTGAGAACATGTCCCTGGTCCCCAGAATCCCATCCCAGAGTGACAGAGAAGAACGTGTAGTGGTGTACAATAGTTTTAGGACCCCCTAGCTGCTGGTGGTGGTCCACCAGAAAGGTATTGGGTTGAGTAGACTTTAAATGGCTCAGCAGTGTGTCGTTTAATTGTGTGAGATGTACACAGATCCACCGGGGAAAGGGTCTTAGAGGATGGAGAAGATGGGGTCACAGGTGCAAGGCTCTGGGCATGGAGAATTATGAGAGGTTACTTTGGTCAATGTCTATGGAAAGAAGAAACAGATCTGAATCTGGGAAGGTGGGTGTGGTTGTTCAGGTCAGCTGGCCTTGACCTCTAGGCTGAGGGCCATGGTGAGACAGGGACAGGGCTCGGCTTCTCCTGGAAGCTGTGAGACCTTGGTTCCCATCTGCTCCCACCAGTGTAAGCGTGACTGCAGAGAAGGATGGTATCTTTAATGAGCCTGTGGCTCCCTGTGACCCCCTGTAAGATGGCAAGGTCACTGTCATGTGGGGGGAAATGAACAGCAGATCTGACATCAACACTTCCCCCAGGACACAGATGAACCCATCCTAGGAAGCCTTCCTATCGACGACACTCACCACCTCATCTTCTCCTCTCTCCACTTGAGCCCAGAGGAGCTGGGGTGGGGGCACCCACTACGCCTGTTCTCCCTGTGATTTTGTCTAGTGTTCCATGGCTGCAACTTTCCACACCAGAGCAACCAGCATCGAAGGGTGGGTATCACCTCTTCTCTAAAGGTGCTAGGTTTAATGCAGCTTTCCACAGAAGCCCTGTGCCGCCCATGAACAAGCAGCTCAAGGAATTCTGAAGGCAATAGGCTCAGCTCGGAGCCAGAACGTCTGTCGATACTTGGCCTCAAATCTCGGGCCAGTCCCTGGAACTTGCACGATTTATGAAGCTGTTATTTTTCCATTTCTTCAGAGTTCCAAGTCCTGCCGCTCGATAGCATGTCACATAGCTGGTGCCACTCTGCATAACAGGCAGTGGCAGCTCTTGAACATGTTCTGGAAGTTGACTTGGTGTGATGAGAATGAATATAAAGTCATTTGCAATAGATATACCAATAAAAAAGAAAAGCCTTATTTCTGTGATGAAATCCTCTCCTGTGCTCCTGCTGCCACTCAGCAGCTAGAGATGGTCCAGGCAGGATGGATTCTGCCCCAGCATGAGCTGCCCAGGGCAGGGTGGACCAAGGACACCTCGGCACTCTCCTGAGAAGTGGGTCCGCAGCCCTCCCCGCCTCTAGGTGGGCTCTGGCGTGGTGGTGACCAGAATCCCTGAGAGGGACCAGCCCACACCTTAAGAACTGCAGCTTTTCCTGCTGTGCCTTGCAGTGCACCCTGTGGGGAGGGGTCCCTGGCGCCAGGTTGACAGCGCAGAGCTGCCATGCTCTGAGGAAGCCATTTCCTCAGGAAAGCCCTTGTGGAGAGAGCGCAAGCACCTTATTTTATTTTGCTTTAGCTTATGAGTTTTGTGATGAAATGCCTCTGCCTGTGACTTAGAAACCCTCCTCTGTGTGTGGCCTACCATGCTGGCCCATGCAGTGGCCGGAGAGTGGTTTCTTTGTTCCTTTAGTGGTGATTTGAATTGTGTGGGTGTTTTGGGGGGAGGGCATTGCTGTGTGTCAGCATTCCCTTAGGCCAAGTCTCCTTTACTAAATCCGGATGTGTTGACATTCTAATGGCCTGGTGGCCCTCTGGGACAAGGCACTCTATTCACGTTGTGAAGGCCCTGATTCTTAGATTTCTCCCATTTATCCTTTCATTAATTTATCAAGTTATCTGTCCATCTCTATCCTTTTGCCTGTCTTTTCCTTCTTCAGCTTCCACTCACTTCTTTCTCTCTCCTTCCCTCTGATCTCTCTCTGACTCTATCTATCCTTTCCCTTAGCTCTCCATCTCACCATTTATATATTTTTTTCTTTTTGTGCCAGCTGAGTAGTGGGCCGTGGGGGGAGCAGCCTCAAGTTACTGCATTATAAATGTGACTGGATGGATGGGCGCAGTCATTCTATCCCACAGTTCTTCTGGTTAGCTGTGGATGCATTAAAGAAACGAGTCGAGTGGTATGGAATGGCAAGTCTTCTACTAGGCTCACAGTTCTGAGGCTCCAGGATTGAGGTGCAGTGTGTATGGAGCCTCAGCTGCGGGGGTGACAGGCAGGAGCTGGCTGGGTCAGCTCTGCCGGTTCATGTGCTGTGGCTTCCCTTCTTCCCCAAGGGGTATGGCTAGAGTTGGGACACCCAAGATGGTACTTGGGACATCCCAGAACAGCTGGACTGCTGACTCTGCGCTCTTGCTAGGAAGATTCTCCTGAGGCTAATGGCTTCCTCAGTGCACAGTGCCTCAGGGCAGTCAGACATTGGCCCTGGAAGCAGGCCTCCCAGGAAAGAGCACTCCAAGCGACAGCAGGTTAAAGCTGCATTTCTTTGGTGTGGGCTGGTCCTTCTTGGGTATTCTGGTCACTGCATACCAGGTCCACCTAGAGTCAGGGGAGGGGCTGAGAGCTCGCTCTGGGGAGTGAGTGTCAAGGAGAAAGCCATCTGCTGCAGCAATGCCCACTGGGTACCTTGAGATTCATTGGCTCGTGCAGAGGCTGCACAAAGTGGTCTGGGGAAAGACTGGACACAAAGGAAAGCGAGAGAGGTCCAGATTATCTGGAGGGTAGACTTGCAGGAAAGCTCGAGGGAACTGTAGTGGTGACATTTTTATTTCTTTAAATCAAGGACTTTAAAAAGTGGTATTTTGGACCACCTCTGCATTATAAAACTAGTGGATGAACATGCAGGCAAACCCCCCCACCTTACCTCAAGGAAGGTGGTCACCTCTGCCTCTCTTCATCAGCCGGAGAGCCCCTGGCTCAGCATGGGTTCCCTGTCCCTTGGTGGTCAAGAAACTCAGGGTTAAGTGCTGAGCATGGCTTTCAGCAGCAGGACTGGACCCAGGAATCCCATCAGGCTGAATAGCTGCTCACCTCCCCACTCACAGCCACCAAGGCTAAAAATGGACTTTTATCTTGTTATTTCATTTTCATTTTATAACATCAGTGGTGCCAAAATCCTCTGGAAGAAGAATAAGCTTGAATAAACAGCTAATAATTCAGAATTTAAAAATCCTAAGTAGAGGAAATGAGCTGGCGCCCAGGCCACCTTCCATTTCCAGGGGAAGATGTGTTGGTGATGATCTCCGCAGCATACAAGGCCTCTCCAGCCCAAGAACTGGCTTCTGCCACGCCCCTGTTCCATGCAGCACAGGTGTCCTTTCTGTGCCTCTCTTCCCTCCACTGGGAGGCATGAAAACACACTGGGAAGGTGGTCAGAAGTGCCTCCCTCAAAATCTGCCCACTGGGAAGGGCTTCTGTGACCTGCTGGAATTCCTCACCAGTGACTGTCCAGGGCACAAGGGAAACCCTACAGTGGTCACAAAGGCAGCAGCACAGGCAAGACTGAGTCTCAACAGCCTTCCAAGTTCATGGTCCATTCAAGTTCATAGTTCAATGGAGACCACCATATGGTGGTTTTCAGACATATCCCCCAAATTTGCATCTCACTGTTCTTAAATATTTACATGCTACACCACCATCTTCAATAAGACTGAGGATGCCTGTCCAGGCAGAAGTGACCAGTGACAACCGGAGCCAAGTGAGTATCAGGGTATCTGAAGGAAAACCACCAGCAGGTGCCCTGGTGGAGCTGGAGTGGCAAGTGGGCAGCCTCCTGGCCTTCAGAGGGGGGCTGGAGAGGTGGGCCGTAGAGGGGGTTCTAGGAGTGGCTGGAGTGGAGAGCTGGGAGGCCCTTCCACGGGTCCTGATGCTGCCACCTCCCTTCTGTCCCTCCCTGCCCCTCAACCCTGGCTCCACACCCAGAAATAGCTTACTTCAAAGCATGACATGAAGGCACACACATCAGGAACCCTCTTCTCTAGCAGAGCCTGCCTTCAAAAGCAGTCGTTTGACCCTTCATCTCACCTGTGATGGAACGTTCTCCAGCTTCCTCGGCACGGCGTGGGCCCGACCTCCGGATGCTCAGTGTGCAGACTGCTCATTTCCTCTCAGCCCTGCAGCTCACGTGCTCGACTCTGGTCTCGGGCTGTCTCTGCCACAGAGGACCAAGCTCCAAACATGGATCCTGGGGAGATGCACACAAATCACAGCCCTATTCACCGTTGTGAAATGACCACCTCAGGATTTGGTGGTTTAAAGCAATAAGCCTTCCCTGCCTTGTGGTCTGGGGGTTCAGGAATCAGGGAGCAGCTGAGCCGGTGCCTGCAGCTCGAGGTCTCTCACTGGGTCGCTCAGGCGTTGGCTGGAGCTCTGGAGTCACGGGGAGGCTCCACAGGGAGTCTGTTTTCCTGTGTGCTCCCATAACTATCAGCAGGATTCGTCCCTCACAGGGGTCTGGGCCGAGGGTCCCATTTCTCCCTGCCTGTTGGCAAGAGGCTTTCCTTGGCCCCTTCCACTGGGCCTTGCACAGGGCAGTTTATGATATGGCTGGCTTCTCTCAGAGGGGACGAGTGTGACTCTGGCTGGTCTTGCTGGATTTGCCATCATCTGTGCAGAGGCTGCTTCGCTCATCCGTCCGTGGCTCAGCTGGGCCTCTGCTCCAGGCAGGGCTTGGCTGGAGGAGCTTGGATCCATGTGTCTGTCATCATCTCCCCTGGGTCCAGAGGCCAGCCCGGGCATGTGCTTCTCATGGTGATGCAGAGGCACCAAGCGGAATCAGTTGAGGCCTCTTGAGGCTCAGGCTCAGATTAGCAGGGCCACTTCTGCCTCCCTCTTTAGGACAAAGCAAGTCACATGTGTGGGCCCAGATTCATGGTGGGGAGACTGCAGCTTCTTCATTAAGAGTGATCTCAGGCTCCAAGGTGAGGAACGTGGGTGCAGGGAGGGGCCCGTCACTGAGAGCAGGGAGCAGCTCTGCACACCCTCTGCGCACCCTGCAGGAACTCATCTCCCAGGCCCTGCCTTCTTGCTTCTGGCCACTTAGGTATCGGGCACTGGGGGAGGACTGGAGGGTGCGAGGGACAACTCAGGCAGTGCCCCGCTCTCTGTTCTCTGGTGGGCATTCTGGAATCACTGCCTCTATCTGGGGCTGCACTTCTTCTTGCTGTGGTCCCAGCAGGTCCCCGTGCCCATGCCATGGTTTCCACCTGAGGCCCCTGCTGGTAGTGTCTGTAACACAGGTCTTCCCAAGGCCCGTGGAGTGCTGTTCTCTGCTCTGCCTCCTGGTCCCCTTTCAACTGTCTCATCTCCTAGCAGACCCAGCCTCCTCCCAGGGGCACCCAACCAGTCTGGTGTCCCACAGGTGCCCCGCCCCATGCTGGTCTCTATGGGACACAGCTGCCTTGGGTCCTATCCGGTCGTGCAGGTAGAGGAGAGGATGAGATGCCCGTCATACACATCTCTTAATAAAAGCACCACACTTTCTTTTCTCTTCCAGGAGAGAGTGTTTTGAGGAAAACAAAAGACAAATGCTCTTTGACTTACAATGAGGCTGCTTCCAGATGAACCAGTCAGAAGTTGAAAACATAAATTGGAAATTCGCTGCAGACATCAGGCCTCTGGACCTCCCAGCTCAGCGGCGTGCATGTGTGTGGAGGTGGAGTGCCTGGTGCGTCCTCAGGTAGCCCGGCCCACTCTGCCGCCCATCCCAGCACCCTGAGTCCAGGAAGAGATTGACATTCAAAATGCACACGGTTTGCAGTGAATGGCTCTCACTTTTGCATCTTCATAAAGTTGAAAATCGTCATGTCAAGACATCTACAGACACGATGAGGTGACGGACACTTCTCTCTCTCTCTCTTTTTCTCTTTGTCTTTCTTCTTTTTCTTTTCTTTCTTGGGCAGCCAAACCATCCCCTACGTTGGAAGGGGGCTTCTTGGCTGTGAGGTTCCCACGGAGAGTAAGACTTGGTAGTTTGCTGGCTTGGGTGTGGAAGTCCCTTGTACTAATAAAATTTAATTTAGACTAGTAAACCCGCAGCCTTCTTGTGACACATATATAGGTATTACTTAATTACAGAACAAATGGCTTTTCTAGGGACGTCGTGAATGCCAATGATTCAGCACACGTGCAGCTGATGACGCCCGGTGCTGTCTGCTCCTCATTAGAGCCTGGTGGTCCCCACAAATCACGCCGCGGTGCAGGCTGCCACCCTGGCCTCCAGTGCCCATCATCAGAACAGCTGGGAAAGGCTCCGGCCTCATCGGTCTGACAGATGAGAGATTCTGTTGGACAGGTTTCCACTGTGATAGACAGAAGCAATATCTCTCGCTACAGGAGGGCAGAGCCATTTAAGTCTTTATAAAGACAATGCTCGGGAAGCAAAAGGATTCATGCCTCAAAAGGCACCTGGTGAATATTTACCCGTCTCCTGCAGCCCACACGCCGTCTTCATTAGCAGTCAAGCAGGGCCTGAAGTCCCTTCAAGACTTTTGTTAGTTTTCATTCTATTTCCCTATCTCTGTTGTTCCATCTCTCTCTCTCACACACACACACACACACACACCTCTCATTTCCTGGGCAAGTAGGACCCAAAAGCTCTGTCACATCTCTTGTCCATGTCGAGGGGACAACTGTCCCATTCTGCATGTGTTCACTGGTTCTGCTACAACCATTGCTGTCCCTGGCCCCGAGCATCCCGCCAACACCAACCTTCACATGTGCAGAGCTAACCCCAGCACTCTCCTCTGCCCCTGGCCTCTCACTCAGCCACCCAAGCTGGTGTTCTTGAAGCAGTTTTCAATTCCCTCCTCTGCTTCCATACCCTGATTCCAACCATCCACTCATCTCAGGGTTCCACCTCCTGAAATCAGTCTTTCCTCTCCAGCCCCGATCAACACACGCATGCATGGACAGCCCTGTGCTGCTCAGCTGGTGGGGTTGTGAGTCCTGATCAGTCTCCTCCCGTCTCTCAGTCGTCCTCAAACCTGCCACCACTGTCCCCTTAGAGATCTGATGACCTTCAGGAGGGAATGGCCCTGCACCACACCTTAGCTTGGACTTCCGGTCATTCACAGGGTGGCCTGACTACTGGGAAACTCATCTCAGGCTAAATTTCAGTTTCCGCTTCTTTGTTTCGTTAAGTGTTCATTTTCTGCCCTCGGGTGCACTAGTGAATCGTACCTCGGCTCACACAGTCATCAATGGAAGTCAAAGGACTTCTTCTGTTTCAGTTTTATTTCACAATGTTTTAGCTTTTCCTCTTCCATCCTCCAGTGTCACCCCCAAATTCTCTCCCCAACAGGCAAACGCTCTCATGTGTTTGTATCTATCCCTTAGATCAGTATGGATTTTCAAGTTGGTCTGAGTTTGGTACATGTGCATAAACTGAGTTTACCGTACGATATTGCATAGTAGGCCTACATATTTTACTCTTTCCAGTATTGTGTTTTAAAGGAAGATCATTTTTCCATTTGTACATCTAATTTATGTTCCTGAGTGTCCTTGAAGGAGATATTTTCTACACCCTACCTTTATAGCTCCTCTCGGTGGGAGATTTGGTGTGGATCACCTCATCAGCGTGGCTGGAAGTGGACTTCTATCCATTATTTGTTAGAGTAGATTGTCCCTATTTGCTTTTCTTTCCTAGAATTTTCTCAGGTATTTTTGAACTGTGGTTATTTCATGTCAATTATAAATGTCAGTTGAATTCTTTAAAACGTGATTGCAAACTTCCTTGGCCTAGCTTACTGGGACACAGTTGATCCCAGTCTTTTTGTGGTTATTGTTTTCTCTGATTCTGTGTTTTGTTTGGATCCTGCCTTTGTGTCAGAGGCTGGTCTACATTATTATTGAAAATAAACAGCTACCTTTAACTTTATATTACTCAGGTTTTCAAATGTATACAAACGTAGACAGGATACTATGTGGGACCCATGTCCTTTGGGGTTATCGAGAGTCCTGGTGAGTCATCTAACTCCAACCAAACTCCAACACTTGATTCCTTTGAAGCAAATAAAAACACTAAAAGTTTTACTCATTAATATGTCAAAGAAACAGCAATTGGTTATGCTTACATTCATTACTATGGATCCTAGATTTTACTAACTTCTCTTCTCGGGTTGAAAGTCACTCTTTCTCTTGGGTTTAGCAAGACAGCCCTGATCCCTGTTGCGGCGCTCAGCCGTCGTCCTCTCAGGCCGAGCAGGCTCGTGCTCAGCATGGCTGTGTGTCTTCCCTGTGCGTGTGCTCAGGACCCATGTCCTCCAGGTCTCCTTCTCTTTTTAGGTACATATGACTTTCCTTGCCAATTATCACGCTCTTGTCTTACGTTATATTCTGTTTAATACTAGAAGGCTATCTGAGTTCCACTGTATTCACATTTTCAAAGATATTTTCCCATTTGTGCTATAACCTTTACTCCCTTTTGTCTTAAATTTGCTTCTTCCAGCTCTTTCCTCCTTACTTGACCTGGGCTACCCTGCCTGGTGGAGAGATTTGTAGTTGATGTGGACATTGTTAAGCCTGATTTCTTGCCCCCTGTTTCATATACTTTGTTTACCATATTACCCATGTTTTACTACTTGCCATTCATTGAATGAATTGAATTTTTGTGCTGATTTAGACGTGCACATTTCATTTTTATATATGGGTTGCTTCCAAATTTTCCTAACTTCTTCTAACTCAGTCCTAAGTGTAACGATTTTCATACTTTACCTTAGCTTAGTGGGACACTCGTGGCTTCCTCGCCTCCTGCTGTGTTTGCCATCCAAAATGCACATTGAGACTTGGTGCTCAGTGCTACTGCCCTGAGAGGTGGGTCCTCAGCAGGCAATTCGGCCAGGCGTGCTCTGCCTCATGGACGGGATAGGATAGTAAAAGGTCTTGAGGACTGAGCTTCCCTGGCCTCCCGTTTCCCCTTCTGCCTCTTGGGCTGTGTGAAGACACGCCACTCCTAGCACCTTCTCAGAAGCAGAAATAGGGCCTTTGCCTGATACTGAATCTTCTGGCACCTAGATCTTGGATTTCCCAGCCTTCCACACTGGGAGAAAATTAATTTCTGGTTTTTTTTCAAATAAATTATCCATCATCTGGTATTTTGTTATGGCAGCAGGAATGCACTGAGGCACACTCCCACTCATGTATCTCTAGATATGCTTTCCGTGACACTCGCAGAGAATCCCTCTCTAATGACTTAGATGAAGAAGAAAGCTTTCCACACTCTGTCCCTGGGTCTGTTGTGAGGTCCTCAAGGTCAGATACCAGCTGCCATGTCTCTTTGTAGAGTCATCATCTTGTGTCACAGGCACAGAAGGACAGGTGTTTTCAGGGGGCTGCTGGATCAGGCGAGTACCAGCTCATGAGAATCAACTCCACACATCTTTCCCCAGCTCTGTGTCCATAACCACATGTTGGGAAATTGAAATTGTCCATCTAAGGAATATTTAAACAACAAAATTGACAGTCTTTCTTTTGTTTCTTATGCTTTTTATTTATTTTCTAAGTGAAAAGACAAAAGACCATTTAATCTCAAGAGGTTGAAGCAAGATTCCCTGAACGGGGATATTTAAAGGAATTTCTTTTCTGCAAATAGCAGAGGGCACAGTACAGGCTGTGGAGGAGAGGGGTGCAGAGAGCTACGCCAGTGCAGGCCACAGACCTGCAGAACCATCAGGTGGAACTTCTCAGCCTCCAGAGACACCTACTGGGTCAGAGGGAACGGAAACTGCAAGGCATGTCACCCTCAGGGGGTCCTCTAAGCTGAGCGTGTATGGGCTTCCTGTGGGGGTGTGCAATGGAGTTGGGGAGTGCAAGGTTCTGGCTTCTCACACTCTTGTGTTAATTGACCATGATTCACACCCATTATGTTTTCCCAAAATGTGTTGGATGGAGTGAGTCTAAATAATAATAACTATTGCCCACATGAGGATCTTTAAGAAATTCTACCTCTATGCTGAAAGAATTCCCCACGCAAAGACACTTCACCAGGAGAATTCCAATTTTATTGCAAAAAGCTGTGTGCTTATATAGAACTAAAGGGGAGATGGTAGGGCTTAGATAAATGGCAGGCCACCCGTTTATTGGCAAGTTCTTCCAGATATCAGTTCCCGCGCCCAGGAATTAGTTCTCATTGGGGCTAAGGTTCCCCGCCAGCGAGGTTTGAAATTGGCGCCGGCGGGAGAGTTCACAAGGGCGGGAACTTTTCGTGCCACTGCAGAGAAGAAGAAGGTAGGAAGAAGAAGTCCTTAGGCGCCATGTTGGGGTTTTTTCTCTGGGGTACGGCTGCCGTTTATACTTTTCCCAACATATGCTGTCAGGAAGTGTTGATTAAAGATCTGTGAAGGTCACAATAAGAGAAAAGTGGAGGTGATTCTTGGGACTTCACAGTGCCAATGGATCTTCATGCAGTTCCATTCTGTGGTAATTTCATGGTAAGACAGGTGTTTTCTTCCAGAACTGCTGTCCAAACTGTTAAAGCTTCTCAGGAAAGAGAAAGAGTTAATGATCTCTTGCCCATATTTACACATCTCTTGGCATTATTTTGGTCACAGAAAGTTTTCAGGTAAATATATTGAAAGTAAAATTATGCTTTTCTGATGTCCAACAGCTCAGAAAGTGGTTTACTTTTTAAGGGCTATTGAAAACACTGACCATGCTGAGACGGTCCTTTCTTTGGCATGTGAAATACAAATATTTTATGTCTCATTAAAAGAGCAGAAGTAAAATCCCAATCTAGTGGGTGATTCCACACTGCCATCTTGGTAAAAGAAAGTTGGAGAGATAATAAGTGAAATTGACAGCCTGCTACATATAATTAATATTCTATGAATCTAAGAGATATAAAATTCCAACAGTTGGAGCCAGATGAATAAAAACATTCCTTAGATCAACTTAAAGGAAACCATTTGAGATGAGGTATATTTGATGAATCTGAATCCCCAGGCTTAATTCCCACCATCCTATGGATCTTCCCCAAAGTGATCAATACGTTTTATTCAGCCTCATGTGGTGCCTGTCTTATCTGGAAGATGTGGGATTGCTAATTGATGAACTGATCTGCTATCCAGCTGTCTCCTCTAATTGTTTTATCAAGGAGCTAATGTGTTCCTGGCTCTTCCCACCATGCTCTTGCTTGACTCTGGATTCCAGGAGAGTAATTCAGACCACAGCCCTCACTGTGACTACAAGGCCATCGGCTCAGCACTGGATGTCACTCCCCTGGGTGTTTCCAACCTGCTGGTGTGGCCTGATGAGTGGCACTGCCTGGATGCTCCCGGGGACCTGGCTGAGCAGTGCTCTCTAGGGCACAGAGTGCAGCCTCTGTTTTATGGGAGCTGGGACATGCTCCCTGGAACAACTGTGAGGCTTCCAGAACAGCCCTTCTGCTCCTGGCGTCCACTAGAACCTCTGACATAACCCTCGCCAAGTGAGGCCTTAAAGATTGACCGAGTTCCAAAGAGAGGGATGACCCAATCTGCCAGCAAGCACGATCCTGCCAGGTTTCTGGCCCAAGGTCCTTGAGCCATATGTCCCTGCTGTTTTCCCGAGCCTCACAAATAGCCGTGGCTGCACCCGGATGCAGAGAAAACTGCTGCTGTGCTCCAGAAGTGAGTCACAATTGGAAGCTGGGGGAGAAACAGCTTCCCAGCCTAGGCACAGAGTTAGCTGCTAATACACGTTTTTAAGACTGCCCACAGGTGTGCAGAGCCCTCGGCCATTCACAAACTGAACCCTTTGATCCTCATAACAAAGCAGCCTTGTTAGGTAGCTACTACTATTCCATTTTATAGGTCAGGAAATTGGGGTCCCATGTTTGCACTCAGCATTATTAGACTATGTTCCCCTAAAACAGAGTAACAAGGTCATACAGAGAGTGGCTGCTTCTGGGGAGGGACCCTGGGGTTGGGCACCCAGGAGAAGGGTGGGGTTGTCACTGTAAGCACGTATCTTGGCCTGAGTTCTCCAGAAAGACCTGAGAAGGGTTCATGTGAAAGTGGCACCCCCAGATGTCCTCAGGTAGAGGGGGAGCTGGGGAGGGAGAGTCAACAGGGGCAGCGTCCAGCCCAGTTCCATGGAGTGGACTCTGGCCGGATCCAGAGAGGGATCACAGTGCTGGAGCCGTTCAGTCTTGGGCTCTTCAGGAGCTCCTTGGCTCCCCTGAAGTGCATTCCAAGCACTTTTGGGAGCCCAAGCAGAGGTCTGACAAAGGATGCGGCTGAGGCCCTGGTGGTGGAAGACATGGACGCCCAAGGTGGCCAGGGCATGGGAGGGCGTGGCACCAACAGCACCCACTGCTGGGTGCTGCTTTCATGAAGACTTGTTGGCACTTAGCACTCCCTGCTCATCGAGGAGAGCAGGGCAAAGAGCACCAGAAGGCACAGCGGAGAAGAAGGGCAGTGTAGGGGCACAAGTGGGAGCCAAGTCACACCCACAGTCACACACTTATCACACCACCCACACGAGACCCGACCTATGGGAGGGTGTCTTCTTCAGCTTGCTGGTACCGCCCCACAGACACTGACCCCATCCCAGACCCCATCCCCCAGAGGAGGGGGAGGCAGGCAGAGAACTGTAGGGACATCTGAGTGACTGCTGGGGAAGGAGAGGTGAAGAAAGGGGATAAATGAGACCAAGATCTAGCAAGACCCTGGAAGACCATGGACCTGGGCTACTGCAGGGAGCAAAGTGCCGGTCCCTCAGCTCATCCTCTCTCTCCTGGGGAAGACAGGCTGGAGAATATGGAGCAGGAGACCTGCCCAGGGAGGCCGCTCTCAGTGGCTCCTACAGGCCGAGGCTGTCCTCAGGGAAGCCCCAGCTCCTCTCAGCAACGTCGGAGCCTCTGAGGGCTCCCCTGGAGACCTGCACTTCTGGGGGGAGTCTGGAGGGGGCTTTGCCAGCACTTTGGGAACCTCAAGTGGGAGAGAGCCACCTTGGTCTCAGGAGGTCATGGGAACACCAGAGCTGGTGGTGACAGGTAGAAAGTGTTTTCCTCCAGAGCACCCTCAGAGGCTCCAGTCCCCAGAGGCACCTCAGCACTAAACGTCTAACTGGCCAGCACCCCCTCTGTCCCATATTCCCCCTGACGTGCAGTCCAAGCAGTCAGCAGTGAGGGGAAGGGAGCCTCCCTCTCGGGAATGCTTGTCCTGCACCCTCCAAAGCCTTCTCCCAGTTTCCGGCAAGTCTCCACTCTCTTACTTGTTTTCTCAGGTAACAAGAATTGAGAATGAAAAACCTTTTGGAAAAAAGAGAGCAGGCAGAGGGCAATCCTAAATGGGATGAAAGCGGCTCAGGCAGGGGAAATGTTTCTTTTGAAAGCAGATTTGCCAGTTCCATTACAGAGCTGGGATGTTTTAAGACGGATCGGATCAAACGTGCGTTTGTTTTCTCGAGAATCAGGGAGTTCAATGAGATGAAGGCTGCTGCCTTCCGCGCAGCCCCCCACTGCCCTGGGCCCTGGGCTACACACTGGGGGCTCAGTCCAGCCACAGAAACTGCAGTTGAAATCTGCCAAGCAAATCCAGGCCATTTTCTTATGTAAACAACATGGCGGAGATGAATTTCCAGGAGCCGGGCCATGCATCCATCACAGGCACAGATGTATAACACAGCGTGTCTCTCTAGATGCTTTTTATATTAATGAAAACAATTTATAAAATTAAATCCCATTAGCTCCAGGTCAGCACTTGACATCTGTCAGACTAATGACTCTGGCTGCCAGGGGAATGTCCTGAGTTCCAAGAGTGCTCAGTGGCTTTTGTGACGACGCGGGTTCTCACAAGAAGGACCCTGCTTTTCCTTATAGAGGTGATGTGTTCTGGGGAAGAGCATTTCCATCTGCCTTCCTGACTCAGACCTTCCGTTTCTGGTGGAAATGGACCCTTTGCTCAGTGGCATATTTGTCAACCATGGAACCCTTCTGCCTCCTCAGACCGTCGTCAGCTTTGAATACACAATGTGCTGATTGTCCTCAGAGCTGATCCGATGGCCAACTCCGTGGAGGGGAGCTCGTGTGCTGGTGAGTACGAGGGGTGCCTGGAGAGCACCCCCTGGCTGGGGTCGCTGCCCCTACTCATGGCCTGAGGAGTCTTTTCACTAGCTCCTGCGCCCACCGTTAGGAGGTGCAGATGTCTCTCCTGTGAGGTATCCTAAGCAGACATATCCAAGGAAGCAGAGCTCAAAGAGGGCGGAGGAGATGCTGGAACATGTTTTAATACCTTCAGGACTATAAGCATGTGCCTTTTAAGGTCACCATATTTGGGATATCATTTTAATGGCAAGCACTATGGCTCAGGATTAGACCCCATTCCTACCGGTGTGAATGCTGGGGAAGGTCTCCACCCAAGATGCTCTTGGTCTCCAGGCACCTTGGTGTCTGAAATGTCATCAGGAGAGATTCATTTCTTGATGATACAGACTCTCGCGTTTGTTCTTAAGCATAAACTCCAAGGATTTTCATATTTCAATATGGACCTCCTTGATGCAAATGCCATGCCTGCCACGCGGCAGATGGCATTATTGAGGGAGAAAACTCATTTATCACAGGGTGGCATTTGCTGCCTGCTGGGATTGAAGTTTCATGACCTCCACCTTAACTGAGTCAGGAGAGAGGTCAAGGCCACGGAGACACTGGGGGTCTCTGGTGTAGGTGTGACATGGAAACTTGAGGGACACCCACTAGAACAGGACTGAGTCCAGAGGGCCGTCACCTGCAGAAAAGCCAATTGGAGGAAGAACAGATGATCAGGGACACAGGCCAACAGGATGGGAGGGTAGAGCAGCCTTTTATCTGCGAGCTTGATGTGTTCTGCAGTGCCCATCATGCTGCTGGACACTGGACGTGTGCCCAGGAGTGGCTGAGGGGGCCCAGGAAACCGGGCTGGTGGAGCCCAGGTGGCACAGCAGAGGCACAGGAGGTCTTCGCATGTGTATTTCCAAGGTGTCTACTGGATCCTGAGCAAACTGCAGGCAGAGACAGCGTTCTGAGGCACACTGTGCACGGCAGGTTCTGCAGAGGGCTGAGCTTGCGGCTTCTTGGCACCTGGTTCCACACCCACATCCCCGGCCGCCCCAGGGAGAAACCTCGGGGAGGCCAAGAGGAAGACATTTGTGCAAAATCAGGGATGAAGGGAAACACTGGGCGGCTGGCTGCCCCTCTTCCACACTGCCCTGTCACAGATCTGTTTTGGGAGAAGGCCCATCCCTGTGGTGGCCACTGGCCATGGTCCTGAGGGTTCATCTGCCTGCCCCAGGGCCTCTCCCTGTGCCAGCCTTCATGAGGGCACGTGTCTGTCCCCAAACTCCACGGCCACGTGATTCCTTAAACATCTCTCCAGTGAGATAATGGCTCCAGTGAAATATTCACTGATTTTTCGGTGCTGCTCATCTGTTTTGAAGCAGCACCTTCTCCATGACATACATTTAGTCCTGCTTTGGTGTTCTTGGAGGCTGGCGACGTGTAATGAGATAATGGCTCCAGTGAAATATTCACTGATTTTTCGGTGCTGCTCATCTGTTTTGAAGCAGCACCTTCTCCGTGACATACATTTAGTCCTGCTTTTGTGTTCTTGGAGGCTGGCGCCGTGTAAGTGCTGGCAGGGTTTTCTGCTTGAGGCGTCCTCTCCCTGCAGGCGTCGGCATTACCGCCCATTTGTGTTAATCAGGTTTCCAAGAAATGTTAACAATATTCACCTCTTGGGGAAACAAGGAGCTTCTGAGTCAAAACAGCCTGGAGGAATTTGGAGAACAGGGTCTCTGTCTGCTTCCCCAGCCCTTCATAATGGACTTCCCACCAGGCTCCAGCGCCAAGTTCCAGCCAGCTGGCAGCGAGTGCTGGACCTTCCAGCTCCCACACTCAAGGATCCAGGTGCCAGTCCCCTGTGTGTCCATGCAGCTCTGTCTCCACTGGCTGCAAAGGGGAATGAGACGAGACTAAAGCCACAGCGTCCCCACGGAAGGGGTCGGACTCCAGGTGCCATCAGGAGCCAATGCGCTTCCGACCTGGTGCCCGGGAAGTGTCTGCAGTACACTCTAGGGACGGAAAAGTGTCAGTGGCAAGGACTTGGGGTTTGTGTGTTTGTTTGTAGCAGAGTAAAAAAGCTTATTTGGGGAGTAGAATAAAGAGGAGTAACCCACGGTGAGCTCACTGTGTGTCTTGGTCTGCACGCGCCTCGGCGTGCCCCCTCCCAGCTCAGTCTCCCTGCACCAGCTGTGCAAACTGCCCATCAGCTGTGACTCTTTCCTGACTTTCTTCTCTGCCTCCAGTTGCTTTTGAGGCAACTGGAGACAGTTGGCTCCATTTGGCTGGTGGCGGCTTCCCTCTTGGTAACTGAAAACAACGTCAGCACCAAGGGCCTTTCCCCCTGGGGGTTCGGGCTGGATGCTGGACTGCTCTGTTGAGTTATAACGGCCACATTCTGGAGCTCAGGGAAGTTGGTACTCATCACCCTCCTGTGTGCTGTGATCACTGTCACCCTCCACAGCTGAGGTGAGTGCCGGGTAAGTGGCTTCACGACTTCCTGGGGACCCTGGAAGGCAGTGCAGAGATCTGACCCTGCAACAGGAAGCCTGAGCCAGCAGCTCTGAAGCAGCCACACCTGCCAGGGGCCCTCAGGCTGGTCCCTGTCCCTGTCTCTGTCCTCTGGCCTTTGCTCCCCTCTTTCTCCGGGGAGGGGGGATGGTCCAGGCAACAGTGGCTGGGGGCTGCCCAGAGCCCCAGCAGCATTTGTTACCCGCCCGGCTTTCCACATGCTCAGCTGTGCAGAAACGTCCTCAATGTAGCCAGGCTGATGGAGAAGGAGGCTCTGTACTGGAAGGACCACATCACTTCCCATGAGCCTCCGGAGATCTAGCACATTGGAAACGCCTCCACTCCCTGCCAGCCAGGCTTTCGGCACCCCTGCTTTGGGGTCGGTCTTGGGCACCAGAGCTTCTGTCTTTCCTCCAATCAGAAGCCTGGTACCTGGTGTAGCTGCAGCTTCCCATAGCACCTGAGAGTCGCTCCCCGTCTTTTAGGCCTGGCCACTCCTCCCCCCACCCAGCACAAGGGTGTCCCCAAGATAAGCCCAGTGCAGCCCAGTGCTCCTCTCCTCTCTTCCCCAAAAGTACTCTGAGCACTTCCCGGGGAAACCGCCTCTCCCTTTGCCTGCCCATGCACACCCACCTCTCTTCCCAGGTGGGGTCCAGCCCATGCACATCCACCTCTCTTCCCACCGACTAGGTGGGGTCCAGCCTGTTCCTCTCCAGTGAGCCTAAGCTTGTGACCAAAGTGGGGACACAGGACTGGGGCAGGGTGAGGCAGAAAATGGCAAACTCTGACTGCCCCTCTGCATGGATTCACGTGTTCTTCCTAGAACTCTTGAGGGCATAGAGTACATACCCTATGCAGGGTTACGCACTGTAGCTGCAGCCAATTTCCTCAGTAGGAAGAGGCTCAAGGGCGTTAGCAGTTGATTTCCCACTCAGCCAAGAGCAGTGGGCAGCTGAGCTGGTGTCTGGCAGGCTCCCGTGCAGCCGCTGAGAGACGCGGGTTGACTGAGGCTCGTTTCCATGGGAACCCTCATTTCCACTGCATGGAGGGGTGCCACCAGAGGGTTTGTGGGTCACCCCAGCAGAATGCACGGCTTCCCCTAGGGGTGGGCTGGAGCTTGGTCACATGACCTCGCTGAACCACAGGGGTCTGGGCAATGTGGCTCCCCCCAGGAAGCCCCTCCTCAGTGGACAGGGAAGGGGCAGCATCAGCAGCCATTTCTGTGGACATGTGATTGGCCCATTCACAGCCCAGGGCACAGAGGCACAAAGGGGTGAAGTCCCAGGCCACACAGCTGGTTCCTGCCCCCCACGGGCCTGTCCCACATGTGGAGAAGTCCCAGGCCACACAGCTGGTTCCTGCCACCCATGGGCCTGTCCCACATGTGGAGAAGTCCCAGGCCACACAGCTGGTTCCTGCCACCCGTGGGCCCACCTGCTTAAGTCCTTTATGTCCCTGCGTAGCACATGTGGTCATGGCTGGGAAGGCACTCAGCTCCCCAGAGGGAGGCGGGAAGGAACGTGCCACTGGGTGTACCCTCCATTCTCTGGGACCCTCTGGCCCAGGGGCAGTTTTGGAGGAAGGGGTCCATTTGGCAGGTGTGAGCATGGCACCCTGGGCTCCTCCCCTTGAAGCCACTGCCCCAGAGCCCGTGGGCACCCTCTCCACTCTGCTCAGCCCCTGGGATTCCAGGGGGATCGAGTCTGAGAAAGCAAAGAGTGATGCTGTCCAGGCTGGGCGCCACGGCCAGCACTCAAGGTCCTCCTGGGCCCTAGATGGGGTGACCCTGTGGGAACCAGCAATCACCCTGGAGTGCTCTCTGGCTTCCAGAAGGATGCTAGCTGGGGTGATATCCAGAGGCTCCTTGGGTCGATGGGGCTGCAGGCAGGGCAGAGGGCCAGCACAGGGGAGGGATCTGAGTGCAGTGAGGGGGTCTCGCCTGCAACCACCACACTTCCTGGCTGAGGGGCTTTTGCTGATGCTGCCATCTGGGCCACCACGCCCCCTGTTCCTGTGTTCTTTAAAATTTGGGAAGTGCATCTGTTTCTCCTCGCACCCCAAGGCAGGGAGAGTTGCCTTTGGCTAATGGCTGATCAGAAATGCTTTCGAATTATTGTGGAAATTTAAATAATTCCCCTGAGAAGGAGTTTCCCATCTGGACCTGAGAGCATTCTGTTGTTTAGCTAAAAAGACAGCTGAGCTGAAAACCGTGCCTCTTTGGGGAGGAGGAGCCACAGGTGGCTCACAGGGACTGCTGTGGAGACGCCAAGCCCTCTCCAAGCCATTTCTCCCAGAGAAGAGAAGTTAGTGAGAGCAAAGTGTGGGCCACCCTCGGGCCCAGCCACCCAGCCCAGGGGCCTGGGACCTGCTTTGTTCCCCTAAGGCTTTCTGGGGCTCCACCACAGTGGATGGTGGATTTGAACTCCGGTCCCCACAGGGGGGATGTTTCCTACAAACCAGTGGAGGCTGGGCTGTCCCTGCCAGTGACAGCAGCTGGCATTTGCTGGGGCTCTTCTGTTGTATCCAAAAAACCTGCTGATTCTCATATCACACCCAGAGGAAAGAGTTGATTTCCCAAATTTTAAGCTATTAAAATCAGCCAATGTTTTATTCTTCAAGCTGCAATTACAAAAGTTGCATGACTTAGAGTGATCCCAAAGACCCGTGGGCCCAGTCTGCCAGGTACAGGCTGACGAAGGTCTTTCTGCTGCAGGACCACACACCTGGACACTCTCTGCCCTGAGCCACCATCCCATGTACCTGCCGCCTGCACATTCACAAGATTACAGCAGCGTGAATTCTTCCAAATATGACATTAATTAGCTTTTATTTTTACAGATAAAATTCTCTCAGACAAGCCTGGGGCACAGGTGGAAGCAAATGTATTATGTTTGGAAATACAGAAAGGCACGGTGTTTGGGGACTTCAAAAGCAGCAGGGATTGTGACTTCTGCCTCACTCCATGCACCCCCAGGAGGGAGGGCAGCAGTCCTGAGAGACAGTCGAAGTGTAGAGAAGCCAAGCCCTTGCTGTTGGAGCAGCCAGGGGCTCCCGGGTCTAAGCCTTGGAGAGTGTCAGCCCAGTTGGGGCTTGCACGGGAAAGGCCAAGGAGCTGTGGCCTGAGCCGGTAACTCCTGAAGTCCAAGCTCAACAGCACCTTGGCTAGAGCAGGGCTGGTGGCATCATGGATGTGGACAAATGGAGCTGAAGTTCCATCTGCTGCCTGGTGAGTGACAGCTACCCCCTGGGCCTTGGCTAATGGCTGATCAGAAATGCCAGATCAGAGGGCCTTGGAGCCCTCCTGGATAAACTGAGACGCTGACACCAACACTGCACAGTTAGATGAGATAATCTAGCAATGTACCTGTGGGCACCGTGCCACATAAATGTACAGTATCAATACCCGTGGTCAGGACCATTGTCCACAAAGTGCTCAGAGAGAAGCTGTGATGGTTCCAGGGGCCGAGCCATTACCTGCCCTGCAGTGTGCGCAGGCTGCTGGCCCCCATTCCTGGGGGTACCCTGCAGGTTGGGCTCTTCCTGTGTCTGGAGAGACTGACTGGGGCCCTGTTGCTTCCAGCAGGAGCAATGCTGAGGGGCATGTGTTCTGAGCAAGGGCAGGAAAGCACAGGGCCTGAGGGACGAGGGACGAGGTGGGGCCTCTGACTGCCTCCGGCCCTGCCTCAGAGGGCCCATTCCAGGTGAGGGACCCAGCCTCTGCACTTCAGGACAGCAGGTGGCACAGTGGTGCTGTGCCTGTCTGGGATGCAGACAGAACTGGGAAGGCTCAGCCTCCTGGGCCCCCAGCAGGTGGTGAGGGTCAGAGTAGGAAGGGTCCAAGCCTGCTCTGAGCCTGGGCCCAGAGCCTGCAGCCCAGCTGCTCTGGGCAGGCTGCCACTCCAGAGGGCTCTGCTGAGGCCCTGTGCTTGGCAAATCCTAGGTGAAGTCAGGCCAGAGGGAAGAAGGCAGAACTCTGGGGCTGGGGCTGGCCTTGGCCATCAAAGTGTCTCTCCTGGGCCAAATGTATCCATGTTTCATTGGCCTACAAGCTAAGGACAGATGTGATGTGACAATCCCAAGTTTCAAACAACCAGGGCATTTTGTTCTAAGGTCCTAAGGTTCAACGAGGCTCTGCCAGATGGTTCTTTGGCCGTAGCTTTCAGCTGGGATGAGCACTTGTGGTGGATAGGTGAACTGGCCGCAGGTCGGGGTAGGTCTGAGGAGCCTGGAAGGTGGAGGAGGTTGGTGGTACTGCGCGGTGCCCACAGGTGCAGTGCTAGGTTGTTTCATCTACCCTCTCTGTGCAGGGCCTGGTCAGTGCCTCGGGCTGGGCGCAGCAGGCTCCACCAGGAGGAAAAGCAGGTGGGTGTGGGCCTCTTGCCAACCCGAAGGCCAAAGACTCATTTTTCAAAGCCTTGGAGTCAGAGTTGAGATCACAAAAGAAATCCTGATTCCACAGCAGGATTTTGGCTAACTTGAAAATTCACTGTGGAAGGCTCTGTCCACTCTGCCACAGTCCCAGACCTGTGGCCTCGCCCAGCAGATGGGGTGGGCAAGACTTCTGTTGGAGCCGAGCCTGGACATCTGCCCTTGGGACGTCTTCAGGGCCATGCTGCTGCAAAGATGCTTGAAGTGCACGTGGAGGGAGGTCAGAAAAGTGAGCAGAGTGGACTGTGGGGCTCGGGACACCGGAGCACAGGCCCCTCCTCGGCTGCTGGACCATGGTCACTGCTTTGCTGTGTGTAGACCAGAGTCCCACTGGACTCGTCCATCCCAGGTTTAACTGCACCCAGGTGAATCTCACGGAAGACAAAGAAGAGGAGAATAAGACGGTGGTTGCCAGAAACTGGGAAGATGTGGGGGAGGCCGGCAGGGATGGGTGAGGCCCCGGATGCAGCTGGACAGGAGGAGGAGCGTCTCAGGTACCTCAGGGCGGGGACTTGCAAACAAGTCATAACAGTTAGTGGAAAGGGACCTGGCTGTTCCCAAAGTGAAGAAATGACAAATGTTTGAGGTGATAGATAGTCAATTACTGCCGCAGTCTTGGCTGGGCACAGAATCACGAGCCAATCAAGCAGGAACAAAACTTTATTTTGAAAAAGCCGCTAACACTCTCAGCGCCAGCAAGTCAAAAACCGGTCCTCCCACGAGGGTGTCCGACCGGAACCGCGCGCCGACCGGAACCCCCGGGGTCCCCCCGGACCTCCCCCGGAATTTCCTCCTACTATCCTTCCCCAACCAATGGGAACTCTCCAAGAGTCTGGTAACATGAGTCCGTAACATGAGTCCGGTAGCAGGCCAAGGTGAACAGCGGGAGTCCAATTTGCATATGAATGTAAATCTTAACATAATCATCTCAGTGGCTAGCTGGCGTCACTTTACAACCAAAGGTGCCATACATTGTATATTTGCTTGTGGCTCCTAGCATCTGCCCCCTTCTGTTTAATTAAGCAACAAGCAATGTGGCTAGGGACCGTGCCTGGTAGGTTGTCCAATTTAACATATGGTTCTTACCCGTCATGGGAGAACTGACCTTTAGGCGTCAGCTTCCTGTCTTAGGTTGAATCCACTGTAATCAGAGCAACCCGTCGCTGACTACCGGTCCAGCATTCAGCCATGCTCGTGGATAGGCCTATGCACCAGTGGGGGGGTGAGGTTCTTGCCTCACCTCTGTTGGCCCCCAAATTTTGCCTTGGTGCCAGTGGGGGGGTGAGGTTCTTTGCCTCACCTCTGTTGGCCCCCAAATTTTAGACCATCACTAGTAGAAGGGAGGAGGATACAGAAATGCCACGACACCAAGCCAATTGATGGCTCCTTGGAAAAATTGCGTCACTGGTGACACCATCAGCAAAGATATGCCAGTATTACCACAATAAACATGGGGTGAGCTGGCAAGGAAATTGCATCACTGGTGACACCATCAGCAAAGATATGCCAGCAGTACCACAATTCGGTGCACCAGATGATATTTTACAATGTATACAACTGATATATAGTCCAGGCAAGTTCTGCAAGCAGTTCAAATTGGAGGAGTCTATCAATATGTCCATTTCCTCCCAAAGTAAATCAAGTCCTTGATTGAGCATTACTTGTTGAGTTATATTCATTGATGCATCAGTTTATACAGTTTACTGTGATAGCTATCATAGAAGCTGTAGTTTGGTTTTATCTCAGTCTTCACCGGAATTGGGATGGAGATGGAAATTCTGGCAATGATGCTAAAGAGACATTATCCTGAACAGAGTTATTAAATATAATGAAAAGGAATGGTGAAAGTAAACAAACAGATCTGTTAACCATCTTTAACAACAATCATAAACAGCTGTTCACCTAATTTAAATTAAACCATATAAATCACGTGAATAAAGAAAAAATTCGGATCCATTTTTTCATGAGCGCTCCTCATATAAGAAATATGGACATACACACATACAGACATACAACACAAAACAGAAGTGTGCACACAACATACAACACATAAGACAATAGTAAATAAAGGCCTTGTAACTATACTTAGGTGAAATCTCCATTGCAATGTTTAAAAACTCCACAGTCAAAAAATAAATAAATAAATAAATAAATAAATAAAAAATAAAACACAGTCAAAAAATAAAACTGATCAGAAAAACATTAACCTAGGTTTGTATGAGCTCAAAAATAAAATAGAACTTTATGATGTGGAAAAATGCAATAATAAAATAGATACTGAAAAAAAAAAAAAAAAAAAACACCTTGGTTAATCACTGTCGCCGATGTAAGAATAGCCAAGCTGGAGCTCTGGATGTCAGCTGTTATGGATTTGAGTCAAATCATCTTCTTTTTCTGTAGAAATTGTTTTAGTTAATCTCTCTGGAATCCAAATTGGTTGCTGTTCATCCTGTGGGAAAACACAGACAGCGCCCCGATTCCAGACTATCACTGGATCCGGGCCTTTCCATTGTCCTGTTAGAATATCTTTCCAAAGTACCTTAGGCTTATGTACATTTTTGGGGTACAAATGTCTTTCCGCAGCACTAAGTCCCGATGAATCTAAATTTAAAAAGTTTAGAGTAAAAAGGGTTATTTTAAGTTTATCTTTGGGGGATATATACCCCTTTCCAATTCCCTCCTTTTGTTTTAATAAGTACATTTTAATAGTTTGATGAGCTCTTTCAACTATGCCTTGTCCTTGTGGATTGTATGGAATTCCTGTTATGTGAGTAATACCAAATGATGAGCAAAATTGTTTAAAAGAGGAGGAAGTATAACCAGGACCGTTGTCCATTTTTAACTGTTTTGGAACGCCCACAGTGGCAAAATTTTGTAAGCAATGAGCTATAACATCTTTAGTTTTTTCTCCGGCATGAAGGGAGCCCATCAAAAATCCGGAAGAGGTATCAACTGTAACATGTAAATATTTTAATTTTCCAAATTCTGGCAAGTGTGTGACGTCCATCTGCCAAATATGGTTAGGTATTAGTCCTCTAGGATTGACTCCAAGATTAACTTGTGGTAAAAATGTCACACAATTTTGACATTGTTTTATTATATGTCTGGCCTGTTCTTTAGTTATTTTAAAACGCTTTTGTAAAGTATTAGCATTGACATGGAACCTTTTATGAAAATTTATAGCTTCTTCTATTGTGGAGAAAATATGTATGTCATGTGTAGATTTATCTGCTAGTTCATTGCCCATACTAAGGGCTCCAGGCAATCCTGTATGTGCCCTGATATGACCTATGAAGAATGGATCTTTTCGGTCCCAGATTAGACTTTGTATAGCGGAAAACAAAGAGAAAACAGTAGAGGAAGGGGAAATCCTACCAGCATCTTCAAGGGAATTAATAGCATTAACTACATACTGACTATCAGAAAATAAATTAAATACAGAATCTTTAAACATCATAAAAGCTTGTAATACTGCATTAAGCTCTACCTTTTGAGCTGATTGTTTGGGTACTAAAAATGTAAAAGTTTGATCAGGAGTAACTACTGCTGCTGTACCATTGTTTGACCCATCAGTGAATATATTTGGAGCATTTATGATAGGGGTTTTTCTTGTCATTTTTGGAAAAACTACAGGATGCTTAGACCAAAAAGACAACAAAGGATTAGATGGTAAGTGATTATCAAATGAAACACTAGTTTTACACAGGATTATTGCCCAAGTATTTAACTCATTAGCTAACTCATCAATTTGATCCATAGTATATGGAGTAATAATTTTATTGGGAGAAATCCCAAACACTCCCTTAGCTGCTTTTATTCCTTTGAGTATTAATTGTCCTACAGCCTCAGGATATCTAGTAAGAATAGTGTTAGGGGAATAAGATAAATGTATCCACAATAATGGACCTTCTTGCCAAAATACTCCTGTAGGAATATTTTTTGTTGGTAGTACAATAAATAATAAAGGCAAACTTATATCAATTCTATCCAAATGCATATTTTCCATATATGTTTCAATGATTTTTAATACTTTTCTTGCTTCAGGCGTTAACATGCGGGGTGAATTTGGATCTGATGGACCTTTTAGAATATCAAATAAAGGTCCTAACTCTCCTGTTGGTATGCCTAGATAAGGCCTTATCCAATTTATGTCTCCCAATAACTTTTGAAAGTCATTAAGTGATTTGAGTTGATCTACTCGTATTTGAATTTTTGGTGGACGGACCATGGTTGAGGATAATAGAACTCCTAAATAATTAATTGGAAGATTTAATTGTACTTTATCTATTGCTATCTCTAGATTATAATTTTTCAATAAATTTGTAAGTGTGGCATAACATTCTAGTAATGTGTTTTTATCTTTATGTGCCAGTAACACATCATCCATATAGTGAAATATTTGTAGTTCAGGATTTTGGTTTCTAAGTGGCTGGATTGCTTTATTAACATAAATTTGACACATAGTTGGGCTGTTAGCCATCCCTTGAGGGAGTACTTTCCATTCATATCTCTGATCAGGACCTTCATGATTCAGTGCAGGGATAGTAAATGCAAAATGTGGACTATCCTCGGGATGAATTGGAATTGAAAAGAAACAATCTTTAATATCTATAACTAAAACATGCCAGGTTTTTGGTAAAGCAGACAATTGAGGAATCCCTGATTGAGCAGGTCCCATAATAACCATCTCATTATTAATGGCTCTTAAATCTTGTAATAATCTCCATTTACCAGATTTCTTTTTAATGACAAAAATGGGAGTATTATAGGGGGATACGGAAGGTTGTATATGTCCTTCCGCTAACTGTTGTCTGACCAAGTCATGGGCTACTTGTATCTTTTCTTTAGTCAAGGGCCACTGAGGAACCCACACTGGTCTTTCTGATTTCCAAGTAATTTTGATTGTCTCAGTGGCCCTTTCTGAAAACCCAATTCATGTCTATTTATTTCTTGATCTATTTGAATAGGTGCTGTCATACCTTGTTCTTGTTCTCTTAATCTTTTTTCTTTCCTAAAGCCTTGTTTAGCCCTAGTAGTGGGCGCGTTAGGATTGATGTTATTTGTTAATGTCAATCCTAATTGATCTAGGACATCTCGTCCCCATAAATTTACAGGAAGATGATCCAATACATAGGGCTGTATAGTTCCTTCACATCCTTCAGGATCCCTCCAATCTAATACCATAGCACTTCTATGGGGATTTGTTGCCACTCCTAGGCCTCGAAGCGTTTGAGTGGCTTGTTGTAATGGCCAATATTTTGGCCATTCTTGACGAGAGATGACACTAAGGTCAGCTCCTGTGTCCAGCAGCCCATTAAAGTCATGTCCTTGAATATTTAATTTTAGCATTGGGCGAGAATCTAAATTCAAAGACAGCATAGCCCAATCTACACCTGTGGAGCCTAATCCCTTGGAACCTCTTTCTACATTACAACTGGAAAATTTATCATGCAGGCTGGGTATTATTAATAACTGTGCTATTCTATCTCCTGGTGAAATTACTGATATACCTCTTGGAGAACTAGCTATAATTTTTATTTCACCTTCATAATCGGGATCAATTACCCCAGGACTTATCATAAGTCCTTTTAGTGTAGAAGAACTGCGTCCCAATAATAAGCCTACTGTTCCCTGGGGAAGAGGTCCTTTTACTCCTGTGGGAATGATTTGAATTCCCATCTCTGGGGTTAGTACTGCTCTGGCAGAGGCGCAGATGTCCAGCCCTGCGCTCCCTCTAGTTTGTCTGATGAGGGATTTAATGGATAATGCGTCCTGGGCACTACCTTGATGGGGCTGTTGGGTTCCTCCATTGCCCCATATATTTGTGGTTTGGGGCCCCGGGGCATTGGGCCCTCTAGTCCGTTTTTTGGCAATGGAGCTTGATACCTTTCTCCACGATATCGTGGGTAAACACTTGGTCCTTGTTCGTTTTTTGATAACGGAATACCCTCTATGGTGGTTTGAGAACGGCATTCATTAGCCCAATGTCTCCCTCTACGGCATCGTGGGCAAATACCTGGTATTCTATTCCTTTGATATCCAGCTTTGTTAAACCCTCCTCTTATGGGGCAACTCCTTTTAAAATGTCCTGTTTGATTACAATTATAGCATGTTCTTGGCCTGGCATCTAAAGCCTGTTGTACTGCTGCTAAGACTTGCCCCTGTTCATTAATGTCTCTACATAATTTAATATATGTGTTTAAATCCTCATGTCTCCATGGTCTAATGACCTCTCTGCAGCAACGATTTGCTTGGTCATAAGCCAGTTGTTTTATAAATGGCATTACCTGTTCTGTATTTCCAAATATCCTAGAGGCTGACTGAATAAGTCTATCTACAAATTCAGCATAAGGTTCATTAGTTCCTTGTATTACCTTAGATAATTGACCTTGTAAGTCTCCATGCCCCTGTAAAGTTTTCCATGCCCTAACTGCATCTACAGCAATTTGTGCGTACACACCAGGGTCATATTCAATTTGTTGTCTTTGACCCTCATAAGGTCCCTTCCCCAAAAGCATGTCCATATTTCTTTGAGGGTACCCAGCTTCTGCATTTCGCCTAGCTGTCTCCATGCAAAATTCCTCATTGGCAACCTTCCATAACAAATATTGTCCTCCGTTTAGCACAGATCGACACATGTTAGCCCAATCTGCTGGTGTCATGTCCAAGTTGGTAACAGATTCAACCATGCTTATTGTGAAGGGAGCTTGCGGCCCATAGGTCGTTACAGCCTCCTTTAATTGCTTTATTGTTTTGAAATCTAAAGCACGGTGAATTCGTTGCCCTCCTGCCTGCTCAAGTACAGGGCATGCTAATCTTTGGGGTCCTGCCTCAGAATTCCGTCCATCAACTACGGTAGTTGAGGGCCGCTCAGCGGTAGATGGAGCTGTTGGCTGAGTTACGCCCTCTGGTGATAGAACGGAGTTGGTAGCAACCTCCTGTTGTAATTCTCCACCTGATGGCTGCTTGTCCTCTAAGCTTGCTTTCTTTAAATTCTCCTCTGTCTGACTAGCTTGAGAGACCTTCTCTTTTGCTTGACCTAGCGTTTTTTCTACCATAGTCTGGACCTCTAACAATTTACTTAACAGTTTTTCGGTTTGTTTTTTATTGGATTCTAATCTACTATAACCTAACCCAATAAGGTAGGATAAAACAAAGCCGAAGCAGAATGAAACAAAGACGGAGCAGACAATGGTTGTATCAATTTTCTCTTTCTCAGGGCTGAATAACTTCAAACCTTGAGCCAACCATTTTTTCCAGTTCGCCTGAGAAAATTCTAGGGCTAGGGAGCTCGAAATGAAAACAAAATAAATCAAAACAAGAACACATTGTTTTCTGAGAAGGTCATCCATCCTGTCGCCTTCCCTCAGGGGCGAGCAATTTACTCACCTCTAAGCTTCAGGCGTTCCCCGCACGGGCCGCCAAATGCCGCAGTCTTGGCTGGGCACAGAATCACGAGCCAATCAAGCAGGAACAAAACTTTATTTTGAAAAAGCCGCTAACACTCTCAGCGCCAGCAAGTCAAAAACCGGTCCTCCCACGAGGGTGTCCGACCGGAACCGCGCGCCGACCGGAACCCCCGGGGTCCCCCCGGACCTCCCCCGGAATTTCCTCCTACTATCCTTCCCCAACCAATGGGAACTCTCCAAGAGTCTGGTAACATGAGTCCGTAACATGAGTCCGGTAGCAGGCCAAGGTGAACAGCGGGAGTCCAATTTGCATATGAATGTAAATCTTAACATAATCATCTCAGTGGCTAGCTGGCGTCACTTTACAACCAAAGGTGCCATACATTGTATATTTGCTTGTGGCTCCTAGCAAATTACCAGAGCTGATCATTATACACCACATACATGTACTGAAATCTCACATTGTAACCTGTAAATACGGATGATCACTGTGTGTCAGTCCGTGATGTATAGCGCTCTCTCTCTCTCTCTCTCTCACACACACACACACACACACACCTGAAGTAGCAAGAGGGCATCTTAGGAGTCAATACAAATCTGGTCGGGAGTGTTCCCTGGTCAGAGGGGCAAGGGCAGACCCTGCTCTGAGGCAAGGCAAGGGGACAGTGTCCCTGTGGGGACCAGCACAGGAGCCTTGGGCCCCGCTGCAGCAGGTGAGACAGCCCAAGGCTGGACCAGAGCCCCAGCAGGTGGAGGCTGGTCCACCACAGCCAGGGGCACGTGGCTCGCGGGAGGCAGCTGCACAGGGATGGAGGCCTGGAGGCCTGGATGCCTGGCCAGGCCCAGGTCTGAGTGAGGGCAGAGGGAGGGCGTCCTCCCAGCGCGGCGGGGTGTGGCTGGGCCAGGGCACGCAGGCAGGGACCCTGTCCAATACTCTCAAACCGCCCCATGAAACTGAAAAGGAGGGAACTCTTCCGAACATGTCACTCCGGGAAGCCGTCTAGCTGCTGCTGCGACTCCCCACTCAGCTGACTTGATTAACTGGGCTTTTCATTTCCAAGATTTCTGTTCGGTTCATCTTCAGGATCTCTCTTTATTGAAATGCTCATCCCTATCCTGTGTAGTCTCCCTCGGCTCGTGTCTTTGACCTTCTCTGAGTTCTTGGCCCAGCGTTTCCTCCTCTTGGGTGCCTTTGGGGTCCGCGTCAGAGGGCTGTGGACTTTGGGGGCTCTCATCCCCTTGTTTTCTGCTCCCTATGGTGTTCGCACCTCTGCTGAGCTGGGTAGCTCTTCCACTGATGTCCAGGGTTTTGGCCAGCCACTGTCCCTTGGTCTTTGCCCAGAGCTGGGGAGGACTCTCCGTGTCTAGACACCCACTGGTCGTGACCGCAGATGGACCCCAGCACCACTTTGAGAGGAGATGACGGTCATCATCACTGTGGCCATTGCAGAGCGGACCCTGTACTAGTGGACCAGAAAAGCTTACCGGAAATTTTCTTCACAACTCCGCCACCCAAAAGTGGAAAAGGGAATGATGCTCTCATATAGGCTGAGAATCAGGTCTTACAGAAATAAAATCACAATCCAACTGCGTAGGCACCAGAAGAAAATAGGAGCAGCAGCCAAAGTAGGGGGGATGGTCAGGGGCAAAAGCCGAGCGTTCAGCAAGAGCGCCATGAAGGAGCGGAGAGCTGATACGAACAATAGGAAAGAAGGAAGGAAAATCCAGTTGTCACGTTAAGACACATGAAGTGGCTGTAAAGTACGCAATGTCAAGTAATGGGGGTGAACCTCTCAACTGGACTCAGGAGGAAACACCTGTGCAGTGAAAATCTAGCCGTTAAGAGTACTAACTACCCTTGATGCGATATTTGAAATGGAGGAATCCTTTCTGGGCTTCCAGACTTGGATTCCGTCAGGTTTGGGGGGCATAGTCATTGCCACCCTCCCCCATTATCTGCTAGGCTTCTCTCTGTGGAAGTGGCAACCACACGGCTGTCCCGTGCTGCGCTGGGGGGCTGCAGACTTAGTCCCCCCCCCCATTCTCCTGCAGCTTTCTGCTTCAAGTCCACACAGAAGCCAGGTCATGGCTCCTATGCTCACGGACCTCACCCTCCCCTCTTCTGGTGCCAATCTTGGTGGCTCCTGCCATTCTTGGGATGTCCAGGACCTGGTAGGTCTCCAGAGGATCAGAGGAAACCTCTCCTGATCCCCCCGGCTGCTGGATCTCTCCCTGGTCAGGACCTCTGTAGAAGGGCTGTGCCTGCCCGTATGGACTCTGGTGTGCCTGGGGCATTGCAGCCCATGCAGAGAGGGGTGGCAGCCCAGAGGTAGAGGGCTTGTGGCTGTGGCACAAGTGCAGGGCAGCTGCCTCAGAAGTGCTTTGCCCCCTGGGCCGCCCTCCTGGCAGCCTCTGCTCTCTGTTCTCTGCCTACTCCCACGGTCAGCAGCAGGAGAAAGGAGAGGGCTCAGCAGCCTTTCTTGGTGTGATCCCCCAACACACCCAGGTTACTTAGTCCATAACAAGACACCCCGTGGCTGTATTTGTGGTATCTCTAGGAGGGTGAAGCTGTAGGGATTCAATTCCTCCCGAGGCTGCAGGCATGGGTGTGGTCTTTACAAAATGGCGCCCCCATAGTCCTCTTAGACACTCCCATCCCCTGCCCGTCCCCCAGCTCCTTGGCTGTGAATCCCCTTGTCCTGGCTGTACTCAGACTGGAGCCCTGCTCTCTGCCAAGTTCCTCACCCTATTGAGCTGGTTCCTGAATGGAATCTGTTTTTCTGCTTAAGAGGCTTCCTTCCTTCAATATAAATTGTTGGCCATTGGTCTGCTGATCCCTGAGCAGGCCAGTGGGCTCAATCTGCATCTTCACTGACTGGTGGGGAGACAACCAGACAGGACCCCAGACAATGTGAGGGAGAAATCAGTCTTCACTGATGACCATTATCATTATTATTATTCTTTACTGTCAGGAAGAGGGGAGGGGAAGGGAAGAAAACATGCTGACCAAGCTCCAGGTCATGCTCTTTCCACTAGATCGTGCTGAGTCCTCTCAACTGCTCTTTCTCTGACCACGTCTGGGCCGCCCTCTGGTCAAGCCACGTGTCTGCATTGTGGCTGGGAGGACGGAGGGTGAAGGGCAGCGTGGCTGGCCAGGGAGCATGCTGCGGTAGTGGGGCTGTGCCAGCACAGGGGCTGTGGCTCTCACGTGGCGAGGTGGCAGGTGTCCTGGCCCTGCTCCTGGCCCTGACCTTGGCCACCCAACGGGACAGGACAGACATGGACGTGGGCAGTGTGTTGGCCTTTTTCTCTGTGACCAGAACACCTGACAAGAACAGCTCGAAGGACTGAGGGTTTGTCCTGAGCTCACATTTTCGGAGTTTCAGTCCATGGTGGGCTGACCCCACTGCTCTGGGCTGAGCAGGACAGCCCGGCAGGAAGGGGTGGCAGACGCTGCCTGGCTCAGAGCAGCCAGCAGGCAGAGAGCAGCAGGGTGCTAGGGATGAAATAGGAACCCCAAAGGCACCCTTCCAGCGCCCACTTTCTCCAGCCATATCCTCCTGCCCAGAGTTACTACCCAGTTCAGTAGTTCTTTCAAATGATTAATCTATCAAATGGATTAATCCACTTTTAGGCTATAGTGCTCACAGTCTAATCATTTCACCTCTGAATTTTCCTGCATTGTCTCACACATGAGCTTCTGGGGGCACCTCCTAGCTAATCCATGGCGAGGGTTCGTTATGCAGGACCCCAGGCCATGGTTGTACTCACACACATCGGTGATGCCAAGCCCAGAGGTCCTGTTAGCCTCTGAGGCATGTTCTGTGACCCCAGGGGCTCTGTTGGGACTCTCTTGCCAGTGAGAACAGGCCTAGGCCACAAAGGCTGGAGTCCTCCCGGGGTGAGGAAATGGAGCTGCAGAGAAGTGACCTCAGCAGGTGAGAACTGGAAATGGGATCTGCCCTGTGCAGTCACGCTCTGCTGCCGTTCCAGGTCTCACGAAATGCTAGGGAGAACGGAAGGTAGAGGAAGGGGCTGGGGGGCCGATGGAGGGGACCCTGGGGAAGGCCTTGGGTCGAGTTGTGCAGTGTGCGCTACAAATACGCCACAGTGAGCCCCACCATTCTGTGTGATGATTATACACCAATGAAAACTTATAGAATGGTTGAATGTATTTTGAAAATAGTGCCTGTTCACCAGTGTTACTGGGTGAATTGTGTGAGACACTACCTTGTACAACCCTTGGGGCACATCTTGGCACATAGTAAGCGATACATAATAATAGCTGTTGACTTTTTTTTTAAAGACCCCAGGACTCCCTGCAGGTGATAAGCGCCACGCTCCCCTCTTCACCTGTGGAAGCCACGGAGGCACTTGGCAGTTATCTGCTTTTTGTAAGCAAGCCTTCACTTTTGTGCAGTTTTGGATTTACAGAATGATCCAGCAGACAGCACTTAGGGGTGAGTGTGCCGGCCCACACACTTCTCCCTGTTGATGGCGTCGAGGATCAGGGGGCACAGCTGTCCCCACTGAGGAGTAGCACTCACGCACGCTTGCTCACCGACGGCTGCAGTTTGCCGCGGGGCTGCACTTTGTGCTTCGGGCTCCGCAGGCTTCATGATCGCCCAGCGCCCTGCCCCCTCCCACAAGGCGGTTCAGAACACTTTTCCTGCACTGCAGATCCCTGGTGTGCATGGGCACCTTCAGGGGACGCCTCGGGGCCTGGGTGTGCAGCTCCACAGGGAGGGTCCTCCTTGCTCTGAGTCAAGCCCAGTCACCAGCTGCCAGGAGAGAGAAGGGGCTTGTGCTCAGTGCTGCAGGCCCCCATCCCTTCAGGTCCCCACAGGAGGTGGACGCTGCCTTCCATGGAGTGACCCTGTGGGTAGCGAGGCCACCCATGGGGCAGCAGCAAGCCTGCCATGTCACCGGGTCTTCTGACCTGGCCTCAGCGTCCTGACTCCTCCCCAGGGCAGGTTTCTCCAAGGCTTCACTCCTGGGCCTCAGGTCCCGCTGTCCTTTCCTTGGCCTCTCCTCCAAGCTCTCAGGCCCTCCCGCTAAAAACACTCCTTGCTGGAGTGAAATCCGGGGAGCTGCCTCAGGCCCTGGAAAAGTGGGCTGGGGGAGGAAGGGCATGTTGGCCGGGCTCCAGGACAGTGTCCCCTGCATCCAAGCCTCGTGCTCCACAGCCTTCCTCACCAGGCACACTGAGGGGGCAGTGCTTCTTGCCCAGCTACACTGGGAGCCACCCTGAGGCCCCCAAGACCTGAAAACAGAAACCTGTAGTCAGTGGCTCTCCTGGCCACTACCCAGCATGGCTGCTGGGACCTAGTCAGAGGCCCCCCGTGGACCTGCCATGCAGGACAGGTCCTTCATCAGTACCACCTGAGGGGCACATGCCCTGTGCTCCTTGTCCCAACGAGACAGATGGCCACCATCTAGCAGTGGACTCCAGCTCATCATCAGGGCTTGACTCCAGGCCATCCACCTGCGCCTGCTCTTTCTCTCCTTTCCATGAGGTGCAGAGTATCCAAGGGGCCACAGCTATGGCTGCAGGGGATCTGGCTCCAGGCACTGCATTTCTTCCATCCAGCAAGTGGCGGTCCCCATGGGAGACACGTGTGGATGTACGTACATGTGAGCACTCACGTGTACCCCCATAAGCATGCACCTCTCTTTGCCCTGGTCCTCCCCTTCCCTGACTCTGATTGACGCAGCAGTGTTTGACATCATAAATCTGGGTCCCACTTCACCTGCAGTCGGTCCCCTGGGGAGCAGGGAGAGCGGGAGTCGTTACTGTGGGCTGCAGTCCCAGTGGGAAGCTCACCATCACCACTGACTTGGAGCAGGCTTGAGGGGCAATTAGAAGCTCTCTAAAAATCCAGTGTGAATGCAAAGGGGCTGAAGTGGCCACAGATGCCAGCGTGTGGCCCTGAAGATGGCGAAGACGTGAGGGTAAGACCTCAAAGCAAACCTACGGGAGGCACGGTCCACCATGGAGGAGGCTGACATCCTTGTCCTTGAGGTCTCAATGCATGTTTGATGCCCACTGGACGAAGTCCTCACCTGCCAGGAAAAAGGTGGAGAGTCAGGGCTCTGTGAAGAGCTGAGCACCGACTGGCTTCAGCAGGGTGAATTTGGGTAACACGACGCCCAGGGAAGGAAGCCAGACATGGGACCCTGCACTGCAGGACTCTGTTGATGGAAGTGGCCAGGACAGGCAGTCAGCAGATCCAGAGCTAGATCAGTGCTTGGGCGGGGTGGCCTGGAGAGTCACTGTGGACACCCTGAGGGCTCAGGGGTCATGGCAGTGTTCCACAACTTGGGTGGATTTTGTTATGTGGCTTTCACCTCCACAAGGTTGCATCTTAAAAATCCAGTGTATGCATAAAATTCTACAGAAACCAGCGTGCGATTCCCTGCTTGCAGCACATCAGGAAAAATGCTCTGGAATGTAGGAGAATTGCAGACCCACGTGATCCCAGGCTTGATGGACACTTAGGTAGCGATGTCTTCCTTCCATTTCCCCACCCGGGGGGGGGGGGGGTAGCACATCCACAAACCTGACAGGAAGGGCAGGCAGGGCAGTTCTTGGGGACTGGTGTCAGCCATGGCTGTGGGAGCAACGGTGGGAGGAGAGAGGGAGACGTGAGGGAGATGGAAAGGGGGTGTGTGTGAGAGTCACATCACGTGGTCCCAACAGGAAGCTGTGCTGACAAAGCTAGGCCAACACAAGGCTGAACATAGGATTTCTGAGGGCGCTTTTGTTGGGAACGTGTGCGTCTGAGGACATCGATCTGGCAAGAAAGTCCAACACAGAGTGAGCTTTTCACAGGGGCAAAAGGAGACCAGTGAATGTGCCCTGGCTGGAGTTGCTGAATAGGCTGATTCCTTCTACCTCTCTTCCCTTGAGATGCGATTCCCGCTCCAACCACACGTCTGGAGTTAATCTCTCCAGAGCATTAATTTCCAACTGGATTAAAGCAGTTCCATGAAATTACATGTGATACTCCCTCCCTCCAAGGTGCAGGGACAGAGGAAGAGGCCCCCAGCCGTGTCACAGGGAGTGGCCTCCAGAGCACATGACCCCAGCAGGGTGTGTGGTAGCCAGCAGCCGGTCAGGCTGCCTCTCAGGCTCTGTCTTCTGCTCATCCACATGGATGCCCCACAGGGGACCCGGCACTCAGGAGCTCTTCTTAGTGCAAATGACCTTCACCCAAGAGCCTGGATGGTTGATGCTCCTGCTGAGACTCCTCGTACCCTCAGCTCCTTCTCTGGTTCTGGGATGTGGGGCAGCTTCTATCCCGGGGAGGGGTCAGAGCCGAAGGAGGCGCTTCCCCTCCTGTTGAAGATCACACACGCTCATCCTCCTGTGCTGCTGACTGCCATTAGCCCTGCCGTGGGCGTCGGCCTCGGGGGCCACAGCCCTTCACTTCTTTGTGCATCTGAGCCACTTCCCTTTCTTGAGTTGCTTTCCTCCCTGCTCAGTCGTCCTTGCTGGCTGTGGCCTTGCTCTGGAAAGGAAAGTGTCTCCGCTGCTTTCCCAGGAAGCTCCCTGAGAGGCTGGTCCAGGCAGCTCTCCAGTGTATGCAGAGGAAACCCTTCTACGTGGGAACAGCACAGGAATTAAGCGCAAGACACAAACGTGGGCTCTTACTACCTGCTGCTCCCGCCAATGCAGCTGATGGCCAGCTGCGCTTCCCACCCGCTGAGCCAGCACTGAGGAACTCTCCCAGGCAAGGAGAGCTGCTCAGGGAAAGGCCTGTTTTTGTTTTTGTTTCCCAAATGAAATAACCACCCAAAGCTAAATATGAGCTTGGTGCGAACCCTGGAAAACTTTATTCTCTGGGGTCACTGATTTGCAGTGGTGTCTTTCTTTCATTTGTTCATTGATCATATTATTTGATTTAAAAATGAGACTATTTTAAGTGCCATTCTCCTGGCACACAAGTGTTTCAGCCATGTGCTCGGCTACATTTACGTCCTCACTGTGGGGAACCCGACACCCACACAGACACCTGCACACGTGTTTTCTGGACAGCAGAGTGGGAGGAGGACACTATTTAACCCAACTGACACACACACACACACACACACACACACTTTCAAATGGTCATTGCTCTTTTCATTTCATGAGACCACAGTGCCAACCCCGTCTAAGCCTGGGCCAGGGTCTCTTCTGAGACTACCCTTGCTTGTCCCTCAGGAGTGACTGAGAGTGCCTGGGGTCACTGATGTGCTTGTTGCTGGCCAGCATGACCTGCAGCTCAGGGCAAGGTCACACACAGACTCCATGTCACATGAGAACAGATAACTGTCCTGTGGGGACATTGGCCCTCAGAAGTTTGGTCACTGATGCTGGCATCCCTGTTCCCTGATACTGGGTGATTTTTTTTTAGATTTTTAATTTATTTTTTGTAGTTGTAGGTGAACAGAATGTCTTTATTTTATGTGGTGCTGAGGATGGAGCCAGGTGCCTCATGTGTGCCAGGCAAGTGTTCTGCATGCTGAGCTACAGCCCCAGTCCCTGGTGATGTTTTGAGGGAATATCGTTTGTGGGTGGCTCTGGGTCTCATTCACATGGAGCTATGTACCTACAAGTGTGTGTTTGGTGCATGGGTGTGTGTGCCGATCACTCCACATATGTATCAGTTTTGGGAAAAGTAATCAAATAATGACTCTTTGGCACATAGGGGTATTTAAGTCAAAACTTAAATAAGATGAAGTACTTTCCTGTCCTGTCTGATCTTGACCCTGCATCTTTTGACCAGGCCTGGTCTGGGTCAGAGTCTCTCAGGACCACCTCGGCCTGTATTCCTGAGTCTCCTCTGTAGTGTGGAGGGAAGGCAGTGCCCAGGTCCTAATCAGGGGAGCAGAGCAGCCAGTCTATTCATGGAGCGACTTCTGAGGGCCATGATGCATCCAGGCTCAGGGACCAGGGAGGGCAGAAAGTCTCTGCTGGTGTGGGGCTGACGTTCCAGACCCCATGTGGGACAGGAGACACAGGTTACGTAGGCAGCGCCTACTGAGGTCTTGCTCCTGGTGCCTTGGTACTGGCTAAACTGTCCCTGTCACAGCTACACGGATTGGGGTTGTTCCGAGAGGACTGGCCGTTTTACTGTCCAACTTGAAAGAAATCCTCAGGTCATGCTTCTGCAGTAAAGCCACTTAATTTAGAATATAAACCAACTTTATTCAAATTTGAGTCTTTAGACCAATGTCCCTATCCTCAAGGGAGGAATTGAAGGCTTAAGAAATGAGATTGACACCTTTACCTAAAAACCCCTCTGCAAATACATCCCACTTGACTCGCGCTCCAGGAAAGCCGCTCCTGTGCACGCAGGTAATACGTTTCCCTTAAAAATAAAGTGAATTATAGCGAGCGCTCCAGTTTACCAAAACAAATAGACTCCACAATTGAACCGTGGTCGATCGTTTTAAATGAATACTCTATTGGAGAGAACCCATTCATCTCCAGCTTCCCTGAAACTCACTGATAAGCTATAAATCCATTAGAAGATCCTCTCTTCTGCAATTTAGAACCAAGGAGTAAAAATATTTATACAGGAACCGTGATGTTTGGGGATAATAGTTCTCGAGGACATGATTCACGTGCAGTAGATCATCAGCGGACAGCGCCGTCAAGCTCCATTTTAATTTCCTTATGATCTTTGTAATATTTATTGTACAAACATCAGAAACCTGTGCATATTTACTGGAGATAGCAGGGCTTTTAATATGAGCAGGTGCATAAATCCATGCACTCTGAAAGGTGGAGGACGGGCAGAGTCCAGACAGGCAGCAATCTTAGACATAATTTTCAATTAAAATGGAGTAGAGCAGAGCAGCATCACGGCCGTTCCTCATTTTTATGTCGGCTCCCAAGGCAGGTGGGAGAGTCAGGCTCCAGCTTGCCGTCTCAACAGGCACTTCCCGACTGCCGGCAGGTCTATCTGGGGAGCTGAGTGGCACTCGGTCTTGTCCTGATGCTTCCTCCCAGTGACGTCCTAGCTGGAGGGCTGAGGCTCCCGGCCACTCTGCTCTGAGCCTGGGCTCTGGGTGGCAAGTGCTGCCTGCAGGCGCCTTCTTCTGAGAGAGCAAGGAAGGGCCCAGATGGTGCCTGAGTGACAGTTTCCGTCTGCACCGTGAGGGCCTGAGGTGAAGAAGGCTGGTCTGCAAGGATTTTTAGGGAGTAACTCTTTCAATAACAAAAAGGGCAAAATCCCATCAAAATTACCTTATGTGTTCAGAAGTGGTCACCTTCAGCCATGCCCTGCTGGAAAAGGGATCAGCTTTGTGCCCTCAGTGCACACACTGACCACTGCAGAGCAGGCTTGTGGTGGACAGGGTCCTGGTGGTCAGAAGGGCACCACAGCACCTTGCCTCTGGGCCCTGGTTCAGCCCCTGCTCCGCCCTCAGTGATGGGGGGAACAAGGTGCTGCGGCTCTCAGACCCACTACGTCCACTGGGAAGTGGAGGCGATACCTCCTCCTTTGGCACTCCCGAGGATGAAATGCAAACAATGTTAACAAGGCGGCTTTCAGGCCAGGTGGCCGATGACACACCACATGCACCTCCCGGCTTGTCTCTGAGCCTCCAGAGGACAAGCTGTGGCTGCTCACTGCCCACATGATTCCTGCCACAGGCAGAGTCACAATCCTTATTGCACCCAAAGCAGGCACAGCCCAGGAGACCACAGAATCTCGGGGCCAGGTGTGCCAGGGAAGGGCAGCATCAAGAAGCAGCCCAGTGGAGCTGATGGGCTGGGAGAGCAGGAGCTGGCACAGACAGGGACAGCGCAGGCCATCTGACCTGGAGTCGGATCCAGGGTGGGATGCTTCGTTTTCTGTCTCCAACTGTCCCTGCATCCCACACCTGAGCAGTTATGAGACCTCAGAGGTCTCCAAGGATGGATCTGAGAGTCCTTCAGAGGGCCCTCCTCAGGGCAGTGGCTGAGTCTAGCATACATCAGGCACCAGATAAAGATCCTCCTGGAAGGGCTGAGTGCTGTGGCTAAGACCCCATGATGCTTCCTGGGGGGGCAGGGTGCTGTCTCTGGGCATCAGCTGACCCAAGGAGTAGCCCAGGGTAGAGAGAGGCCACCCTGGTCCCAGTTGAAGGAAGCACTTGGAGTCGCCAAGGGAGCAGAGCAAGGAGCCCTCAGGAGGACAGGTTCAGGGCCACGTTTGTCTGCCAGCAGTGGTGATTTTCCCAGGTGGAGGCTGGCAATCCGGCTCTCAGCAGCAGCAGCACTGGAGGGACCCTGCTGGAGGGCGGATCGCTCTGGGTTAGCTAGCTCCTTCCACTCAGAGTGGCCCCGGCCTGCTGCCCACTTCTGGGGGGTGGGTGACAAACCCCAGTGTCTAATCAGGCAGGAGGTGAAGCTCAGGGAGTCCAGCTGGCAGGGCTGCTCAGCATGCTGTCTGCGTGTAGTGTGTCTGTCTGTGCCGCCAGCCTCCTGCTGCACCCCCGACTGGCAGGGTTGGCTCCACACAGAGCTGCGCTCCTCCCGCCACTCCCCGTGCAGACGAGGGCACCTACACTCCGCTGATGAGAAGGGCGTGCATCATGCTGAGGCTCCTACAGGCCACCTGAGGCCAGGGGAGCACAGGCAGGGGTGCCCACGGGGTCCTGAGCCACTGGAAGAATAAGGCAGGTGGGGGTGGGGCAGCAGGGCCACGTTCATGGAAGATTTTGTGTGATGATTACTTGGCTCTAACAGCTGCCTCAGGGCCTCTCTGAGGACCAGCGTCCTGTTTGAGCGCAGTGGGCACAGTGTGGGGTTGGCTGCTATGGGCTTCCAGGGCTGGGCCCTGTCCTCAGAGGCTGACCACTTGCAGTGGTCGGAAGTTCCTCTCCCAGACGTCCTCTAGTCCCGGGAGCAGAAGAGCCCGCTCCAGGAAAGCCCCAGAGCTGCTCCTTACGTTTTCCGGGGAAAATGGGTGAGATTAAAACACGCTGCAGGCCTGGACACAGCCCTCACTCCCTCGCGGTCCAGGCGGTCGGCACGCAGAGCAGGGCAGTGTGGTGGGCACTGGGCACACTCTCCCGAGGCCAGCGAGAGGCTCCTGGGACGTTCTTGCCCTGGTGTCCAGCACAGGGTCTGCCAGGGTCTGCAGGTCCTCACTCCACGCTTTGGGCAGATGGGAAAGAGGTTCTGGAGGTAGCTGGCTGCCTGGAAGCCCCCAGGGTGGCAGAGCCCCCTTTCAGCTGCAGTGCATGCCCAACGCCTTCAGCCCTGTGGGCCTGCCTCGACTGCGGGGCAGGGACCTCCCAGCTCCCGGGGAGGCAGCCTGGCTCCCGGAATGTTCCTCCCAGGAATGTTCCTTGGCCACTCTCTGGAGAAGGCTGAGGAGAAAGCCTGTGCTGGCCCTCTCCCTGGACACTCTTCCTGGGTCCCTGGTTTCGACTTTGGCCCCCTGGTCCTCTCCTGGGCCATGCTACATGTGGTCAGAGGACTATGCAGTGCCTTCCTGGGTTTCCATGGGAATGTGCGTGACCTGCAGAGGCCCCCAGTAGCTTCAATCAAACAACCTCCATGCTGCCACCTGTGTCTGCAGAAGTGGACCAGGGTGCTGACTCTGTTCAGAGTGGCTGGAAAGTGGTCACAAGGCGTGCTCACCTCTGCCTGCCTCTGAGCACCCCGGGGGCCGTGGAGGCTGCCACAGCCTCTCTGGCTTTCCAGGTGAATTTCAGGAGAAGTAGCTCAGGTGCACAGTGGGGCCTCGCAGCCTGTACCAGCCTTCCATTTGCACAGGCCTGAGGGCTGTGCTCAGCACCAAGGAAAGCCCATCACTGGGCAATGTGTTCCGAAGACTCCTCAGTTGAGAGTTGGAAGCTTTTATACCACATAAAGCCGTGGAGCTGAGAGAAAAAGCTAGTAAATCACGGAGCTCTTTAACAACTGCAATGAGATGCAGGACGTTCTCTTCATGTTGAGAAGCAGAATAAAAGGAACATCAAATTAGGGCAAAAGAAAAGAGAAAAAAGCACTGTTGAGTAAAGGAAATTGAGTGGTAATTTAAATAAATAATATTCCCAATTGCAGACAGCGCTCGTCGTTGTCGGTGAAGGGGAGGGAGGTGTGCCTGCCATTACCTTATTTAAAACAACAGTGCTTATCTTTTGAGGAAACAAGCTGCTACATTGAGAAGTAATTAATTTAGTAATTAGGAACAGAAATCGCAAGCTCCTCGCAATCAAGGCTGTGAGTGCCTTCAGAGAAAATTGTCCTGCTTATAAAACCACGTCAGGAAAGTGGAGGTGCATGGGCAGCTTCTTGCACGGTGGTGACCAGAGAACACCCGAGCTCTTGCAGGCGCCTTGCTCAGAGTTCAACGCTCTTTCCGCATGACCGCTTACCTTGACTTTCTCTGATAAGAAAAAGAAAAATTGGTTACAAGGGAATTTGTGTTGATGTATTTTGAAGCCACTGACTGTCATCTCCCTGAACTTGGCCTAATGTATCCTGAGGGGAAGAACGGAAACTCACAAAGGAGGGTAGGGAGGGGCACTGCCTGGGAAGAGCGGCCCATCCATTTAGGAGGGGACAGCCTGTCACTGTGTCCCCTCCATGGCCCCTGCACCACACTCAGTATCTAGCATGGTGCATTTGTCTTGGTCAAGCTTTGCAGATCTGCTCTGATAGCATGAGACCCAACTAAAGTGCCTCCACGGCTCCTGGGTGAGATCAGCTGAGTGAGCCATTCTCGTGCCATCCTGCCTGGCCACGTCAGATGGGGGGTCAGGGGGACACACCTGTTTACAGACGGTGGTGAGCTGTGACTTCAGAATTTTCAGGGCAGTGCTGACAACTGAAAGACACAGGGAAACATGCGAGGAAGCTGAGCCTCTACCCCTCTGGCCCAGGGGGCTGAGACACATTCGCTCCCATGTCACAGATGCTGTGACTTGTGCAAAATACTGAAAGAGAAGAGAAGGATGATGCGTTTCTGCACGATCGCCGAGCTCCTTGGACATTGTTGCACTGCTGCAGTGAGTTTTCACTGGCATACATTCATAATGCTTTGCAAGTTGGAGTAAATATTGAGTGGCCCTTGCTCTTGCAAGCCTGGCTTGAATAGCATGATAAACACAGGGCAAGATTTACAGCTCTCAGCACACGCCCTCCTGGGAGGTGACTGCACAGTACCTGGGGGTGTAGCTTGAGCTCACACTATTTTTCTAGGCCATGATGAAGAGGGGGACATGGATTTGCCATTCTCCCCTGTCCCAGTGCCATGCAGCATTGAGGATGAAGTTTAAGGAACACTCCTAAATATGAACTTTTTAAAAAAGAACGTTCCACCTTTTATACCAAATGCGCTTGCTTCACTTGGCTCTGCATCCTCTGAGTGCTCATCCTGGTAGCTACGCGGGAAACCCTTCGGAGAAAAACTCCAATTATCTTCCCATTGTAAGTTTTGTCTCATTCCACTTTTGGTGACTGGATCATTTAACTGTCCTCTATTTTCCATGCTTCAGGGAGGAAATAAAATCAAAGTTAAGCCCCACCATTTGCCAGCTCTCTTACTCTCAGACGAAACCTATTAAGATGGCCTGGGTTCTGGTGACGGCAGCACCTGGGCTCCCGATGGCTTTGCGGTTGTCGGGCTCCTGAGGCCACGGACAAACCACCCGCCTTTGGGGCTTCACTGTCTGGTATAAAGTGGGAATACTAAGGCGTCTCCTTCCAGGGTTGCTGTGAGAACTGAGGGTTGGTGCTTGTGGATACTCAAGCAGAGAAAGACACTTCACAGTTGTGCACGGAGTTGTCACCGTCCTTACCCGTCCACTGGTGTTTATTGAGCACCCGCTGCTTGGGGCACTGTTCTGGTGCTGGTGATCTGACTTCCCACAGGACAGTGAGGTAGGGTAGACAAATCAGGAAGATGTCCCTGCTGGGGACACAAGCTCTGTGTTGGGTGGCCATGGGCAGTGGCACCCGACGTGGGTGGTCGCTGAGGCTCCCGGGCCAGGGGACAGTTGAACTGAGAAGGAATGCGGTGCCCTGGGGGGTGAAGAGCTTTCCAAAAGGAGGCTCCCACAGACTGGGCACACCTGGGCTAGGAGTGGGCCTGTTGTGCCTGGGGGGGGGGAGGCGGGCGGTGAAGTGTGGAGTGTAGTTGCAGAGGTGGGCAGAGGCCATGGTCGTGGGCCTCCTGGGCGAGGGGAGGGGGCCAGGGCAGGTGTGATGGGAAGGCTGTGGGCCTGGGGCCAGAGATTCATGCTCAGAATTTTAATTCACAGAATCATTTTGGGTGCTCTGTGGAAAGGGATGAGTGGAGAGGCCAGTGGTGGGAGACTGGCCTGGGAGTCCAGTGAGGAGAGATTCTGGGGTCACGGTGGGGGGGAATCCCCAGGAAGCCCTGAGGCCTTGGTGCAGAGCCTGTGGGGAGGGGGGATCCCTTGGGTTTAGTCAACTGGGTGATGGGACCACGTACCCAGATGGCCACCTGCTTCTCACTTCTTTGCCCCTCAGGATGAATGTAGCACCAGTGGCAACAGCCACTTCCTGCGCAGCCAGAGCTCACCAGAAACCCAGGGCAGAGCCAGCTGTTCTGCAGCTGTGCTGCCGGGAGAGGAGACGGAGCAGCAGGTGCAGGGAGGAGGGGTGGAGAGACGCTGTCCCCCACGCTGCCCTGCCCTGACTGGAGAGGGAGGTGACTGACAGTGCTGGGGGGAGGAAGGTTGCTGGGGTGACGTCCTTTGCAGGAGGAGGGTGTGGGCCTGTGAAAGAGGAGGCCAGGGGTCCTTGTGAGCAGCTGCAGCACTTCCTGTGGCTTTTCTGTGATGAACCAGAGGGAGGATAAAGACAGGGACTGGATTGGGCAGATGCCCCATGGGGACAGTGGAAACTCTGTTTCCCTTCACAGGTGAAGCATGGATCCAGGGCAGCTGGGTGTCACAGGGTGGAGGAGGTGACGGGAGGGCAGGAGGCAGGAGGGGTTTGGAAGGAGGCGCCGGGAAGGCCGGAGTGAGCGAGGCTGAGCTCACAGTACAGTTAGCAGGGTGCCTTCATCAGATGCCCACGGTCAGCACAAGACAGGCAGAGCTGGATTTCTCCTGTGTGGAAATCTAGCTGAAGAGTGTCACAGAAAAAGGGAATCCAGGGTATACACTGCAGGGATCACAAAAGCCACTAAAAAACTAAAGGAAGTTGAGTTCCAGAAGGGAGAAATGCAGATGAGAGTTGGGAGTGGCAGAGGCCGTGGTAAGAGCAAAGGACTGAATCGAATTGTCAGAAGTAGGTGCTGGAGGGAGGGGCCCCAGGCACTGGCCAGAGAGGAGAGGCCCAAGTCTGAAATTACTGAGGGACTGCAAAATGACTGGCATGAAGGCCCCAGGAGGTGGCCTTAAGAGAGTGGCAAAGGCCGAGTAGAAGGCAAGTTTGCGGAAGAGAGAACCATGCAGGGGAGGCAGAGGGAGCTGAGAGTCTCGGGACCTGGGGAAGATCAGCCCTGGTCCCTGTTGGCAGGATCACCACCGGACCTGTGTCCCCACTAACCCCCAGCCCCACCCCTCCAGCCCTCTAGCAGTCCCAGAGTGTTGGCCACATGCCTGCAGGTTGTTCTGGAACTTTCCTCTGTGTCTATGTGCAAAGGCAGCCCGCCCAGTTGCACCGTTCACTCCTTTCTTCTGTGGGTGAAGGCACCGCTGTGCTGCAGGCTCCTGAGGAACCCAGGATAGGCCGACCCCGGGGTGTCTCCATGGCCAAGAGTTTGGCTTCTGCCCACTTCAGCTGGCCCTCCTCCACCTTGCCTCTTCTTAGGCAACTGCCCCCCACAGGTTTCTGCTTCCCAAGACCCAGTGCAGCACAGCAGAGCTGGGCTAATCTGCTGATCATAGCACGTCCCGGTGGGTGGAGCAGAAAATATGTACCCCCTGAAATCTAGGCTGCTCCCTTCACTCCCTAGCACCCCCTTCAAGTGAGGGGCCTGGAGCTCAATGGGGCCCCTGGGGCTTAACTTGGACCCCACAGTTAGTATGTGATCTTAGAACTTTATTACTTGAAATTTGAACCCCAAAGTTTGTATCCTTCTTGGTTGGTGGAGAATCGGATGTCTCCCAGGGCGTCGGGTGTAGATCCTGAGGGCCAGCAGTGGTACTTTCCGTGGCTTCTCTGTGGCAACTCAGATGTCTCCAATGGCATCTGGCTCTCAGCATCTTGCACTTTGAGGGAAAACGGACAGGGGTGTGGTTTTTGCTCATGGATTATATTAGCAAAATAATATTTTATTATTCAATTTACATATATTTACTAATCATTTCATTCACAAGAAAGCCATTGCTCCAACTCAACGGCACGAGGCTTGCCTGGTTTGCAGAGCCATCTGGGCAGCTGGTGAGTTGGCACCACCACTCCGGGCTGGTGAGCCTGCCAGGTGGAGCACATCCACTGTCTGCCCCTGAAGCACTGGGCACCTCCATGTCCCCACTGCACTCACAGGACCCGGTTTCCAGCAGGGAGGGGCTGCTCCTTCCAGGCTGGTGCATCGGGTACGCAGCTTGGGTGGCCTGAGCCGTCTGGAGGGAGGACAGCACGTGGGGACTGTTGATGTCCCTCCTGCTCAGGGTCCAGGACGACGATCTCAAAGAGCCGAGGGTCTGATGTGCCCTCGGGAAGCCTCACTCCAGGTTGGAAAGCCTTGGGGGAAAACCCAGCAGACAGGAGGCAGAAGCCGAGTCTCGCCAGGGCGCTGGAGTCACCTTCTGAGACACGTTCCCGACCTGACGTGGAGAAGTGTTTCAGGACCAAGGACAGCGCCGCCCAGGGTCTTGTCCCTTCCTAGTGAAGGAGGAAGCCAGACTCTGACAAGGTGTGTGATAAGGTCCACAACTGTCCAGACAAAACTGAAGCAGGGCAGGCAGACGCAGGGGCTATCGTGAGCAGATTGGTGCATCCTCCTGCGCCCCAGTGGGATGGAGAGTATGGCCTCCGAGAGCCGGCCGGGAATCCTGCACACACCTGGGTGAAGACCTCTCAGAGCCCGGGGGACGGGGGGCTCCCCGGAGGAGAAACGGCATCCAGCAGTTTACATCCCTAAGCTCAGGAGGCCAGGGAAAGGGCAGTGTGTCCAGGACCTGCGAAGAGCTGGCGTGTGGACCAAGGGGTTGCCCAGAGCAGCTGCAGTCACAGGCAGAAGCACAGATTCATCGCCAGAGTCTAAGACAGGCATGAAAGGCCAGGGGTGCAAAGACCTGACCTCCCAAGAATCCCTCCATCTTATCTCATGTTGTTGCCCCTTATGGGCCAGGCCCAGAAACCAGAGGACCAGGGAGTTTGGCTATGGGGTCTGGCCACTCTGGCTCTGGGATTGGACAGGGCAGAGGAGAGGCCATCTGACCACAGGAACGTCCTTGTCTTGTCTAAGGGATGCCACCGGAGACTGGTGCTTAGAGTCCACCCCATGGTCAGTGGGGCTAGTGGGGCTAGTGGTCGCAGACTCAAGCTGGGGCTCCGGATGACAGTCCCCTGGACACAGAGCACAAGTGGCCGGCTGCTGCACGGCTGTGAGCCTCCTTCTGGTGTGTTTTCAAGGACTCCAGCCTTCAGCCCCCCACACCCATCCCCCAGCCTCCTTGCACGTTAGCAAGGGCCCATGTTACTGCAGGTGGCTCAGTGATGGACGGTGCATCACGAGCACCGTCCGGAATTGCAGAGGCCAGTTTCATGTTCATCAGGCTTCATCCTCTGTGATGCCTTAGAGCTGAACGGAGGGACAGCCTGCTTTGGGGTGCCGCGGGGCTTCTCCAGACGCCAGATGAGCTGGCTGCTCCCCCAGACCAATGGCAGAAAGCAGAGCCTGCACTTAGCCTGACCCTTCCTGATGGGCCCTGTGTGCTTAGCTCCCTCTTCCCAGCCTTCCAGCCCCAGCTTCCCCACCCACGGAATTCCATGTGGAGAGTCTGGTTCCTCCACCCTGTCCCCCTACATCCAGCAAGGCACAGACATTAGCCCATCTTTCAGGGGAACAATCCCTCTGATTTTAAGCTCTAGGCCCTGAAGAACTTCCCGGGATAGGAGAAGTTTCCCCACACCCATGGCTTCTGAGGAGCTGAGACAACCATAGACCCCCAGGCTCCAGCCTGCCAGACCATCCCACCGTGTTCCTCCATCAGGGAATCAAAGCTCAAGGGCAGAGCAGGTCCTGAGGCAAACCAGAGAAGGGGCCAGGAACCAGAAGACAGTGGGAGGAAAAAGAACTGGGAAATGCGTGCTTCTGGCCACCCTGGAGGCCAAACCCGCAAAGCAGGTCAGACTCAAACCAAGAATGGCTGCAGGACAGGTGGGCCTTGAAGACTCTAGCAACAGACTTGTGGAAGTGTGGTGAGCTCCTGGCCCTCGACCTGGCTGCTCCCCTGGCCCATCCCCTGGCCTTCCCCTCAGCCTTCACACCATGGCTGAGGTCAGTGGGAGAGCAGAAGCAGGCAGGCACAAGTGACAACAGCACAGGGCACTCTCGGAACCCTGAGGGCAGGAAGAAAAGTGCACCATTCCGTGGTTTTAAAGGGTGTGTCGTTGGGGGAGTGACAGCCCCTCTAGGGCTAGCAAGGCCCTGGGGGACATGGAGATTCAGAACTAGAAAACCAAACAGCCAAAAAGTTGAGAAAGAATCCTGGCAGAATCCCCTAGGCCTCCCAAGATGACCTGTCCCTGGAGGGTCTTAGGGCAGCCCACGGGCAGGGGTCACTCCAGCTTCCCAGCACTGACCTTATAAATGACCTGTGTATTAACTGTCACTGGCTATTTGAGGCCTGGCAACCCAACCCAGTTCCCCCCACCCAGGGTACCCTCAGGGATTCCCCAGTGCCCTGGATGAACTACACCCCAGTCTGGCCTCCTGCCTGGCTGGGCTCCTGCTGTGTGGTCAGTCCTCCTGCTACCCCAGCTTGCTCTCTATTTTATCGTCAGCAACCGTCTTTCCCTGGCTGAGCTGGGGCAGAAGCTCCTGCCCCTCTGTCACTGTGGGGGAAACGCAAAGTTGCTCCACGAGGCAGGGGTCACTGTGGTGTGCACTGGTCGTGCTCTGGGGCTAGCTGAGGTTTCCCTGCCCAGCCCCTGGGTGAGGACGGCAGGGCTCCTGCCTCCCCTTTCTGCCTCGTCTCCCTGGCTTTTCTCCCCATAGCCTTCTGGCTGCTTCCATGACTACCAAAGCTCTCCCTGCCCCTGGCCCTGGGGGCCATGGTGGAGGGACCGAGACCCAGCAGCCAGGGCTTCTGGGTTCCTGTCCTGCCTAGTGTGGCCCCTCCAGCCAGCTCAGCAGTCTGAAGGTGGAAAACTCAAGTCCCTTGTGCCCAGTGGTGATTTCTTCTGAGCCTTGCAACAGAAAATTTTCCCAAATCAATTTTTAGTGCTTGGTGGAGATGAAAGTTGTTTGTGCTTCATTCCTGCAATCCAATCTTTCTTCCTTGCTTCTTCTTCTTCCCTGATATCTAGTCTGGATTTGCAATCAAAGTCAATCGGTCAAGTCAAAAGTGTGGACCCACATGGGGGGCCCGGTGGAGTGGATGCCTGGGCTTTGCAATCCCTGATCCACGTGTAACTCGATGCAATAATAACCCAGTGTTTGCTCTTGCCACTGCCAACCCCAGGGAGTGACCAGTGCCAACCTGCTCAGCTAAAGCTCCTGGTGGAAAACGTCCAATAAGCAAGGCGAGTGCCAGCTCATGTTCTGTGGCCCCCAAGGTGACACACTTGGGCCCAATGACTTCATTGCTTTTCTTCGGGCATTGTGGTAATTACTTGGGAACATAAACCAACAATTACCAATTTCTGATCTGCTTAAAAGGCCCTCATTAGAGGACTCAGCAGCCTGCTAAAGACAGGAGCCCTGTGGTGACATTAGGCAGCACAGCAGATCTTTGGCAGCCAAGGGGAATGTATTGGAAATGTGCCAAGAACAGGGTCACCTGCAAGTCCCACTACAGACACATCCAACAGAGGCCGGGACATGTCTCTGGTCTTCGCCTTTGCTCCCAGCCCTTCCTTTTCTTCTTATCTCCTCGGCTCTGACCTACCAGGGCTGGCCTGGTGGGGCTGTAGCCTCCATGTGGTCTGTAGACGCCTCTGGCTTGGCTTGCTTGAGGGCTACCAGATTCTTGGGCGATATCTGCCTCTGCTCAGACCCTCTTCTCTGTCCTGACCTTTCTTATCCTCCGACCCTCGGTCACCCACTCCTGGCCAGTCTGTTGCAGCTGCCCAGTGCCTAGGTACTGCTTTCCTAGAACCACCACTTTTCCCAAGATTGTGTCCACATGTCTCCTTCATCCCCTTTGATGTCCCCTTGGTGCCAAAGCATCTCTAGTCATATGGCTTGGCAGAACAGTCTCTGGAAGTGCATCTTGGGCACTTACCTGTCGGAGGAAAGCAGTGAGTCTGCCCTGCCGCAGGTCTGGGTGCTGGAGTGGTGGGTAGGAACACTGCCCTGAGCCTTGCAGTCCCCATGTCCACTGGTGGTGTCGTCTGCCCAGCGCCAGGGCAGGGAGTATGAGTAGCCCAGGTGTCTTGATCCTGCCCGGGGAAGTCGTAAGATCCAAGCTCCTCCTGTCAGACCGTGTTTCCTGTGGGAGCTGGGGCCTGCAAGTCCTGGGTTGTTTTTCTTCTACCTTCTTAAAGTTGATTCTCATCAGACACCTGACCTGAAGGGCACTATCTAAGGGGGCTCCTCCTCTTTGAGCAACATCTGGACTTGGATGTGGCTCCCGGAGGACATGGGGGACATTTGACCCAGGTAGTGGACAGGTTGCTGCCTGAGGAGACCTGAACAAGTGCTCTGGTGAAATCCTCTGGGGCTCTGGCTCGCCTGGGAACCGGCAGACCTTTGTCACCTGGGGGTCTCTGTGCTGACCACATGTGGTTGTTAAGGCAGCCCAAATGACACGGGCAATGCTGGGCTGAACGGCTCTGTGGCCCTGGGAAACAGCAGCAGCCAGTTCTCCCCGTTTAGTGTCCTGGTGTGGCTCACTACTGAGAACCAGCCTTGCCGTGACTGAGAGGAGACTCAGAAGGCCTGTCTGCCTGAGCAGGCCACAGCCAGGGCCGCCCAATCCCTTTCCTGCTACATAAAGGAGCTACTTGTCTCCACTGGCCAGCCCGGGCAGAGGGCCCACTGATGTGACTTGACCCAACTTAGGCTGGTGGGGAGACCCCTGGATCTCCAGCGTGAGTGTGAAGATCACCTTGGAGGGTCAACAGCGGCCTAGATACCTCCTTGGAGCCTCCTTTGCCTGACTGGGAGCAGGAGCTCCTGGGAAGTGTGACTACCACAAACCTCCTCTTCCTGGAGAGAGGCCAGGGGTTGACGTGCCTTAAGAACTCATCCGGGGGCCTCTCATGTCCACACCGCTGCCCAAACGTCACTGCACTCTCATCTCTCTTGCTGTGGGAACCTGGAAACCTGTCAGTCCTTCCCGTCAATGCCTTTCCTGCCCTGCCCTACCCCTACTGAGTCAGGGATGTGATCCCCGGTTCTAACCACAGCCCCTGGGGTGGCTCACCGACGACTCCTGCATTTCTGTGCATTGAGAATAGAAGTTTTCTCCAGTTGATCTGTTTTCTTTCAATTTAATTTGCAATTTCCAGACCCTGAACTTTAAAGTGTGGAGGAAAAGGATTTTCCTCCTTGTCACAGCTTTATTTTCTCCCCAGGCCCTGAGCTTGGGCCATACCTTGAACATGAGAACGTGGAAAGATGTCTCCTTACCAGCTGCTCCAGAGAACTCCCTGATCAGTGGACCACCCCACAGTCCTCCTCCCAGTTCCCCTCCGTATATGACCCTGCTCTGCCCGGCCTTCGCGACTCCTGCGCATCTCCTGGCCTGGGGCTCTCCCCTGCAGTGACCCTCTGTGGCCGCGGCCCCTCTTTGTATTACAATAATCCATTGAATAAACTCTCTCCTTACCTAACTGTGGACTTGGTATCCTGGACGATGACCATATGCGCAGTGCCCCGCCTGGCTTGACGGCCACACTGACCTGATAGTCCCGGCCACGTGGCATCCCATCTGCTCTGGCCGTGTGGATGTTCCCAAGCTCTGCAGGCAACTTGGCGGCAGTAGGCCAATCACACTGTGTTTAGAAGAGCCGGAGAAACTCGCGCTGTCCCTGAGTTTCGTAAGACAAGGCTCGTGTCCCTTTCGACTGTGTCCTGCCACATGGCACACCCTTATGACTGAAATCTGCAAACCTCCCCTGTTAATGTGTCCTTGCTGGGACAGCCGCGGCCATCTCTACGGGGAGACAGCAAGATGGGCGAGGCCTGACTGGGGACGAGCCCAGCAGCTCTGCCTTCCCTGAGCTCCACCCTGCACCCCTCAGAAGGCCCCCAAGAACCCCGCTGGCTCCCAGGAACCCAGCCTCCTGGATTTCTCGCTCTTTGTGGCCTCCTTGTGCCTTCCACGCTGCGCTGGGAGACTCTCTGAGGGTTGGACAGAGGTCATCTGAACACACAGAGTGGCTCTGTGGACACATTTTCCCAATTTACATTTCCAAGTTGTGAAAGGCCTCGTGATTCCAGCCCCCAAGCAAGTAGCACAAGATTAATGAAAAGATGGAGCCCGCCAACCGTGAGGATGCTCTCCTTGTCCCGCCATGGGTGGCCTGGACCTGGGGCCCTGGCTGCCCCCCGGGGACCGGCAGTGCACCTGGCCTGTGAGTGTATCCAGCTGCCCCGTTCCCCATCAGGGGGTGGGTAGACTTCTGTAAGCAGCAGACCTCAGTGGGCTGTAAATCCTGGAGCACAGCACAGTCAATTAGTCACCCCGGACCCACTGAGGGTCCTGCTGGCCCCGTCGCTGACCAAAGGAAGATGGGAAGCCCTGATGTGGAGCTTGGGCAGGTCCTCCCTCCAGGCCCTGGTGGCTCGGCCTCCTGCCCCATCAATCCTCAGCAGCCCCCAGTGCCCTCTGCTGCCCTTGAAGTATTGACAACGTGACCTTGAGGACAGATCCAATTAACCAAAGTGATAGAATCTGACCTGTGAAAGAGTGTTGCTTAGTCTTGATTTGCTTGGGGGAGGAATTTTTCTTAGTTTAAACATTAAGCAGCAGATAAATAATGTCTGACATATTTGAAGTTTCAAAATAAAAATGTTTTAACATATGGATCTAGTCAACCTCATGTTTAGAAAAATGTCACAAGCACACACACACACACACACACACACACACACTTTTCTACAACTCGGAAGCAAATTCTTTTTTTTTAATCATCTACTGTGACTCTCTGTAATGATTCTCTGGGCCTGTTTTAAATACTCACAGGTGAAGACAAGAACCCAGGTGAACTACCTGAGAGGCTGGTCACGGGTCAGCTCAAAGGCAGGGCTAAGGACCGGCTGGTTCCCATAGCCAAGCCGTTCTCCCGACAGTCCTGCGTGATGATGGCGCGTGGGTTCTTGCTTCTCTTAGTCCCCCCAGGTTGACTGTTGAGAGGCCGCAGGTGCCTGAGGGCTCAGGGCCTGTGGGTTCTGAACACACTGCCCACGTGCCGACCACAAAAGCTTGGCCAGGAAGTCAGAGGGGCACAGTTGGCCCTGCAGCACAGTGGGGACTGCTGGGCCCGGCTCTGACCAGGCAGCAGGTCCACGGTGGAAGCAGTGCTGGATCTGAAGGAGGAAGGGAGGGCTGGCGGAGCTCGGGCAGCTGAGCAGGTGGGGATGGCTTCCTGGCCTCGGGACACCAGTCCCAGGAGCCCCCTGGGTGACAGGCCAAGTGGCTCCTAAAGACCCTTAGAGCAGAGAAGCCGGGCTCACCTGGGTCATTAGCCCCTGCTCTGCTGTGCTGCCCACCGTGCTGAGGCCCCACCCATCCTGAGGTCTTTTCCTATGCTGTGGTGCCCATCTGCACTCAGGTCCCCTCCTGTTCCAAGGTCCCCCTTGTCCTGAGGTGCCCACAGTGCAGAGGTCCCGATTTATGCTGAGGTCCCCATGTATCCTGAAGTCCCTCTTGTCCCTCCTCCGTGTGGCTCTTGCTGAATGCTCTGCCCACAGTGCTGAGGCCCCCTGTGCTGAGGTTCCAGCCGTGTGGTGAGGCCCCTGCGCTGCAGGAACGTCATTGTCCTTCCTGTGTGACAGACCCCTCAGGTTCTCCCTTCCTTTAGACTGTCGCCTGCCCTCCAGTTTGTCAAACATACGGACACCTCTCAGTCTGTACCTGAACGACACGACCTGGATCAGCAGGCTGTGCGTCAGTTTGTCCCCAGCGTCCCATTGCTTAGGGTGCTGTGTTCAGCTGCTGCCCGTCTTCCCTCTCTGTCACCCCTTCCTGGCTCCTCTTTGGCTACCCTTTTTCTGCCTTCCTCCAGTTTCTGTCTTGGGGACCTGGGTGCGAGGGGTGGAATATGGCAGGTGCGAGTGTGTCTGCTGGACCACAGCCGGCCCTCCTGCCTCCTGGGCTCCGTCCTCTGCTGGCTGTGCTGGCTCTCAGTGCCTGCCCCAGGGCCTCAGGACTCAGAAGGGATGAGCCTAGTCCATGCAGGACTGCTGACCTCTAGTTCTTCTCCCTCCCCCCCTCTCCAGGTGTCACTAGGAGCAGCAGTAGGTGGGTGGGTCTTGCTCCTACCAGCCTCACAGGAGGCGCTGCCCCAGGCAAGTGTCTTCAGCCCGGCCTCTGTCCTCGCCCAGACCGTCTGTTTCCTACCTGCAGATGAAGGCCTTTCAGAATCACGCACTTGAGCACCAAATGTGGCTCTGGGGAACTTTTTCTGCAGATTTAATCGTTGTCATACTCCCTCTTACAGACCTATCCACAGTGCTGCACATTAGCTTCCCTGGGTCTCCAGTGTCTTTATGCCTAGACAGCAGCAAGCACACGCAGGAGCCCATCGATCAGGATCAGTGGCCCCTCAGCCTCCCACCCCTGCCCTCACCCGAAGCCCAGGGCCTCAGGGAAGGAGTGACGGTGCCAGGTGTGCTTCCATTTGCTCCCATTTGCAAACATGCAGGCATACGATATGTATCTGCCAAACCAGACCAGCAGCCTCAGTGCATGGAGCAGCTGCTGTGCTGATTCACCCCCAGTCGGCTTGGATGGGCTGAGCCCCGCGGCCCTGCTTCTGTATCGGCTGATCTACGTTGCTGGGTTGGTGGCCTTGGACTGACCCCTGGGTACACGGGGAGTCCACACAGCCGCAACTCAAAGCCCGTGCCTGGGGCAGGGGTATTGTCTGTGTGGTCAGCACAAAGCCATGGAGGGTCCCGCCTGCCCAGCTGTCCCCATTTGTCATCTCAGCAGCAGAAACTCCCAGAAGTCTGCCACTGGGCAGCCAAGCTGTGCAGACTGCAGAGGGAAAAGGTGAAGTGTTTGGGGAAGCAGGCCAGGCCTCTCCTGCCAGCAGGCATAAGGCCCAGCACAGAGCCGGGGAGGGACCATCTGCAGGAAGCTGAGCCTTGCTCTCGCCCTTGCAGAGGGACAGGAGCGGTGACATGCTTCCCAAGGAGCAGCTGTGAGAAGGCAGCAGCTCCAGGTGCAGGAACCTGATGGGCTCCCCTCCCCACCCAGGCAGTGATGGAGGCTGAGTCACCTGGACATGGGGCCCTGATGTGACATTGCTCCTCTTTGCCAATCAGTGTAATTAGCAAAAATAGAACCAGACAAAGCAGATGAAGGGACATTGTACAAATGTCAGCCCAGTCCTTGTCAAACCCACTGAGGCCCAAGGGCAAGAGCAAGAGCTGGGAATCTGCCCCGGGCTGGGGACTAAGGAGACCTGATTGATAGATAGCTAAATGCAATGTGGGGTCCGGAGCTGGGTCCTGGGGCAGGAAAAGGACATTCACGGAAAACCAGACATTGGGATTAGCCTTCAGTTGAGCTAGTTGTGTTGCACCAATGTCCTTCCTAGCTTTGGTGAACATATCGCTACGCGGAAGAAGCTGTGAGGGTTAGTTTCATGTGTGAGCTTGACTGGGCATGGGGTGCTCAGATGCTGGGACGGATGTGTTGGTGAGAGTGTTCCTGGGTGAGATTGACATTTGACGCTGTCCTCTGACTCTAGTGCATGGCCCTCCCTGACATGGTGGGCCCCACATGTTTAGTTGAAGACGTGAATAGAACCAAAGGCTGAGTGAGGGGGGTTTCTCGCTCCTGACCTTCTTTGACCCGGGGCATGTTTTTGTCCCACCTCTGCTCTCCCTGGTCTCCAGCTGTCGGACTGCAGGGCTTGGGTCCCGTCGCCTCCCTGATGCGTGAGCAGCACCCTGCTGTCCCTCTCTCCCATCTCTCAGCACACACACCTCTGGCTGCTCCCCGGAGAGCCTGACTCTCCACAGAGGCACAAAGAACGAGGAGGGTGAGGGGCCCTCTTCACGATCATGAGAAATCTGATTCCTCAATAAAAGCTTCCAATCTACAGAACTGGAGCCAAGAGAGTGGACCCCCAGAGGGAGAGGGCATCACACACGGCAGCGCATGCGGGTGTGGATGGGTGTGTGCCACCGAGTCCTGCTTGGATGTGGGGTTTGCAGTGTAAGCTTTAATGCTCACTAATCAATACCTGCAATTATCATCTTCAATACGTATCGATTATCATGGAATTCTTCCTCTAAATATCAGCAGTGACAGCCTTGCCGATCGAACCTGGGAAAGGTTTGTGTGTTGTGTGATACAAAGGACGAGGGGCCATGCCTCAGCCCAGTGTTGAGATCAATAGCGACACACAGGCTGACTCGCAGGGTTTTCCCAGCTGCTCATCAGGACGAGGGCCGGCGGGGGGCGGGGGACAGCCTGCCTGGTGCCTTGGTCCCTGCTCACACTTCTGGACAGACAGAGAAGCCTATTATCTCTCGCTATTCCACCTCCCAAGCAAACCAAAGACCTTGGACCTCACGTAGGAAATGAGAAGCAAAGACCATGTGGGGAGAAGAGGAAGAGGCCCAGCAGGGACCCCTGAGACCAGGACTGCAGACTGTGAGCACTTTGGCTTATTTTCTTTTTTGGTCTTTTGTGTTCAAGACTGGACACTGGAGAAGCCAGAAACCCCAAAATGCTGATATGCACAAACAAAAGAAGCCCCCAAAGCCTGCTCCCTGCAGCCAACGGAGCAGGCAAGAGGCTGCTGCGCAAGATGGGAAGTATTTGACAGCAAATGCTCGCTCCTGCCCAGCAAAGAAAGATGGCGCCCTTCAAGTGGGCCCTCGCTTTATCTTCCCTCAAAAAATACTAGTCACATATCTGTGTGTGTGTTCTCATAGGTTGAATCATGCCCCCCACCCAATTATTCTGTTGAAGTCCCAACATTGAATACCTCAGATTGTGACTTCCTTTGGAAATAGGGCTGCTGCATTGTAGTTAAGAAGGTGGGACTCTAGGGTAATATGAATGACACCCATCCCCAAAGGAGAAATTTGAAAATATACACACAGAGGGGAAATGCCAGATGAACATTAAAGGAAAGATTGAAGTGCTGTGTCCGCAAGCCAAAGGACACCAAAGATTCTCCCTAGTCCTCAGAGGAACCAACCCTGCTGGCACACCAGTCCCAGGCTTCTGGCCTCCATAACTGTGAGACTACAGAAAGCTTTTGCTTAAAAACAAAACAAGGGCTGGGGATGTGGCTCAAGCGGTAGCGCGCTCGTCTGGCACGCGTGCGGCCCGGGTTCGATCCTCAGCACCACATGCCAACAAAGATGTTGTGTCCGCTGAGAACTAAAAAATAAAAAATATTAAAAACAAAACAAAACAAAACAATGGGGCCATCTCCACCACTGAAGACCATGCAGGGAGTTGAGATGTCCAAGGTGCCTGGTTCCCACACAAGGCCCTTCAGAGCAGGTCAGGTGCAGATGCCCCTGGCTGCCAGCGGCTCCGAGGGGTTGGAGATGCTGGTGGAAAGCACACCCCGGGCCTCTCTGCCTTCAGTTCGGGATTCAGCAACTCCCTGGGGCTCTATGCTTCACCATGAGGCAGGCTTCAGGGTTGGGTGCTCCACCCGGCTGTAGGACCTTGCAAGTGCTCTGAGCATGTCACTTTAAGGAAAGTCAGGTGAGCTCTGGTGTGTGGGAGATCAGGCCCACTAAGTGCATTAGTGACTCGTGATGCTTTCGGCTCACAGTAGGCTCATCAGATGCTCCCCTTGTGATTGGAGGAGTGCTGCTGGGCTGGGCCCTTACACTGCCTGGGGAGACCTGGTCCACCCTGTGGAAGTGGGACTTGGCCATCACTCCACCAGAAGCATGAGGTGGACTTGCTGCTCCCAGCCTGGATCCAGGGACGGCACTGTGTCCAGGGGATGAGGCCAGCCCAGCCAGCGAGCTGGCACAGGGCTCGGGGAAGCAAGTAGCAGCAGACTCGGGTCACTCCCTGAGCGGGGGGACAGGGTGTGCTTCCCCCATCAAAGCAGCACGAGAGTCTGACTCACACACAGACCTAGGCACACACCGGGCTGTAAAATGAAGCCCAGTGTCCAGACTTCAGCCGGTCACTCTCTGGAACCAGGAGGACCTCAGCTTGGAGAAGGAAAGACCAGCAGCAGAGGGCAGCTCCAAGACACTGCGGTCTGACTGTGTCCCTCCAACTCAGTGTGGGGCACTAGTCCCCAAGGGGACCATGCTGGGGGTGTCCTCGGGAGGTGTTAGGCCAGGAAGGCCCCACCCTCATGAGGGAGCCAGGCTCTGTAGGGAGGGAGCTTGGCCCTTCACCACGTGAGGACTCTGGTCCGCCCCCCAGAGGAAGCAGCAGCAGGATGCCATCCTGAGGGGGATCCGGCCTCCCCAGACACGGAACCCGCCAGGGCCCTGCGCTGGACCCAGACACGGAACCCGCCAGGGCCCTGCGCTGGACCCAGACACGGAACCCGCCAGGGCCCTGTGCTGGCCTTCCCAGCCTCCAGCAGCACAGAAAGAAAATTTACGTTCCTTATAAATCAGCCAGTCTCAGGTGTTTTTGTTTTTTAATATCTTTCTTTTATTTTATTTAGTTTTATGTGGTGCTGAGGATCCAACCCAGTGCCTCACGCATGCGAGACAAGTGCTCTACACTGAGCCCCGCCCAGCCTTCTCAGGTTTTTGACAGTGTCCCAAACAGACTAGAGGAGTTAGGACAGAGAAGGGGCAGACACTGGAACAAATACCTGCAAACACCCAGTGGCCGTGGGACAGGTTTGGAGAGGCTGGGGCAGCTCTGCGGTGGTGCAGGAACACCTGGATGGGGCACAGGGAGCGAGGAGAGCTGTGCAGGAGCCTCAGCCTTAGAGCTCACCTAAACATCGTGACCAGGATGTCCCTGGAATGTGACCAGTGAGGACACTGAGAGGCCCCTGGGTCACAGCTCGCTGTCCCCTTAGGCTCCCTGGCCACCTGTTTCCTCCTATGTCTCCAGACCAGGTGCACCGGCAGACCCTGCTGCGCCCTGCTCCAAGCACCTGCTCCCACCCTCAGAGCCTGCAGGGCCAGGCGGGGGCTGTGCACAGCCTGCTGCAGCTGACATGGGGAGGTGGCCAGGTTTTGTTCCATGATACACAGTTTGCTCCTTGCCAGCCCCTGTGGCATGGGGGTTCAGGCCAGGTCTTCTTGGGGACAGGGTGGGAGCCCTCATGACCTCTGGAGTGGCCACTGCTCTTGACAGGGCCTTGCAGGCTCTGCTAGTCAGGGTCTCTTGCTGAGCCACCCAGGGCCAACAGGGCTCGCTGGCTGAGAACCTGTGAGCAGGAGTCTGGTGTCATGGCTGCGTTTCCCAGTGCGTCTGTGAGGATGAGGAAGAAGGGGCTGCATTGCAGAAGATCCCGAACCCAGCAGCCTGAGTGTCCCCAGTTCAGTGGTGGGCCAAGTTCATGCCCTCTCCCAGCTGGGGTTTGCTCATCCACCAAGTGGAGATGATAATAGAAATAGCAGGTGAATTATTAGGGCCGACAGGAAGGTGAAGGCCCTCGGAGCCCAGCCAGGCACACAGTGAGCTCTATGCGTGCTCCCTGAAGGACGAGAAATTGGTCCACCCCATGCCCCCATCTGGAGCAGTTTCTTGGCAAGGCCAGCGTGGTCCTGCAGGTGGCCTCTAGGTGCTGGAGAAGATAAGGAGATGGCCCCTCTTCCAGTGTCCCCAGAAGGAGCCCTCCCGACACTGGGGTTCCAGGTCCTCATTGTGCCTGAGGCATGAACTTGTGTCAGAACACCTCAAACACAATGCCACCCAGCCTGTGGCCTGGACACTTGCTGTGGTGGCCACAGGAAGCACGTTCAAGAGCTGGTGGAGCTGCTCACAGCAGGCGGTACCTCCACACGGGAGCCGAGTTCGGGACTCTCTCAATTCCAAGGACACAGCTGCAGGTGAGCCTCAGCCCAGATCTTAACCAGGCCTCGTCCAAGCTCGAAAGGGCATGTGCCTGCTGCCACGGTAGCCCTGGTCTCAGTTACGCCTGCTGTGGACAAAGGTCCCTTTTGTACTGGCTGGAACTTCCCAGGTTATGTTGAACAGCTTGTCCAGCGGACACGGGGCTTTGCTGACCATCTTGGGGGAAGCGGTCCATTCTACCACTGTGTACGATGTTAGCTCTAGACTTCTACAGATGTATTTATCAGGCTGAGAAAGCTCACCTCTATTCCCAGCTTTTTGAAAGTGTTCATTATCAGTGAGTGTGAATTTGTCCAATGATTTTTCTACATCTTTTATGATTATGTTAATTTTGAATATTGAGACAGGCTGGCAGCCATGGAACAAGCCCCACTTGGTAACAATGTATAATCATTTTTGTTTATTGCTGAATTCTATTTGCAAATATTTTGTGAAGGATTTTTGCATTTATATTCATGAGATTATGACCTGTAGCTGTACTTTCTGTGTTGTCTAGTATAGTTTGGAATTAAGGTGACATTGGCTTCAGAGAGGGTGTTGGGAAGCTTTTCTGCTTATGTTCTGGAGGATTCTATGGAAATGGTGTTAGTTCTACTTGCAGATTTACAGAATTCTACTGTGAAGCCATCTGGGTCTAGAGATTTCTCCTTGTGAAATTATATGTTATAAATATAATGCTGGAATAGTTACAAGGCTCTTCAAATGATCTGTTCTGTATTGGGTGAGTTACAGTTGTTAGCGCTTTGCAAAGAATTGACGCATTTCGAGGAAGCTGTCACATTTTCCGTGGCTGTGTCTTCTGGGCCTTCTGCTGCTGGGCTCTGGTGTCTGCAGGACGGTGTGGTGCTCTGGCTTCATTTCTGAGAGCCACCAGTTGTACCTTCTTTGGCCTTGGTCCTGGTAGAGGTCTGTTCATTTTTTCAGTCTTTTTTGGTTCTGTTAGGCATGAGTTTGTTTCAATTTCTCTGATTTCTGCTCCTTGCCTTCTGCCTAGCTTCTTGAGCTGTGGGCTTAGATTGCTGACCTGATGTTACCTTTCATCCGATGAAAGCATTTTGTGCTATACATTTCCCTCCCAGCACTGCCTTATCTGTCACCCAAAAATTCTGCATGTGCTTTTCCATATTAATTCAGTTCAGGGTACTGATTCTCCAGCAGAATCCTTGTGGGCCCAACCTCACTAGAGGGTGGCAGAAGTGAGACAAGACATCACCTCCATTCCTGCAGGCCAGGGAGGCTCTGGGGGCAACATGCCCTGCAGAACAGAGTAGGATCTGCTCACATTGGCCTCTGAATCCTCTGCTCACATCCACCAGCCTGCTGAGTTCCCCCGAGGTCCCACTGGAGTGGGCGTGGCTGAAGTCTGGCCCACTCTGTCCCTTCTTCCCAGGGGCCTAAATGACTGGTGGAATGGATTTGGGGTGTGAAGTAGGATAGCTCCAATGGTTAGTGGGTCCCATCTTGTGGATGGCAGATGGGCAGGACTCTTCTCACCCATTCTGGAGATTGTCTAGAGGAGCTCACAACCCAGCCATGACTTCCACAAAGGCAGGCGGACGTGGCTGCAGGAGGACACACCTGGGAGACAGGCACTCCTTCCTCCCAGAGCCTCTCCACCAAGCAGACTGTTTCATTGCCACGTCATCCTCTGGTATAGGCCTGGCCAGAGCCATGAACATCCCTGACCCCAGCACTGCACACCAGGATCTGGAAGCTTCTTCCACCTGCTTTAACAGCAGTGCAGAGATGAGTACCGGAAGCACTGGACTTGGCCCCTGGCTGCCTCCCTCAGGACCTGGCCAGGCCTGCATGTGGACATGGTACCCTGGGACCCTCCCATGTACTGAATCCAGGGAGAGTGGATGATTGTCATCATGATGGACCAGGTGGGGGGTCACCCACTCACTGAGAGCCCAGGATGACATGCTGGGCTGTGGTTATGCATGTCCATGTAATTCAGTCCCTGGGGCATCCAGGCCACAAAATGTCACCATTGGGAGGTGTAATCACTGACAGGTGATTACAGAAGCCAGTCACCACTGCAGTGGTGTCATTTATGACTCTAGCTCCGAATGTCACAGAAACCCTCAAGTTGGCCTGGATGGCTGGATTCTGATGAGAAGGACGTACTTTCAGGCCTTTTGAGGGGGCAGCCTGTACCTCTTTGTGTTCAACTGCCCCCCACCCCCACCGCCCAGCTGGAAGACCTGCTCACCCCAGTTCCCAGGAGAAAACAGCCAACAGGTTCTGAATGCCAAAGGGCACTGCTATCCCCTGCCTGGGCTTCCCTGTTGGAACCTCACTGAACAGTTACTCCAGACTGAATGAAAAGACGAATGGGGAAAGGGGACACGGTTTTGCCTCATTAAAGCATAATGTGGCTCCACTTTAAAACCTCTACCCAGGGTTGTGGGAATAAGAGAGTCAGAGAGAAGAGCCCAGGAATCCTGACCCTTCTCATTAATGGCACGATCAAAGCAAATGTAGTTCTAATTAGACCAGTCGTTTCCTTACATGATGTGCAATTTTAGGTCACATAACGTCACCTTGCCTTTGGGAGGGTCTGGCCAATTCTCAATGCAGCTTACCCAGGGTGGGTCTGAGAGCAGAGTGCTCTTCCCCAGGGGTGCTTGGGAGCAGGAGGGTTCCTGCCACTAATCTGCTTAAATTCTCCTATGTAATTGGACAGAGGATGGCCCGGCAGGACCTGAGCATGGAGGTGGCCCTTGCCTCCTGTGGCCTGTGTTCATTTGTGTCTGCTGCTGAAAGTCAGGTAGGTGTCCAGCATGTTACGAAACAGACCTCCTTTCCTGTGTGGAATCTACAGTTTCACATTCGTTCATTTAAAGTCAGATTCCCAGCAGTATCTGGTGGCTTCTGGGGTGAGTGCTGGTGGCTGTTCCTACCCTGAAGCCAACAAAGCTGGAGTCAGCCCCCTCCCTGCCAAGGCCCTGGGCAGTCCCTGGCAACACATCCACGTGGGTCCCAGAGTCGTGCAGCTGTCATGGCAAGGCCGGCCTGGCAGGCTTGGGGCCAGCGCTCGGTGCACCGTCTGCACTGCTGCTGCAGGTCAGTGCTGTCCCCCAGCCCCTGGCCCCCGGTCCCCAGTCATGGCCACGGTGTCAGTGCATTTTCCTTCCACTGCCCCCTCTGGCCCTGGCCTGTGCTGTGCCCAGCCCACAGCACATCTGTGTGTTTCCTGCCGCTGTTGACTCGCAGTCTGGGCAGTTCAAAGGGTGCACATTTATTTTCTCAACAGCTCTCGCACAAGAAAGTCTAGAAAGCCCCATTCATTCCCAGGGGTGCAGGGGAGGTGTGGCAGAGCCAGGCCCTGTGAGGAACACAGAGGAGAAGCCGTGCTCCCTCTTCAGCCCCAGTAGTGCTGGCGTTGCTGTGTCCGTGGCCACGCCTGTCTCTGTGGACACGTGGCCTCCTCCTCTGTCTCTGCCAGATCCCTCTGCCTCCCTTTTTATGGACACATGAGATTTAGTACCCATCTGTGGTGTCCAGGACAATCTCTCCATCTCCAGATCCTGAATGTGGCCACCTTAGTTGCCAGGCAAAGTGACATAGGCTCCAGGGGTTAGAGCTAGTCTCTTTGGGGACATGGTTCAGCTGGCTACACTGCCTCTTAGGTTCCCTGCCTGGCAGGACCCTCCCCCTCCTCCTTCACCTTGGCCTGGACAGTCTTGCCCATCACCTCTGCCAGGTCTCACAGAGTCTTCCTGATGCGAGTCACAGAGACTACAATACCACCCCAGGCTCCATGGTGGCAGCCACTTGGTCCAAGGGAACCACTCGCTTGAGGGTTTTATGTTCATGATAAAGAGAAAGCAAGCTTCCAAGTGCCTGGAAATCTTAGGAAACACAGACTTCACAGTTCTTTGGTGTTTGGTTCTGCAGTATTGCCCACGAGGGGAGGTGGAGCAGAAAGCAGGCTTCTTCACAAGACCTTGCAAAGTAGCTGCAAGATGTGCTAGAGGGAATCTGAATTATCTCTCTATGTGTAAAAAAATCACACAGTTTCCTTCTGTCTCAGGATCCCAGCTGCAGTAAGGAAACACCACAGACCAAGTGGCTGAAACATGGGGTGTCCCCAAGGTCTGGAGGCCGGAAGCCCAGCCTCGAGGTGTGGACGGGGCATTTCTGGAGAAGCCTCTCTGCTCTGCTTGCAGATGGTGCTTTCTGTTGGAAGCTGGACTGGAGGTGGCTGGGCAACAGTGGAGGTTGGACTCAGCAGGGGACTGTTGGGGCAGGGGCCAGGGCCAAGGCCAGGGCCAGGAGGAGGCCCCAGGTCAGACTGTAAGAGGGCCTGGGTAAGCAGGGGAGCCGAGAAGTGGACAGAGCTGAGGGTGGTGGGAGCTGGGGGGTCCCTGATCTCAAGGGTCCTCCACTGGGAGGATGGTGCCATGTCACTCAGATGGTGACTTGGGACCTGGACCTGGGACCTCTGGCCTTTACCTCTCCCCAGGCATCTACAAGCCTTGTGGCTTCGACCTCCACAGTTGCATCATGAGGTTGGCCTCACCTGGACACCACTTCCCACCTGGTCCCAGCCTGGGAGAGGATCCTGGGGAGGGGCCGGGGTGAGGTGGGAGAGAGGAACAGGTGGTTGGGAGGAAAGGGCAGCTTTGGATCTGAGCAGCTCCGTGGCACCGCCTCTCCTCCCCAGGCCAGCGGGCTCAGGTGGTTCTGGAGGACCGGCCAGGAGCCTGTTAACATCCATGCTGGTGATTTGGGGATGCCCCGGGGAGGGGATGTGTGGCCCCACATGGCCCCACAGGGCATCCCCTTGGCCCTGTCTTCTCTCAAGACTTCAGGAGCCTTAACCATCTGCCCCAGCTGCCCTTTATCCTCCATGGTCCCACCAGTGGAGGGACAGCCGTGGGTGGGCCTGGCACAGGGCCACGCTCGCTCTGGTGGTCTGAGCAGTTGTGGGCCCGTGGCTACTTGATGGCGCCCTGCCTTGGCCTCTGGACTGCGTTTTGACCCTTGTTGAAGTGCTGTCTCTTCTGACCCTGGTTCTGCAGAGGCTCCATGCAGAGGCAGGATGCCTGGGGAGGCCACTCGGCTCACAGAAACCCTTCTGAGGACCTGGAAGGGCCAGGCCCACCTCTGCTAGGTGTCCATGTCACTTAGGGCCTGGCCCTCCCCAGGTCCTGCATTGGAAGATAATGGGTTGCTGCTGAGCTCGGGATGCTCTGAGTGTTGAGGTCAGTGTCCAGGGAAGGTGATAGCTTGGCAATCCTGTGGAAATTCCCTGGCTATGGGAAGGGCAGTGCCAGGGTGCCATGCCTTGTACCTGGCATGAGCCCTGGTCCTTGTGCATGGATGGGGAGCTGGTTTCAGGGGACAAAGGGGAATAGGAGGCTTTAACTCTTCCTCTTCCAGCCCTCTTTCCCCTTGTCCACCTCAGAGGCCTGCCAAGTCCAGGGTCCCTCCTTGGGCAGTTGCCCTCTGGCCTCACACCTGCCCAGGCTCACAGGACCTTGGTTGGGAGGGTCCCTCAGCCTCCCTCGGCTGTGGGTCTTTGGCCCTGGCCTTCCCCTTGGAGAGGTCATGGGGCTTGGAGCCACCTCCTGGAACTTGGTGTAGTATCTCAGAGCCTCACACCGGGCAGTGAGACCCTCAGAAGGCTCTGCCCACAGAGGGACAAACCTGCCCTGTGCGGCCTGGGGTCCACACTGCCCGTGGTCCTTGTGAAGTGGTGCCCTCTCTTGTCTCCCAGCCTGTGAGGCTGTTGGGCCTGGGGCCCACAGCGCCTGCCCTAGCCCATGGTCAGTGGCCTTCTCCTTGGTTGTCCTCTCTCAGTGCTCAGCTGTGGCTCTGGAGGCCAGGAGTGACCCAGGGCTGCCAGGACTCCAGCTGGGCGGGGGCTCTGGGTTGTTACCGGGATGTCCTGTGAGGCAGGCTTGGGGGCTGGTGGAGACCTTCTGCCCTTCCTGGTGTTCCTGGGGTATCCCCTTGGCAGGACAAGTGGAGGTCCTCTGTGACTGCTGACCGCAGGACACCAACAGTTCCCAGGTCTCTCCACCTGTGTGGGGGCTGCCCAGACAATCCTGGAGAGAAATCCATCAATTTCAAGTAAACCCTGGGGAAGGCTAAAAGCAGCTTTCAGAAATTGGGCTTATTCAACCAAAAGTAAAAGGAAAATGGAACGATTTTAAAACTGACGTACATCTTTTGCCCACCCGCAGAAATCCCCAAGAAAAGTGAAGCCCCCTCCTGACTCTGCCTCAGGGGAGGCTGCTTGAGGGGCGGGGGTGGGGACAGGGCTCTCGAGTTGGGGTCAGGGAGGGGGGGGTGCCTCTTCCAGCCTCACCTGCTGTGGCCCCCTGCCTCTGGCTGCCCTCTCTGTATCATCCCCGGGGGAGCACCCTGCAGCCCCTCCCATGTGCCGTGGACTTGCTTGGGCCCTGGTGATGTCCCCTGAGCTGTGCTCTGGGTTCCTCCATTCTCCGCCTGGATGCAGCCTCTACCTGAGTGGTGAGGGCACCGTAATCTGTGCCCTGTGCGGGCCGTGGCCGAGGGTGGAGATGCCCTGATGACCAGCTGTGAGTGGAGCAGCAGCCTGTGGCAGTGAGGGAGGCCATGCGTGGCCACCTGGGCTTCTCCAAAGCCCGGAGACCAGCACCCTGCTTGGGCTGAGCCGAGGTAGAGGCAGCTGTGGAGGACACTGTGGCCCTTTGCCCCAGGCCCTGGTGAGGGCCCCGGTCTGGGATGGTGGAGCTGGAGAGGGGCACTGGAGAGGGGCACTACTTCCTCCTCGTATTAAGGATGAGAAGATCCAGGACAGAGTGCTGAGCAGAGAGGGCAGAGGGCGAGGCGGGGGGTGGGGGGAGGGAGGGAACCAGAAGGACCCAGGGGGGCACCAGGTCCCCCCACCAGAGAAAGCAGCCTGAGGTCCTCTGCCTGGCCAACACCCTGGGTGGCCTCTAACCCCAGATGTCCAGTGGGGATGGGGCTCCCACCTTCCTGGGCTCCAGCGGCACCTGCCGACTCCCTGCCCTGCACTCTGCTGCAGCTCTGCCACTGCCCGGCCACGCCTGGAGGCCCTGGCCTCTCACAACTGCACTTCTATGCTGGGCTCAATGACGCAAGCCTGTGATCCTAGCAGCTCAGGAGGCTGAGGCAGGAGGATCGCCAGTTCAAAGCCAGCCTCAGCAGCTTAGCAAGGCCCTAGGCAACTCAGCGAGACCCTGTTAAATATAAAAGAAGGGCTGGGGTGTGGGTCAGGGGCTAAGCTGCCCGGGGTTCAATCCCTGGTACAAAACCAAAACCGCACCTTTATGCCATCCCTTCCATTCCCCTGCCCTCAGCCCTGGCTCTCCTGGGCCTTGTCCCTGCCCTGGACTTTCTGCACAGGTGGACAGGTCGAGGTGCAGCTTTGGCAAAGCCCCTGCAGCAAGGAGGACTCTGCTGACGGCAGCTCTGGGCAGAAGCCGGCCAGGGGCTGGAGGCCAGGCAAGGCCAAGTCTGTTCCCGTGGAGGCTGGGCCGGGGGTGCCTGCTGTGGCACAGCCTCCTGCAGAGGCTGGGGACGTGCAGGACTCGCAGCTGGCACAGTGTGGCCTGGAGACAGCCTGTGATTTCAAGTGACCCGAGTGCTCCTAAACGAGGTCTGCGCAGACGTGGAATGTGTCTGAAAGGTGACGCCAGCCCCGCTGGGCAGCCTGGACCTGGGTGCTGCGTTGTGAGGGCTTCCGCTGGGCAGCCTGGACCTGGGTGCTGGGTTGTGAGGGCTTCCGCTGGGCAGCCTGGACCTGGGTGCTGGGTTGTGAGGGCCTCCGCTGGGCAGCCTGGACCTGGGTGCTGGGTTGTGAGGGCCTCCGCTGGGCAGCCTGGACCTGGGTGCTGGGTTGTGAGGGCCCCCGCTGGTCAGCATTGTTCTAAAATGGTAGAATCTCAAAATTCAGATTTATTTAAATGTTTTCCAATTAAAATTTGGCTATTCCTTAATTATCATTTCTATTCAAATTTAATAGTTACTTGAATAGTTTAGAAAAAAATGTTATAAAAAATTGTTCTTTTTTTTCAGATTTTGTATTTTTAAAATTTGGGTAGAACATTCTTTTTCTTTTACATTTCAAATGTCCTTGAATTTTATTTTTAATTACACTTACCAGTACTAACAAAAATACAAGTTCTAAAAAAAAAGTAAGCTTTAAGACCCTCCTTAGTTGCAGCATAGACAGTTTTTGTTTAAACAAAGGCCAACGATACAGCGTAATGGCTTTGGCTTATGTAATGTGTGTCTCTATGACTGAGGCCTCAGTGGGCAGTCCTCACAGAATTCAGGTGCAATACTGATTAATTCCTTTTTGGTTGATGTTTTGCCAGCTGTCAGTAACAGCCAAAGGACAGGTTCACACCTACTTTTATTTGTCGGGGTCGGAAGGCTGTGTCATTTCCACAGTCTGTTCCTCTGATGCTACCCTGTTAGCCCTTGGAACCCAGGTGGCCTCTGTCGCTCGGCTGGCTGCATTCGACGGGAGCTTGGTCAGTGATGGCCATCCTCTCTGCCCCTCTGCCCCAGGAATCCGGGAACTTGTAGGACAGAGTGTGCATCTACTGTGCCAGCCATGTGGCCCGATGGAGCCCAGTGCAGGAGGGTGCTCTGGGACAGGTGGGACAAGCCATGACCTCTGAACCTTTGCATGGTCTGCTTGGTCTCTCCAACAGCCTTGCCCTGGCTCCAGGTGACCCTGGGAGCTGCCAGAGTGGGGAGGTCCTGCTGCAACTGTACCTCTGCACCGGGAGCCTGGCACCCCTCCCCACCCCACCCCACCCCACCCCTGCTACGGGCGTTTTCTTCCTCGGTGACTGACAGTGAGGAGCCGTGCACAGGAACGATCAAATGCATAGCTCACGGCCAAGCTGAATGGTGACAAATGACGAGTCAGACAGAGGGGGAAGCTGAGATGGGAGAGGGAAGTCCCTGCATTTCAAAATAGGGCTTATGAACTTCAAGGGGTTTTCAGAGTCATCGTCCTCGTCACAGGAAAGGGCACCAGGCTCATCTCACGTGGAGTCGTGAGGAGGGCGCCAGGCAGCGGGAGCCACGTCCAGGCAGGCCCGACAGTGTGGGCTTTCCTGAGGGCCCTGCCCCGGCCCTTCGTCCTCACCTCCAGCCCCAGCCTTCCGCAGGTGGCCAGGTGCTGGGGTCCTTCTGCCACTCAGCCCTCCTCGACTCCAGGCCCAGGAGGGGCAGAGCAGCTTCAGCAGAGCCCTGAGGCTGGCTGGATGTGCAGGCGTCCTCCTGTGAATATGTCCACCTTGTCAGCAGGCTGGGGTCTCGGAATAGAACAGGAGGCTCAGAGCAGCCCTTGGGGACCCTCCTGAGCCAGGGCAGAGTGTGTCAACAGCCTCTGTGCTCAATGAGGCTGACGGAAGCTCTGGGCATCTGCTGGGTCACGTGATCTGATAAGCAGCTTCCCGCGGAATGGCTCAGGGACCACAGAAACGGTTCACAGAGAGGCGCTTCATGGCTGCTCCCTTCACCTTCCAGATCTGGACCCTCCTCTCTGGCCCTCAGCTCAGGCCTGGGCTCCTTCGCCCTCCAGCCTCCAGTAGGTTTGCTCAATGGGGGCGAGGGTAAGGAGGTTGGAGGGGCGGCCGAGAGGCCCATCCAGAGCCTCCGTGGCTGCTTCAGTCCTGCTCCAGAGCCACAGGGGAAGTCGGGAGGGTCCCACTGTGGGGCTGGGGGAGACCAGGCGGGGGGGGCTCGGCCTCTTGACGCCGACCGCCGCAGAGGTGGCCGCTGCACCTGGGCAGCAGGTCCTCCTGTTGGGGAATGGGGGCACCACACCCTGCAGCTCCTCTCGTGGCTGCGTTTTCCTTACTTCTGTGGGTGTTTGTGCCATTTCCTGGGTAGCTGAGCTTCTTTGTGAGTGTGATGATGGGATTTGTATGTGTGCATGGTAAATATTATAACTTTAGAACCGGATGCATAAAATATGAGGAATATATTTATAGCAAGGCCAGTGCATTTCCATACAAGTTTCATCTAGGGAAATAGGTTTAAGCATTATCATCATGAAAAAAAAAAAGAATTTCATTTCTCCTTATTTACAGTGCACAGTTCATTGGGTTTTTAAAAAAAGAGAAATAAAAGGAATCCATGCTGCAAATGTGGATGAATTCAGATCTGTTTACCTCTAGAGACATTTCTTGGACCAAAGAAGAAAAAAAGTTATTGAATTGTTGCAAGATGTCATCCAAGGAGCTGCTGTTATTTAAATCAGAGCTAAGTAAATAAGGAGTTGAGTGTTTTCCTGTTTATTTACAGCACCTAGGATCAGTTCATATTCTGTAGTTTAAAAATGCTCTTTAGCGATATTTCCGATGTGCTGGGGCACAGCAGTTGGGCTGGTGAGGGAGTGGGCAGCGGAACAGGGAAGGCGAATCCATGGGCATCTCTGAGCTCCATGATCGTGGCTTGCTGAATGATGGCCTTCTCTCCTCCCAGAGCTGCAGGGAAAGACGGAGCATCCGCGGTGGCTACACCACCTGGACCACAGCTCCTCTGCCTTTCTCTGCAGCTGCAGAGAGCAAGATGTGGGGCAGGATGGGCCCTGGCATACTCTGCTGCCCTGCCCAGAAGCCCCGAGGAGCCTGGGGAGAAATGCTTCATATTTGGTGATGTGGACATCTTACGCTAGCAAAGTTGATGGGCCTTCAGAGCCTTGCGACTACCCTCAGTGACAGGGTGGTGAGGACAACATCCCCAACACTGATGAGAGCAGGCACAGGAGGGCTATGTTCATATCTTGCAAGGTCTGCTGTCCTTGAACCTGGATGGCCTGATCAGGAGCATCTCTTCTCCCAGGACACTTCTTGGTGGCCTGTACTGGGGGCTTGGGAGATACTGACTTTGTCTTCCAGATCACAAGTCCATGTTAAGTGGACAGCAACACAAAAATCCAGCCCAACCCCACAGCTGAGACCCGAGTCTCTCCATCTCCTTCAGATCCTTCAGGATGGGACTTTTAATCTCTGACTGAGCAGGGTCATCACGCCTTGCCAGTCCGAAGCAGCCATAAAAAAAAAATGGATCGTTGCCCCCACCAACCCATAAGATTAAGGGATTAAAGTCTGGGGCAGGATTGGAGTTGGGGACTGAAATTTGAATTCAGAACTAAAGGGAGAGATACTGAGTCTCAAAGGAAGTGCCCATAAACCATTAAGATGCAGGAAACATCAGGAACCATTAAAACAGAAAAGCACCATGAATGATTGCAACTCTGAGCAACAAGCCTGGGCCACGCCCTGTGACCTGAGGGCAAGGCAGAGCACTGTCTCCAGTCCAGCCCCAGCGTCAGCCCCTCTGTAAACACTAACCCCCACCAGAGGCTGCCACCTGTCCCTCTGGGATGGCTGCATTCTCCCTTAAATACAGTCCTTGCTTTGCCCAAAGCCTCTCTTGAGATTGTGCCCATTCTCCCTTGAAGACGTATGTATTCCTAGTGTCTATGACTTTGGCTGGTGTGTGCTGAAATTCTTTTCCAGAACATCTGCCAATAGTCCCGCTGGTCCTGATCAAATTCCCTCATCTCCAGAAACTCCCTGGAACCTTGTTCTCTGGTCAGTGTGTTTGCATAGTGTAGCGATTAGTGGGAACCCTCTGTGCTTGGGTCAATGCTGAGAGTCAGGGCTCAAGTCTCCTCTGCAGTGTTTGAAGATTGCTGAAGGCAGGCGGCTGCCTTTGCTTGAGCTTGCAATTTGTCCACAGGACTTGACCTGTCCTTGAGCGACCTTGAGGCAGAGAATGCCATGCTGAGATTTGGGACAAGCAAGCTGGGTGCAATTCTGGGTCGCTCTGCAACTAATTCCATTCCAGCATTTATTTCCAAATCCCCTTGGCTGACAGGAGCAAAGGGAAGCACCATTATTCACACACTGCAGATGGCATGCTGGCCAAACTCCCCAGCGCAGGAATTCCAGGGAGCGAGAGAGAGACCCCCCCCCCTCTCTACACGAAGACTGCACTTGCCGGCAGGGATCGCCCACCAGCATCTTCAGAGATGACAGAAAATAGTCTACAGCCCCCATCCGGAGGGAGTCCTATGACATTATGAGAAGATAATGGAAGATCCGAATCTAAGGAAGATAAAAAGGCACCATTGTGGGAAAAGCACTTCAGTATCAAAAAGCAAGTGGTGGCCGAGTGCACGGAAACTGTGCTGGATGGAGTCTACGAGTGCAGATGTTGCTGGGGAGTCCATCTGGGAGCTGAAAGCGGGTCCGTCTGCAGGCGAGAGACATGAGACATACCGGGGCCCCCCAGACTTCTCCAGGGAGCCACTTCCCAACCATCCGGGTCCCACAGTGACAGCAAGCCTATCTGACGTGGATTATGACCCAGGTAATACCTGGTGTCTAGTAAGTAGAAGATTTGAGGAGATGGCCAGGTACCTGCCACCCAGGCTGCATGTGCCAAGTGAAGCCTTGCACCTGAGGTTGGGCCTCACCACGCCGCACAGATTCTTCGCTTTCCCTCACCCCTCCCCTTCTTGCCCTGTGAGCGTCACCTGCCTGAGGTTGCCAAACCGTCAGAAGGGCAGCAGAAGGGCCAGCCTGCCTGCCATTCTTCTCTACTGCCTGTGTGCGGGGACCCCAAGAATAGCCCCCTGGCATGTCCTTGTGTCCCCCACACCCAGCTCCTGGCTGATCATTAGTGGGTGGGACAAGGAGAAGTCAAGACGTCCCAGGGCCCATGGTCAGAACACTGCCTCTCCATAGGGAACCCCATGGTGGGCCCACAGCCCACACCCATGACAAGAGCAAGGGCTGGACGGGGTGGCTGGGGGACACCACAGCAGTCAGCAGCTTTGGACTGCAGGCCCCGCACTCAGAACCAAGGTGGCTCTGGAGAAACGGACAGCCAGGGGACCCTAGCTGTGTGGGTCCCGACGTCATGGCGTGGCCATCAGTCAGGCACAAACTCAAATAGCTGCAGGAGTGAGGTGGGCAGACTGGCACAGGTGCCACCCAGGAGCAATTGGAAGCCAGCTGGAGGCCAGCGTCCCTGCCTCCCCGATCTGTGAGACATCAGAGACGGTTTCCCCAGGGATACCCCCGTCCCGCTCCTCTCTGTTCTTTCTCCCATGATTCTGGGATAAATTCCTTCAAAAATTCCTGTCCCCCCAAAAAATGCTCTTGAGTATTTAGCTGATGGGATTGATCAGGAGTGGTGAACACTGCTTCCCTGCAGTTGGGGCCTGACCTCTGCAAGCTGCTGAGACGCCCTGGCCTGTGTGCTCAGGCAGAGGGACCTCTGGCCAGCCAGTGCCACCAGGCCTGACCCTTTCAAGAAGGAAGCTCTTGCCAAAATTAGCAAATGCTGAGAAACGAAAAACGAGGGCAGTTGTGACCGAGGCTTGGATTCCACGGATGGTAGGGACTGCAGCAGGGCGAGTGCAGTGTCCTCCCTGTGTGACCAGTTGCTGTTCATGTGGTCCCATCCTCTGACACCAGCCCTTCCAGTGCCACTTGCAGGGGGCATTTTGTGTCCAAAGTTTGGTAAAAAAGGAAAAGCACCCACATACCAAGTTGGACTCATTTTTTTTTTTATCAGGAGGAACGTGGTCCTGCAAAGCCTACTGACCCTGAGTGGAGGGAGAAAGGAGGAACATGGACCACACTAAGTGTTCTAGCCATGCTGCCACCGCAACTGCCGTGCGCCTGCCCTGGGCAACCCCGGGCATCCCCTCCAGAGTACCCTGGGCCGAGGGGCTGTCCGCCATCCTGGACGATGCCAGGCTGTGGGCGTGTCTCTGTCCTCAACTCATCTTTCTGCTCCATCCTCACCACCCTCAGACCTTTACTGGGCAGGAGGTGATAGCTGGAGGGTCACAGCCATCACATCACCATTTCTGTCCCTCAGCGTAATTCCTCTGGCAAGGAAGAAACACGGCCCTTCCGTTTTATGGTACCTAAATGCATTTTCTTAACAGCTCATTTTCTTGGGCATCTTAATAATTCCTTTGATGGTGCTTGGAGTCCACGGTGATGGTAGGGACCGCAGCAGGACAAGTGCAGGGAGTGCCATCCGTCTTCCTGGCTATTTCGGAGGCTATCAGCAGGCGGCTGTTCTAAAAGGAAGAGAGCAAGTATTTCCAGTTGAGCATCCATCACAGCCTTCCCAAAGGCATCAGAGTGCGGCTGGCTCCTGGAGCCCGTGGTCCACGTGGACAGTGGCCCCGAGCTCGGGCACTCAGGACCTCTTTCCAACTTGCCTTCACACAAGGGTCAGCATGACTTGGTCTGAGCAAAGTGAGCCAGGGCAGCAGCTCCTCTGGCCATCAGAGGATGGTCCTGGACGGCCCACCCAGAGGCCTAGGGCTGGTGCCACAGAAGCTGGCTCAGCGAGTAGCATGGGTCTGGGTGCTCTGCGCTTGGGCATGGACCTGGGTTGGAAGTCCACGACCCTGTACAGGACCTGGCCCAGCCTCTCACTGTACCACTGACTCTCAGTGATCACCCCTCCACCCTGTTCAGCTCCGGGGTCCCAGCCCAGCAGGCCTGGGGACAGGGGCCACAGACTAAGGACCAATAGCACTACCTGAACCCTGAGTGACAGACTGGGTCCAGCAGGCCTGAGAGAAGCTGTGCCCAGAGAGAAACCAGGCTCAGCTGGTGCATCTTCCACCCAGTACCCTGTTCCAGGGCCTCTAGAACAATCACTGCCCACGGGCTGCCAGGCTGCACTGTCCATCTTCCTGCTGTGCTGGGGTCTCCAATAGGAGACCAAACAAAGCCAAGGAAGTTTCAAGGAGGAGGCCCCAAGAGCATCACGGTCCAGGCAGTCTTCATGAGAACCACTGGAAGCAAGTACAGCCCTGGGGGCCAGGAGTCATGTGACTCTCCCTGGTGGACAATCCATGCCAGGAAACAATGTATGGTCCCCTCAGATAGGAAGGATGAAGGCTGGATGATGTGCACCCAGGGCCCGGAAGATCTGGAGAGAATCATGGCCCTGGGAGCCTCTGCTTTCTCACCAGTGAAGTAGGGCAAGAGGGAGGCAGTGGCTCCCGGTCAGTGGAGGAAGGAGTGCGTGGCGTGGTGAGCTTGGGTTTGCATGGGGCTGGCTCTGCTATGCATGTCAGTAGGAGCCTCAGTAGTCTCAGGGAACCCCAGCTGAGAGATGAGATATGCTTCTCGAAGGGGCGTGTGGAATCTCCCAGGCACAAACCTCCAGGGTGACACCAAGACGAGCTCATTGGTATACAGCTGACCTTGGCAGCACTTTCCCAACAGGATCATTTTTCCAAGTTCCACAAAACACACAGTGTACTACTGACGCTTCAATGGAAAGACGGGAAGTGGTGACCCAGGGCTTGGGGGCTGGGGGAAGCAGTTCCCTTAACTGGGGGTGGCTCAGAGAGACTGGGTAAGAAGGGACAAACTGTAAGCCCACAGTGGACCCCTGATGGGACATGTGGCTGCTGGTCCAAGGCCTGGGGTTGGGCATCGAGCCCTTGCCTGGAACTGGTCAGACGAAGCAGAGGGAGTCCAGCCACTGTGAGAGAGTGGGATGTTGGCTGGAGAATGTGGCCAGTGGATCTGGCCCTGACTGCCCCTCTCTTGTCTGGGGTCCATGCCTCCCTTGCATTTGTTGAAACCAACTGGAGTTAGAAGTTTTCTCTCCATTTCTTTTGCTACTGTGACACAAATAGCACACACTGGATAATTTACCAACAAAAGAACTTCACTTCTCACCAGCGGGAGTTGGGAAGTCCAGGACCAAGGTGCAGGCATCTGGTGGCCTTCTTGTTGTGTCATAGCACAGGACAGAAGGCCGAGGGGAAAGGGGAAAGAGAAGGGTGGTTGAAGGCTTGGCCACCCTTCCTATTTTCAAAAGGCCACTCCCCCATCCCCGGGGCCCTTCTGCATGACCTTGTCTAACCCTATTGCCTCTCCAGGTCCCCACTTCCTACACCCATCAACAAATGAATATGGACACTAAGTTTCCAAACAGGGACTTTGGGGGCCACGTTGGAACCGTCCCACAGGTTCTGATGGGCCACCTGGTGTGGGGCAGGAGGTAAAGTGGAGAGCCGCTCTGGGTGGATGCCAAACCAGCCGGACACAAAGTACATTTCATTTCCCACCTTACCAGACCCTAGACTCCACAGTGTTCTTTGAGCATGTAAAGCCATGTCTCTATGATTTTCTAGAATAGGGAGTGCTAGTTCCCTCCAAAGCCACAGAACCAGGGCTTGCTTTGGGCCTTGGGATGTCCACGAGGGCCCCCAGGGTTTTCTCAGAGCTACAGGATCAGCTTCCAGAGCGAGTCTCGGGCTAGCTCTGGACACAGCGGGTGGTTGGCCCGAGCTTCGTCCCCATTCTCTCCCTGATGCTGTTCAGTTGCAAGCTGATTGCAGAGTACTAAAGACATCCCAGCTATCAAGAGAAAAAGACCCGCCGTCAGCTGCCTGTGCCTGTAGACGGAGCCGCAGATGGGGAGCGGAAGATAGGGAGGGGGCGGCATCAGCCTCATCTCCTGGCTCCAGCTGAAGGCAGGTCCAAACCCCTCACAAAGTAAAAACTGCTCCTTTGGGCCAACAAATCTAGGTTTCCGTGTTCCACGAAGGTTTTCCCAGCAGGAACTCGAGACATAAATGGCCTGATGTGCTTGTGCGCTGCAGGGTGCCCGCTCAGCCTCAGTCTGAGCAAAGTGAGCCAGGGCAGCAGCTCCTCTGGCCATCAGAGGATGGTCCTGGACGGCCCACCCAGAGGCCTAGGGCTGGTGCCACAGAAGCTGGCTCAGCGAGTAGCATGGGTCTGGGTGCTCTGCGCTTGGGCATGGACCTGGGTTGGAAGTCCACGACCCTGTACAGGACTATTGACATGCATAGCAGAGCCAGCCCCGTGCAAACCCTAGGAGCCGCCTCCTGGAGCTTGGCAGTCCTACCCCTGAGTGGGGGCACCGGAGAGCCTGGACACATCTGTGTGTGTGCTGGTGACAGTGACGTGTCTTCCACTGTGGTCCTTCTGGCCACTCCACCCCTGGCTCCTTCCTTGACCAAAGTAGGTCAGGTCAGCCCCGTTCACATCTCCAGAGGGGATCAGGAGTGAGTTCCGAGGCAGCACACAACTCGCTGCCCTCCAGGTCCCTGCAGCCATCACATGAGAGGTTCCGGGTCTTTCTCCAGCTTGGGACAGTGGCTCCTTCCACCTTCGCTGGCTTTGCATGGCCTCCGATGCCTGTCCTCCACACAGGGTGAGGCTGGGGGCTACACAAAGGCCAAGGCCTCGGGGCGCATGTCCTGAGCCCAGGCAGTGACTGTCCAGCTGTGGGAGCCAGTGGAGGCCCCTCCCCCACTCGGCAGGCACGGACTATGGACTTCCTGTGTGCCCACCAGGCTGGCCCTGGGGAGGGCTCTGTGTCCCCGAGGACAGGTCACACCCTTTGGGCCTTTGTGTGTGTGACAGGCCTATTGATGGCCTATTCTTTCCACTGGGCCTGTGAGACAGAGGAGCCAGACCACAAAAGACTCAAGAGCATCCTCGCGACAAGTGCACAAACAGGATCAGCGCCTCTGCATGGAGATGGCTTCTGAGGACACCCCTTGTTCCTCCTGGACCTTGCACCCCACCACGCCAGGCCCCCCTGAGCACCTGAGCACCTGCCCTCACCTGGCCCTGCGTCCTGCCTACTTGCCCTGGCCCGCCTTGCCTCCACACCATGGCCGGGTTCTCCCTTTAACCTGGGCATGGGCTGCCCCGCTGCCAGCCTGTGGTCCTTCAGGGGTCCCACCCATGGAGGTGAAGGCCAGGTCCCCACCCATCATGACCAGCCCCTCCTACACCGCCTCCTGTCTGTGCCGGGGTCTCCTCGATGGTGCTTCCACCTTCTTTCCCTCTGAATTGTTCCCGCTCTCCTTGCTGCTAGGTTTAAGCCCACAGTCCTGGGGAGGCTTCCTCAGCCCAGCCAGAGCGGGGTTCCCACAGCACCCATGCGTCAGGGTCTTAGGCTTCTCCTATGGGCTCTTACTGAGCTGGCAATTGGGTGACTCTCGGTCCCTCACTGTCCCCTTAGCCCTCAAGCTTCCTCTGAGGCAGGCCGTGCTTTGTCTATCTGTCCCCATGTCTAAGGCAAGACGGCCCTGGGTGCGTCCAACTGTCTCTAGTACAAGCTGGAGGAGGTGCTGGGACAGACCTGTCGGCAGAGGGTCTCGGATCCAAGCAGAGAGCAGTACCTAAGTATGAAAGATGGCCCGTCACCACGGACGGGCGAAGAGTCCTAATGGTTAAGTACATTAATGAGTCGATGTTTCTAGATGAGCTGACGGCTAGACAATGTCAGTGCACATCAGGAAGCACAGAGGAGACCTGGAGACCAGTGCTGTCTGGGCAAACGTGTTGAAATGCCCAGTGACATTTTCCCTTAGTGTGGTCGAAAGAGAAGCAGGTGGACCTGGGTGGCGGAGGGCGTGCTGGACATCGAGGGCATCCTTTCCTTGCTTGGCTCAGAGGCCTCGTCAAAGTGTGTCAGGACATGTAGGAACTAGAGGTGGCACATCTGTCCCCTTCCGCACTGACCCATCTCTGCTGCTCTGCAGGGGAAGCCTGGTCTGGGAGGAGGCAGCGGCACCCAAGGCCCCTGCCTTCAAAGTCCAAGTAGGGGCACCCAAGGAAGTGGGGCTCCCTGTCCCCGGCGGCTCTCCCTGCTGAGCCTGAGCCCCCGTGGCTGCCCCAATTTCCCCAGGGCCCTGGCTCCTGCTGGGCAGCCCTCTGCCTGCCTCCTTCCTTTCCTCAGCCCCTTCCAGGCCAAGGGCTGGGGACGGCTCTGGCTCCACCAGTCCCTGGGGCTTCCACTTCCTGTCCCCTCTGACTCCCACACCTGACATGGATCTGCTGGGGGTGGGGGCTGTCCTTGTGAGCTCTCATGTCTGAAGGGTTTCCAGCCAGACTGGACCCCGCACTCCCAAGGACCTGGGCAGCTGGGGACGGATCTGCCCTCAAATGCTTACAGGACCCAGGAAGCTTCCTCTGGTTGGGGAATTTGAGCCTCATCCCAGAGCCTGCTCAGGATGGAGGATACTGGGGGAGGAAAGAGAAAGACTGCACAGGAACTGGGCACCAGGAGACAGGAGGGAGGGAACCGCAGCCTGCAGCTCCTCTGGAGAGAGGGGCTTGCCCTGCTCCTCCCTCCCTGGAGAGGTGTTGGCCCAGACATTATTCCAACCCAAAGAAAGCCATGGAAGTCGGAGTCATTCTCTAAAAATGAATTTTGAAATGTCACACAATTTTTCCCACCCGATTTCAAAGCCTCTTTTGCCTGCCTCAGAAGGAAGCATTATTCTTATTAATTAACAAGAGGCTGAAGGAAGGGACAGGGGAAGCCTAGGCCTGGAGTTATTTAAAGAGTGAAAGCTGAATTGAAAATAGAGGATGGCCTCTGTCCGGCCTTAATCCCGGTTTACAGAATGAGGAACAGCGAATCAATCTCGTCTGCATCAGCCGGGCAGCGCGCTGCCATTTCTCACTCCTCTCTGGGCGCAGAGAAAGCCAACTCTCCTGATTTGTTCTTGGAGTGGATTCTACCCTGCGAGATGATGCCGAAACTTCAGTGAACCACTTAATCTCTCAAGAAGTGCCGTCCCGGCCCGCTCTCTACCGCAGCCATCCGAACTTGACAAGCACAGGCAGAAACGCAATCACGGAGTTGATTTCTAAATCCAACTTCGATTTCTCAAGTATCCAATTAGTTTTATTCTAATGTTGTGATGAACAGAGCTCTGCTGAGGTTCCAGCCACAGCACTTCTCTCCTGGCTTCTCACTCCTTTTCAGCCGCAGCTGACGCTGATATTGGCCGGGGGCCAGGTTGCCCAGCAAGCTCTGCTCCATCAGAACCCGGTCTGCTCATTCCACCTGTGCATGGGCAAAGGGCAGCGCCTGGTGTGCTGGAGATGCCCCTCCTGCTGCCTCAACCCACCTGGGGGCAAAGAGCACACTGGGCCCCGGCATGGAACTCAGCCCCTCCATGCCCTGGGAGGGCCACCCCACCCCGGGGGATCTTTCAGGTGGGAGGGCCCTGCGTCCACCAAGTCCTTCTCTCTAGGAAGCCCTGTACTTCCTGTGTCAGGGAGAGTCCAGAGGACCCTGGGGCCACCCACGCCGTCGTTTTGTGCTGTTTTTGAGACAGGAAAGTGAGTGTCGTGGTTATATCTCCAGACCCTTCCTGTACCCTGGGCTTCCTGGCTCTCTGACCACGTGCTGGAGAGAAGACGGCCCAGGCCACCACACTGCCCAGGCAGGTCCCTCAGGACAAACCCACCAAGCTGGATTCGCGGCTGGTGTGGCCTGACTTGTTTGGGTCCCCACAGAAGACATGTTGGAGCTCCACCCAGGAGCAGGGGATGCAACCCGATTCGGAAGTGGCCTTTGCAGATGTAGCCCAGTTAAGGGGAGGCCATGCCGGCCTGGGCAGGCCCTGCATGCGATGACCAGGTCCTTATGAGGAGAGAGACGTGAACACAGAGACACACAGGACGAAGGCCACGTGTAGAAGGAAGCAGACACTGATGGGATGTGGCCACAGGTCCCGAGGTCATTGGCCTCGGGAGGCACAGGAGTATTCTCCCCGGCCGGCGCCTGCAGAGAGAGCTCGCCCTGCAGACACTTTGGCTGTAGACACGGCCTTCAGAGCTCTGAGGGACATTTCTGCTGTTTCAGGCTGTCCGCTTGTAGCGACAGGAGCCTTGGGGCCTGACAGGACAGCCCAGCTTTTTTCCACCTGACCAGGATAAGGCTTGAGAGAAGTGCCCAGACCTCACCAGACTCTCCGGCACTGAGAGGGAAGGATGGGGAGGAAGGGGATACACACTGTACGTGGCACATGTCCCATACACGGGGCAGCTGTCAGCCACCTCCTGTTTTCCAGCTCTTCTCTACTCAACTCCAGGTCCTGCCGCTCCTTGTACCTGGCACCCTGAACTTCCTCATCCTGCATTCCACTCAGTTCAGATGGCAAAGGCTCAGTGGGGCTCTAGACTGGGGCCCCTTCTATCCCTGCACCACGGTGCGGGTGAGAAGTCGGGGATCTAGCAGAAGGGTGCTGGCATTCACTCAGGGCTCCAGCTCTCAGCCTATCCCCAACCCCAAGGGTGATTTCCAGCCCCTCCTCGATCCTAAGTCCCAGGGCCACGTTCTCCTCATTCTCAGCAGAAGGCTTAGCTCCTACCCCCTCACAGGAACTGACCCCAGGGCTGCTGCCTCACCCTCCTGTCCAGCCTCTCCATGAGAGCTCTGGGCCCAGGGCCTCATGTTCCCTCCAAGGCCCTGTTGCACTGCCGTCCAGGGTCCTCCTGGGCCCCCAGGCTCTCCTTCACCCAGCTCCCTCCATCATCACTGGGCTGACGGACACTGGACCTCATGCCCACCTTCTCTCCCTGTCACATGCCTGGCCACTCTTGCACCTGGCAGAACCTGTTCCCCAAGACGGGGTCCCAGCATCACGGGTGACTCACCCGCGGTCACAGATTCCCTCCAGTATGGCTCTGCAGCCTCTGGGCTGTCTGCTGCCCGCCCCCAGCAGCTCTTCCTCCTCCGGCTCCTCTGACCCCACACTCACTCCGCCCCTCTCTTTCCCTCTGTGCTCAGCAGGGTCTTCCTGAGCCAACGGCCAGTTCTGTGGTCTGCCTCACAGAAGTTTGCTCATGAGCCTGTGCTGTTCCCATCCAAGGTCCTTACAATCTTGGGCTTTCCTGCCCTGTCTCCCGGCACACTGGAGGCAAACCCCGCTCGGCAGGGTTCCAGGGAGGGCCGGGAGGCGGGGCTGTGGGCGGCCCTCCTGCTGGGCCCACATGGGCTTGCGGTCTGCAGGCCCTGGCCACAGCCCCTCGGATTGTTGCTTACTCCACGTCAGACTTCACAGCGGAGCTCCGAGGGGCATGTGGGTGGGATGGCTGGGCTTGGGGGGGTGGGGACCCCGACATGGTGGCTCCCGCCACTGTTCCTAAAACGCACATGCCGGGCTTGAGGGGATGCAGGACAGGAGGAGGGCGCATGACTGGTGGCTCCTGAGAGATGGAGTCGGATCCAGTGACGCGGCCTCGATGTGGCCCTGAGCCACCCATCGCTCACGCTCCCTGACTTACTCATGTCCCTGCAGCCCGGTGTTGGATGATTGATACTTTACATTTAAAGTTCACCCCCTCTCATTTCACTAATGGGTTTCCTCATCTATCATGAGCGGTTTCTGTCATCCCATGTCTGTCTAAGCTGTCGCGGGCGCTGGAGTGTGCAGCCTGTCTCCTGAATCTGTCAGAGGCACCCAGGCTTCTATGAACTCTGAGTCTTGTTGGTGCTGGCCTGATGCAGCAGAGCCAGTGGCACCTGTGACACCTGGCACGGTCTGGTCTGCAGGGACACAAGGGCGGCACTGTGCACAAGCCGAGGCTGACCAGGGGTCAGGGGTGCACTGAGGTCCCCGAGGTGTTCTGTTTGCTCCAGTTTCCTGCCCAAAGGCACATGAGCCAACTCACTTCCAAGGCATCGGTGCGGATCCAGAACCTCGACACAGGGGTCCGGCAGGCCAAGCGGCAGAGCCCACTGCCCTCTGCACAGCCCGCACTTAGCTGCAGAAGCTGCCTGGTCAGTGGCCAGGAGGAAGCTGTCAGTCCTGCACCGAAGGGCGGAGGTGGAGCTGCAGCAGGTCCAGTCCCTTCCCAGTCAGACCGACTGACCTTCTCCTGCTGTCTGAAGACGCCTATGGCACTCAACCCTTCGTGGTTCTCTGAGCTCTTCTTTAAACACACGGGACGTGCCTCACCTTCAAAACCCTCTGGGCATGTAGTTCAGCAGCAGGGGCACATTCACGACGTGGAGGAACCACACCAGGTTCCCAAGCACATCCTTCCTTTTGATCTCAGATGACAGCATCGTGCGCAGTCCTGAAGATCAGAGGTGAGGTCGCAGCTGCCTGCTGCCCTGGGCACCCTTGGCACCGTTGGCCCTGCTCTGCCCAGCGTGTGGCACTGCTCACGCCCTGCTCTGCCAGCTCCGCCTGCTCCTCCCTCCCAGCCCTTGCTCCTCAGGACCCCCTTCCTGGACTGTCCTTGTCCGGCCTCCCAGGGCTGCCCAGGGCTGCCCCGCCACCCACACCAGGTCTCTTCTGTCTTACTTTCCTTCCCTTACTAGTTCATTCGGTGATTCAAAGCCGCGTGCCTGATGCTGTGCCAGAACCAGAGTGTGGGATGTCTCAGCCTCTTTCTGAGAAAGAGAGAGCGGGGCTGTGTCTCAGTCAGGCTTCTCTGGAGGAACAGAACCATCGGGGGTATGACTTTGAAAGGGGGATGAGTTAGATCGCCATACATGTCCAGCAGCTGGACCGTCCACAGTGGCCGTCTGCTGGCTGGAGAGCTGGAGGAACCAGTAGCTGGGCAGACCAAGATGCTAAAGCCTCAGAACAAGAGGGATCAACGGTGCTACCCTCGTCTTCGACCAAAGGCTTCTGGAAACCCCCGGGAGAATCACTGACAGAGTCCACTTTGGAGGGGTGAAGGAGCAAGAGTCTGATGTCCTCAGGCGATGGCAGCAGTGAACCCATTCAAGAAGAATCGAGCTTGCATCTGTGGCTCTTCCTTGTTCTTCCAACTTTCACTCCATCCAAGCCTCCAGCCTGTTGGACAGAGCTGACCACGCTTAGGGAGGGCCTCCATGTCAGTTCCTATCCCACAGGCCCATCATCCCTGGACACACCCTCACTGACATGCCCAGAAGCCTCTTGATCTCCAGCATCTCTTAATCCAATCAAGTTGACAATTCAAATTAGCCATTTCAGGCTGAGAAGGCCAAGATCCCCAGTGGGCAGCTGGACTCTCAGGGGAGCCACCTGAGCAGGGCCAGAAGAAGAACAGTGTTCCGCTTGAGGATAGCCAGCCGGGGAGAAAAGATTCTTCTTCCCTGACCCGTCTCGAGGCGCCCCTTGGACTGGATGGGCTATTGCACCAGGGAGGACCACTGCTTGGACTCCACCTGCAGGGCCAGCACTAGTCTCATCTGGACACTCCTCACCTCACCCCTGCTTAGAAAAACCTACAGTTCCAAGGTTCCGTATTCTGGGTATTCCCTAAAATAAGCAAATCTGACTTTTACAAAAGAAAAAATGATCGCCTAGCCTTTTAAAACCAAACCGAACACCACTGTGGATGGGACAGTATCCATCCCTGTTACGATTCTGGGAGATGCAGTCCAGGTGAGAGGGGCTTTCTGCACAGGGAGAGGTCAGGTAGGGAGGAGGGCTGGAGGTGGAAGGCACGGGACACTGGGGCTGGGTCCCCCTGGAGCTGTTTGGATTCTTCACCATTTGCACACACTATTTTAAAATAATAATAAGCTGGGATTTTTTTAAAAGTTCTTGTCAAACTGCATTTTTGAACAGGCAGGTCACACTCTATGGTCTTGTCCACTCCCCCGGATTCTCCCAGGAAGGCCCCAGTGGAGCAAGCCCAGGGCGCCCCACCTCCTGCACAGCTGGCTCGCCCAGGCCTGTTTGGCTGCAGTTGCACACGCCTGGCCTGTTCAGATCCCCACTCAGATCCTCAGCCAGTTATCCTCAGTGCGTCTCCGAGGAAGGCAGTCATCCTAGAAACGGCTTGGTGGGACCTTTGGAGTTCCAGGTGGATCGACGCCTGGGGGGCAGCAGGTAAGCCTTCTGTAAGTGGGGGCTGTTGCCCTCCCCGCAGCCTGGCCAATCTCAGCACAAAGTAAAAGCTGCCACTCCCACTGAGCCTGGCAGAAGGCTTACTGCAGGAGGCATGCTGGAGTGGAGGCTGGGGGTTCTCCCTGCAGCCACCCATCATGGGAGAGGCTGGATGGGCAGGCTGTCTCCTTGGGCCCAATGTCCCTGTGGCGTTCACAGGAGGCATCCATGAGGTCCACTGGAGAGACGGTCAGACCCTGGCTGCCCGTGGCTTCAGTGGATGATCCCGTCCCAGCTTCTCTGCACCCTCCTCTCCACTTTCTTTAATTGTTAATCTAAAGAGTTTGCCTCACAGGACAAGCAGGGCTGCACCAGACCCCAGGAGACTCCTTCCCAGAGCACGTGCCACCAAATGCCAACAGCAGCCCTGGTGAGAGCCAGCCCCTGTTCTCAACATCCAAGGGAGGCCCGGAGTAGCCCTGAGTGGGCAGCTCTCCATGAACCAATGATGTCAGCGTAATTGTATTCCACACATAGTGAAGTGCACGTCAACACCTTCCACAGGAAGCCACAGTCATGTGGTAACATAGGGTTGCTAAAGAAAAGTGCGTGTGTGCACACGCAGTAAGCATCTCCAACAATTTGAAACCATAGCTTTTGAAGCATTTTAGATTTCAGACTTTGGGATCAGGGATGCTCCCCTTGTAAAGTCTATGCAAATATTTCAAAATCTGAAAATATCACCAGTTTGAAACCCTCTTGTCTCAAGTGTGTTGGGTAAGATAGAAATATATGAACATATACGTTCACCCCATGTTCCAGGGGTCCTTGGCAGCACTAGGCTTCTGCTCTGGCCTGAACCTGGCAGACATCATACGCTCCTGTGTGCTCACCGTGAGTCTGGACACAGCCACATTTCGTCCTCCCCTGAGCTGAGGATTGTCATACTGGCCGAGCTACTTTCACATCCTGGGCGGCACGTGGCTGGCAGAAGGCGTTCCGGGCCCAGACCTCCCACATCAGCCATTGTGTGCACACGGCAGTGAGAGGGTCCTCTGAGCTGCTGCTCTGCCAGGGGGGTTGCGAGGGGTTGGTGGGTCTGAGGGTCTGAACCCCCATTCAGAGCAGAGAGGCAGAGGGGCCGATTCCCAGTGCTCAAGGTCCAGCTGCCCTCCCCAGGCTGCCCTGGCCTGGAGCAGCATCTCTGGCGCCGGAGCATCAGCTGCTTGCAGGGCGTCTGCAGATCCGTCCTCTGTGGGAGCTATAGTCTGAGGGCCAAAATACTGTGAAATCCTCCTCATAACCAATGGTGGTGAAATGTTTGCTTGTTTGTTTTTTCCTAAATCAATAGAGAATCAGCTGCGAAGCCGATGCGCACTTGTGAGAGTGAAGGGCTCTGCTCTGTGGGCTCCCTCCTCTCGGGCAGAGCGCTCATTTTCCATAACAACATAGTTGCCTTATTTCCAAGCCTGGAAACTTCAGAAGAGCTCGAATCTCAGGGCTCTGCTTTCTCTGCGTCCCACCAACTCGCAGATGGCTTGGCTGGCTCTTTGGGCCTTGACCTGGGTACAACCGATGGTCTGTGGGCCGGAAACACCCAGACCCACCCCAGCGTGGGGAGGAGCAAGGCCCCCATGCTGGTGCTCCCCGGGGTTTGACGACTGTCCGGAGTTTTAAGGGACATTCAGCAGCACCTCTGGAGCCAGCAGACCCCTGATTCTCACGAGGTCCCCAACTCCTGCATCCCTCCATCCCCGTCTCCTGTGTGGCTGCCTGCAGCTGCTGCTTCCTGGGACTGCCCTTGTCCACCCTGCTTGATGTACCGTCTGCTCCAGGTCCACCTCCCCTCTCACCTGGACTGCATCTCCCAGAATCGTAACAGGGTGGACGCGCCTGTGCACGGAACAGAGCTGTTCGCATGTCACCTGCACCGAGCATCCAACTTGTTCAGGCATTCTTTCTGCCTTTCTAGATGTTTTTACATATTTGTAGTTAAAATGTGCTCTGATATTCAAAACATAGAATCGTGCTAAAACGAAAGTCCCTATCTCTGAGAGGACGTTGAGATATGAAGCCTGGGGCTGGTGGCTCCCACCACAAGCATGTAAGCAGTCCCTTTCTGTGGGCACTGTCCCTAAAACCTCAGCCACTGCTGTCAAGAATTGTGTTTAATGGCAAATTCTATCAAGAGTAACCATCAACACAATCAGAGTTGACTAATTAGCTAACTAATTGGTAACTGAGTCTGGCTCTCTGCTGTGCCCACACATGATCTCTAATTCCAAGATGAGTCATTCCAAGTGCCCAAGAGCAGTGCACTGAGTTTGGATCTGTGTACTGGGGTCTCCAGGGTGAGGGAGGACAGGCTCCACCCCACCAACAGGGGACCCTGAGGAGTCGGTGGCCTGGCTGCCTGCTGGAGGAAGGGCGCGGGGTCTTGCTGAGGGCTGACTCTGCTCCTCTCACCAGGCTGGCTGGCCCTGCTTCCCTGGGAGACCGAAGTCTCCTAAAATCTGGCTTCCATCAGGGGAGGAGGGAAACTGATCCCCACCCAACATCTTCCATTTGGTATCCTTCCAGGCAGAGTAGCATTTTATTAAGAAAAAAGAACACCAACTTACAAAGGAAATAGAACAAAATTAAGCATGAACTAAAACATAAGGAAAACCCAGGATTCTCTTCCACGTGACCTGTGTACTGAACTCTCAGTACGTCAGTGTTTGCAGAAGGAAAGGCCTCAGAGAGTGGGCGCAGGGGAGGAGGGAACGGCCACCATGCTGCTGTCCAGGCAGCTGTGAGCTGGACCTGAGGGACAGAGGGAGTCGGCTGGGAGCCCGGCCACCGGGGGTGGGATCAGGGATTTCCCTGTGGATTGCCCGGCCTCACTCTCGCCAGGCTCCCGGTGATGGAAGGGCAGGGAGAGCCCCAGCTGGGAAGCTGTGGATCCTTGGGAAAGGCCCAGGATCTGCAGAACCTTAACTAGTGAAATTAATAACTCTTTTGCTCTTGAAAAAGCAGAATCTCATTACCTCCTTGTCAGTTCAAGCAGCATTTGAGGAAGAGAAACTAGAAGGAGAAGCAGATGAAACACCAGCCATAGGTGCATTTGTTGAAAGCTCAATTTTCCAGTTCTTCCTGGTGGTCATATTTCCTTCTTCTTCAGAGCTTTTTCGCTTACTTCATTTATAATAAATAACCCTTAAGTATATCCTGAACTCGCTCTCCAGACAGAGTCAGAAATCATAGAAAAGTACCACAATGAAAAATTTTGTCTCTGGAAAGGAAAGAATATTTCTTTCTCCAGAAGCACAACTCGGTGCTGCGTCCTGCTGCCCGGTCCAGACGCCATCAGCACCTCCTTCAGGAGTTCACCCAGAAGGCCCCCCTCTGCCTGCAGCCTGGCACACATCACGGATGGCCACTCTGTCACACACAATAGAATTTTTTTGCAAGGTTATTTTAGCACTCATGGAATTTCCTACAAGAGCTCATTATCCCACGGACGCTGAGGTCTTCTGTAGACACGTCAGGTGCTGGAGGCCAGGGCTCATTTGGAGCAACTCCATTTTTGCCTCTTGGATGACCTCCATGCTAGACCCGAATCCAGAGTCAGGAGCGCATGCTCCAGTGGGCTGGCCGTCTTAATGTCCTGCCCTGGTGTCTTCTTCTGGGTTTGGAGATGTGCAGTGGAGAAATAGTAAAAGAGGGGGACAGCGAGAGCAGGCTACCAGTGGAGCCAACCCACACGTGCACCTTGGGAGCAGAGCAGGCTGGGCCTGGCTGAGGATTCTGGAGGTCTGGTGGTGGCTCTGTTGTCAGAGCCAGTGCAGATAAGGGAGTGTGTGGCCATACTTTCCCTCCTGATGTGCCATGTTGTGTGGGACATAGGATGTGTTCTTAGGACACTTGAATGCTGCAGTGTGCTTCTCTTTCATTTAGAAAGAAAGAACCTTAGGGTACCAACGCTTGTCCTGGTCTTTGGAAGGCTAACACCCCAATGAAGGTCATCCTAGCTCCACGTGGTCCCACGAGGAAGTCAGATGTAGCCCACTTAGCACTGGGAATGCCAAGATTAAGCAGCAGTTCCCACCAGTGGTGCTGCCCAAGTGTTAGGATGTGGAACCGGTGTCTGGCGGCCCCTGGTCTCAGAGCTTTGATACGTCTTGATTTATATTAATTCTCACAACATCTTCCTAAGATGACAATTGTTATCACACCACTTTGCAGGTGAGAGAACCTTTCCTTGGTTGCCTCTCTTTGCAAACCAAAGGCATCTGGACGGTCACAGGGCTACTCTTGCCAGGTGGTCATTGAGAGTTCAGGAGGATGCCTTTCCTGACTGGGAGGAAAAGGCCGTTGGCACTGGGGCTGGACACCTCTGCTTCACCTGCACCACACAGGAGCTGCGGGCGAGCGCTCCTCGAGTGGCCTTTCTGAGCTGCCCTTGTTGGTGCTGGTGTCCACTCTTGGCACCCCTTCCATTTCTGGACTTCCAAGTCAGGACAAGCAAGCTGGGTTGCTTTTTCCTCCCAGTTCCCCAGGACAAAAGAGAATGATTCCGGAATTCTGTTGTGGGGGGTGCTGCAGGGAGCACACCATTGAGTCGGGGGACCTGGACAGGCACAGCTGTCTGTCCAAAGCTCCTTTTTCACTACTGAGATTCTGACCCCTCTGAATCCCCAAAACCAGTGCTCCAGAGCCCCTTGGCACATTTGGGGACATGGCTCTCCAGTGAGACCATTTCTTCTCATCTCCACCAGTGGGTGTAGGCAAGGGGACCGGGCTAGGGCGAGAGTTGTGGAGAGAGAAGGGACTGAGAGAGGTCTGCCCTTCCCCAGCAGACACCCCTGGCCCTTGCGCCCAGCTGCCCAGGGGCATTTCCACTGCTTCCTTCTGCTGTCCCAGCCGCCTGGGCATGGGCGAGTTCTGGTCAGTGTCCAAGTGTAGGCCTTACAAGCTTAGTGCTTCGTGCTCCCAGGAGGCTGGTGACACCTTCTGGGATAAGGACCCCACGCAGTGCAGAGCAGCTGGGACGGTCTTTAGGAACACGGTTGCTCCCTAGGCAGGAGTTCCAGGAATGCCCTCTGGCTGTGTGCATGAGGGGTGGGCTTGTGTACCTACTAAGTGCACAAAGCTGTGTGTGGCTCACAGAGCCTTCTGTCTTGTTCTCTAACTCGTTTAAGTCATCAAAGCCACAGCACATGCTACACGATGGCCTTTAACAGCTATTCTTCCAGGAGCAAATGCAAGGCTTGTGTTTGATAAGGCTCTGCTAGAGGAAGCAGGCCGTACAGAGGGCTGGGCGGCTACTTCTAATCCTTTCGTGGTGTAGGTTTTTAATAAGCCTCCAGGGCTCCCTGGGGGGGTGTTGGCTGTTCTCATCAAGACTCACGTGCAGAAAGCCACGTGGAAGATGAGGACAGGTTGTCCTCAGAATGAGCCTCCCAAGAACCAGGACTCCTCCTGCCCCATGTACGGAGGTGGGCGAGTGAGGTCACAGCACCTTCAACCTGCTGCTGGGGTGGGGCACTGCCGGCCTCGGCCAGGGAAGGCAAAGGCCTTCGTGCCGTGAGACCTGAAGTTGGGGCTCCGTGCTGTGCTGCCTGGACACCTGGAGGGCCAGGTGCCTCTGCTGGCCTCAAACAAGTGCCCTCCCAGCTCAGCTCCCAAGGAAAGGAGCCTAGCTCCACAGCGCTATCACAGGACCATGTACTTCCCACTCACCCCGAGGGGCAGGCTTCGGTTCCCTGAGTCCTGGGACTGTTTCAGCAAGCTGGCACGTCCTCCTGGGGACACAGGGCACCCCACCCTTTGCTACTACTAAAGCGCGCCTTCCACAGCCCTGGGCTCCTGAGGGCACCCCATGTGGCCTTGTGGCACTGTGTCCTTCTGGGCTGGGAGTTCATGGGAGGAGTAAGTGTTGCCAGGCTCCTCTGTCTGGGGCCGGGTGCCCTGGGTTCAGGGGTCCCCTGGACCCTGGGAGAAGCACTCCTTCCAAAGCAGAGTGGAGGGGCTGTTTGGAATGACGGCAACGACACGGAGGTGACCCTCTTCAGAGGCCCATTGCATACCATACCCGCCCGGGAGCCCTTCCCCACTGCCCGACTCGGGCAGCCAAGTAGGACCCCTTCCTACTCCTTGCTCAAGCCAAGAAAAATCCTCCAGTTTTCACGTGAAAAAAAGAAGGATCCTCGAGGCAGCCCCACCGCTCTTCCCTGACAGCCACGCGCTGCCTGAGATACACACCCGCTGCAGGGCAGGCCCAGCGAGCCGCTCCCGAGCCCCTTCCACTGCCCACCCACCTGACCGGCTCTGTGCCTGCGCCTCCCTGCTCCAGACCATGGCAGGCAGACTCTGCAGATCAAGGCTCAAAAGTCCTGTGTGTGGAGACAGACTCCAGCCTTCCTCGCTCCTGCCCCGGGGCCCAGGGGGGGCCCCACTCTTGGGATGGACCGTAGCTCCCCGTGATTCTCAGGAGGGCTGGCTCTCAGGGCCCAGGGCCGCCTCTGAAACTGGCAGGACATCATCCAGGTGGGTGCACTGTGAGGTGCTGCTGCTTCATGGGCTCCGGGATGAAGCCCAGGTGGGGCAGTCACCTAGGAGAGCAGGGTGTCCCCAGGTGGCGGGCTCTCAGCGCCAGGACCAGCTTGCCCACCTCTGGTCTCTGCTGTCCTCCCTCCGGCTGTCTGTCTACACTTGAGTTGGCCTCATGTCTGCGTTTCTACTGCTCCGGGAGGATTTTCTTTCAGAATCCCCAGCATGGCAGATTTCACCTTCCAAATTTGGTTGCCAGCATGTCTCTCTTTGAATGTGCCCTTCGGAGGCGTGACGTGGCTTTGTCAGGTCCTCTTGCAAGGGGAGTGAGTCGCTTCTGCTCCCTGTCCCCGCCCATGAGTCTGGATGGGCCTGGCCACAGGCTCTGACCAACAGCCACCTGTTTGGAGCCAGCCACCAGGTAGGAAGAGTGACCACCTGGACCAAGCTGCCACAGCCCTGTCCTCCTGGGAGGGGTCACGTTAATGAGGGACCCCTACAGGGAGAGAGGAGAGCAAGAGAGAGAGGAGGGAGGGAAAGGGCGGGGAGGTGAGCGTAGCTCATCTCAGCTGTGCTCCCGGGAACAGCAGGAAACACTAGAAGAGCCCATCCTTGTTCTTACCTTGAAAACCTGTTAGAAAATGCAATGGCTGTTCTAAAGCACCAGTTTGAGGGGGATTTCGTACACAGCAGTAGATAACTAAGATTCAGACTCTCCAAACCACCACAGACACTTGAAGTTTAAAGATACTTATTAGCATTTCCCTGCCTTATTCATTTACTTGGGGGATTATTTTTCACATTCCAAATAATAATAATTTCAGAAAAGAAACACTTCAAAGACAAATTTTCAGCCAATTCGGGAGAAATAAGGAAGTGATCAAGGACCTGCCGGGCTGCCTGAGGGACCGTCAGGTTTTTGGAGTTGGGATGGTGCCAATGGTCACATAATGGGTGTCCCTGGGCTTTATGGACCCTGGACGCCCCTCAGAGATACACCAGAGTCTGCAGCACAGAAAGGTGGTTATCTCTCCCCACCATAGGGGCCTGACGTGCAGGGCTGCTGCTCTGCCTGCCCCTGGTTCCTCTGACCACAGCTGGGTGGCCACATGTGAGAACCCAGATCTACACCTGTACTTCCATCCCAAGAAGAGGGTCAAATATCCCACCCCAAGTGAGTTCATTTCCTCAGCAAATTTTGAGTTGATTATCCACAGAAGCCATAGTCTTGGAATGGAGAGCAAAGCTGTCCATCAGTAAAAGAAAGTTTGTCCACTTCCTTTAGCAAATGGGGTCAGTCAGAGGGAAGAAGAGATGGAGGCCCGGCCCTGACAGAGGAGGGAGAACATCTGCACGGACAGCAAGACCACCTGTGCTCCCTGCCACCCTCCCCACCTCCCACAACCACGCACCTCCCTCTCCTGCAGCCCACGCACTGCCCCTTTGAGCTCCGAGTCACGCCTGCCCTGGCACCCTGCCCGAGTCTCACATTGCTGTGCTTGGAATAAATTCCCAGTGGACTTTTTGCTGTTAGTTGTCTATTGTCAGTTTATTTCATAGGTTAAAATTATAGAATCCCAGAGAGACAAGAGTGAGCCTAAGCTCCCAGTACCAGCACCTCCTGCCTGATGACAATTCCATCCCAGCTGATACCTGGAGGCTGGAGACACCCTGGGGTGACGTCTGGGAGTGTCCTGACTTAGCTCTTTTGAGCGCAATGTCTTCCTTCTGGTGAATACTGTTAAGGGACTGAATCCATTTTCCTTTTAAGCAACAGAGCTGTATACCCAAGAAATTGAGAGGTGAGCATGGAAGTAGGGAAATGCTCTGTGGGCATATGATTTTTATTGATAAGCTCTTTTAAACTCCCCTCTCTGTTTCAATCGTGCTAAGAAATCTGTCCCCAAGCGAAGTGATTAACTTCACCAAATCAGTAACTGGCAACACACACACTCTCATTATCAAGAGCCTCTTCTGCTCCCAACCACAGTCTCTGGGCTGTTCCTCCTTTGGGGACCTGTCCCAGCTCACTGCAGAGTGCCTTGCAGATTCTACACCCCAGCCCTCCTCGTGGTGTCAGGGAAGACGGAGCGATTCTGCCGGGCAGGTGGCAGCCTCACGGGAGTCCTGAAAAGGGTGGGTCTCATGCAATGGTGGACAGTCTTCCGACAGGCTGACCATGGACACTAGCAAGTGGAAAGCACTCTGCACACCAGATGGAAGTGGGTGACAACCCACAAAGAAGCCAGCTGCCACCGGACACCAAGCGGACAAAGGCCACACCCTTCCGGGAAACTGGATCCAAGACCCCCTGGAGCTGGTTAATATGTGCTTTATATCTTCTTCCCTCGGACCACAACCCACTGACTGTTCCACAAAACTTGGCCCTCCTGGGGGGCTTCTCTGGGTGTCTTTGTGCTGAGCAGCCAGCTGCCTGCTGACCTCCTAGCACTTTACATCAATAGGTAAGAAAGTGCTTCTAAAAATTGCTTAAGTTATAAAACTTCATCTGCATCTGTAGGAAAAGAAACTGGGTTACATCCAAGAAGTAAAAAATGATCAATAGTTAATTTCAAGGACATAGTTAATCAATTTGAACTGAGCCCTGATTAAATATGCAATATTATTCAATGTTGCCCAACTTTCACGTGAACTCCATTTATTTTAATATCTAAGTCTTCAGTGACCATATTTATTTTAATTATCTCTGCTTCTGCATTAATTAATTATATTTTAATATTTATCTTTAATTTAAATTAAAAACAGGAAGGTCTCATTTCAGCATTGCTAGGGGTGGAAATAACTTCTCTTTACTTCCTTCTGTGGCCTGTGTTTTCCAAGAAACCAAATGAAATAACTTAAGCCATCAGTCTCAATTTCTTTTAAAAAAACTTTAAGCAGCAAGAAATGAAAAGTCATAGATATTGTTTTCACATTAATTTGCATATAAATGATACTATCAGTTTATCATTTATTGTTTAGGGAAGGGCTAAACAATCAAAGGAAGTTTGAATCAAAGCCAGCCACGACAAAGCTCATCAGGATGTTTGGAAAGATCTTTAACCATTCATTTTCAGAAATATCATTCATCCTCACAGAGCTGGGTGAGAGCGCAGGTCTAGGTGGGCTCTCGAGGAAGCCTGCCTTTCCTGTCCTGTTCTGCCTGGCCTTCTTGTGCCTGGACAGCCTCTGTCTTCTCTGGACCCTGCTCCAGAGTGGCTGACTCAGCGTTGACAGCGCTGGTGGCATGTTGTCCCTGCTGCCCTGCGGGCCCCGGTCCTCCAAGCCTGGAGTTCAGATGGAGCAGGCAACTAGCAGCATCTGAGCAGCTGTGTGAACAGCCAGTACAGAGAGCCTGAACCAGCCCATGGGGCCCTCTGCCTCCAGGTCTTTGCAGCCAGACGGGTGCTTCCCAGCAGCCACAGTGTGGGGACAGCTCAGGTAAAGCTGTGTGGTACATGTGCAGGGGGATTCCATTCAGCTTTGGGCAAAGGAGTTCCCTGCATTCACAGCAGCGTGGAGGAGCCTGGAGGACTTCTGCACTTCTTCACGTGGTCTCACGCACCTCGGAATCTGCAATAGCCAGACTCAGGGAGGAGGATGAGGGTGGCTGCTGGGGTTGGGCCAGGGAGGTGGGAGCCAGTGAAGGAGCTCTGGAGACCTCAGGTACAGCAGGTGACTCTAGTAGACAGTTCTGCATTGTGTCCCTGAGACGTGGGAGAGAGTAGGTCTGTACTGCAGAAAGCCTTCCCCTGGGAGGTGATGGACACATTGATATCCTCCATCATGTGCACCTTTTGCCTTGTCTGCACATCAAAACACCAGGCTGTATGCTCCAAAATGTTATGCAATGTTCATGTGCTAATGTACCTCCGTTAAACTGAAAAATGCAAAAACAAAACAAAGCAAAGTGGAAAACAAACCACGTTCCGCCTAATGACTCTCTTGACAAGTCACGAAACCGGCAGGACAAGAGCAGGAGCCACCTTGAGTGGAGCACACACTCTGCTGGGCTTGGCATGGTGGCTTTGCAGCTGTGGGAAGGCCATGGCCCCTGTAATGAAGGTGTAAAGGGGCAGGGGCATGAGGCTGACCGTGCCTGCCCCTCCTGCATTCCCTCTTGATGGAGAACCCTGCCCTGCTGGAGGGAAGCCAGGGCATGGGCCGCAGCCTCTGGCCTCAGTGCTCTCAGGAGAGGTCACTGTGAAGGACGCTCAGATGGGGCAGTGAATGGGAATCTGCTGTGTCTACTCTCAGTGCTCTTACAGGAAGCCTGCACCCTGGCTGATGTCTATGGTCTCAGGGACCAGATGGGATCCCCAGTCAGTGGCTATGCACCATCTGGAAGACCTTTGTACTCGGGTCACCACCAGGTCCACTCACTCTCACGAGCAGGGCACTGTCCCAGGCACTGACGAGATGGGGGCAGCAGCTCTCCCTAGGCCAGGAGCAAATGCCTGCACATGCCCTTCTCAGGTGCCCACTTCTGGGTCAGGAGCGAAGAGGTCAGTGCATCCTGGAAGCTCCTGGAAGCAGCACAGCTCCATCCACGCGGGCAGCCCGCCCTGCCCTCTACCTGCTGCAGCTCCAGCCCTGGAGACGCACAGGGGACAGCTCACAGTACCCTCACAGGCTGTGTCGCCGTGCAGACAAGTCCCTGTAGAAGGTGGCAGGAACATCATTCTCAATTGAGACTGTTTTTTAATGTGACATTATGATGGTGGAAGTGAACTCACTGTGCTAGCCTGCACAAAGTCAGGCATCAACATCTCAGAACAGCTAATATGCGAGTCCCAGTGTGGGGAGGAGGGAAGACAGATGGGCTTAATTTAGAGCGCACTGGCAGCCAGCGCATAAACATATAAACCAATCTCTATAGATCAGATGCGCGTCCCTCACTGTGGCGGAGACGGAGCTGGGAAAAGCAGCTCCCGGACAGAGCTGCTGCCTGTTAGCTCCACTTGGAGGGAGCCACAGCCAGGGAGAAAACCACAATTCCGACTTCTGTTCCGGCCAAATATGGTTGGTTAGCGGTGTCACCACTGTTCTAGAAAATGCTCTGCTTCCATTTGTGTGCTGCCCCCAAGCCAGCAAGCCTGTTAAAGGAAGGAGCTCCCGGCAATGCCGTCGCATCAGAGCCCAGCCCAGAGCCGAGGCGGACACGAGGGAGGGAACTGAGGACAGCCAGATGTCATGGATGCTATTAGAGGCTCCAGCCTGCAGTGAAATCGTTGTATGTTTTTGTTTAAAAACCCATTATAGTCACTACTCACATGTTCAGCAAGAACCTCTGTGGGTTTCCTAAGTGACAAAATGCTCATGCGAACAGGCTCCATTTGACTTTAGGTTATATCTACAGCGACTCCACAAATCATTGACTCCATAACGCAGACATGAGAACAGAGAAGTTCAACCCACTCCCTGCCTCCCAGCAAGGGCTTGGCAGAACTTGAGCCCATGTCTGGTGGGTTCCAAGCTCCAGCCTCTGGTCAAAACCGCAGGTTGCAGAGAGCTGGAGTGTGGCTGACCCTATGTAGTGACCTCTGAAGGAGAGTTAAAGGTGCCCCCAGCAGTCATAGTGCCAGTGGGTGGGCTGGCTTGCCATTCTGCACCCTTCAGAAGCCCTCCACACTGCTGCCCTCACTCTCCTTTGACAGGAAAGACTGTGTGCTCGAGTGTGTGAGAGCCTGTCAAGCATACCAGACTGCATGTGAGTGTGCATGTGTGTGTGTCTAGTGCTGTGTGCAGGTATGAGTGGGAGTGACTGTGTGTGCATGTGTGACAGTGTCTAGTGGTATGTGTGGGTCTGAGTGGGGGTGAGTGTGTGTGCATGTGTGTGACAGTGTCTAGGGTGTGTGTGCAGGTCAGAGTGGGGCTGAGTGTGTGTGCATGTGTGATTGTATGCAGCCTGTGCCAGTGCATTGCCCACAGCGGAAGGAAAGTTCTAGAAGCTGCAGACAATTCCTTGCTGTCCATCTGGGCATCACCATGGGGTGAGCTTGACTGCCCAGGGAAGGTGTCCCTTCACTTTCGTTATTTAGAACAGTCCTTTTGCAAAAGGCTTTACTTGCCAAATGGTTTGCTAGTGCTTAGATTTATGTTTAAAAACTTCTTTTTAAATTTTATTTTTTTGCAGTGTTGGGAATCAAATCCAGGCTTTGCCCACTCTGAGCACACTCTCTACCTCTGAGCTACACCCCCAGTCCTAGATTTATGTATTATAAATTATGGTTGCTAAGAAACAAGTTTTTGAAAATTATTGATCAATGCTAATGATCAAAGAAAGTTTTCTTTATTGGAAGAAAAATTACTTCCCCCAAAGTGGAGAAGGCACACGCAGAGACCCAGAACACAGACTGGTGACACAGTCATGAAAATGCACCTGAGGCCCCTGACGTGATTTTCATGGGAATGTGAACTGTGGTCCCTACTGCCGCTCCTCACCAAGACAAGGAACCTCAAAGATTTCAGAGATTAAAGTGTGAGAGGTGGGACAATTATGCTTTTAGAAGATAACAGAGGATCTTTAAGACATTGGAGAAGGCAACGATTTTCAAACATGAAAGAAGGAATAGGTATTAACCATAAAGAAAAAAAAACATGATAATTAGACTGCAATGACATGATTTAAACAAACTTCGTCAAAAGACTCCCTTAGCAAGGTGAAAAGTCAAACTGTAATGTAGATGAGGACATCCACAGTACGGTTATTTTAAAATACTCATTCTTAGATCTATCAATCACTCTTACCATCGATAAGAGAAAGATAGGCAGCCTGACTAAAAAAATAAATAAATAAATAAAAGACCAAAAATTCCATCAGGTACTTTGCAAAGACGATTATCCAATGGACATTGGACAAGAGAGAGTGTTCAGCTTCAAGTCATTAGGAAATGCACATTAAGATGATAATAAGATATCGGAACACAGCAGGGACAGGTGGTGGGAAGGGAGACCACGGCAGTGGGTGAGGATGTGCAGGGGCTGCGGGCAAGAGCTGACTGGAGCATGAACGGTGCCAACACTTTGCAGAACGGTTTGGTACCACCTGAGCATGCCGGTCAAGGGCTCCACCTTCCCAGCAGCTCTGGGGCGTTCACAGGTGGTGGCTGCATACACCCACCGAAGACTGACATTTCTTGGAATATTCCAGAATGTGTCCCCAAGCTGGAAACAAGCCCAATGCCCACTGGCAGTGGATGGCTGATAAGCTGCAGAGGATGCAGGCAGAGCAAGACCAGACCACAGGGAGAGTACACACACCCCAGGGCCCGTCACCCATGGGGTGGGGCCACTGACACAGCGTGGAGCTTGAGAAGCTGGACTAAAGCCACGGACACCACAGATGCATGTTCTCTGAGGTCGTTCACCTGCAAGGAGGGTCTGTGCCCCTCAGAGTCCCCACGGGCCACGACTGCCCCAGCTGTAATCCAGGACTCCCCAGGCCACACAGGCTCATGGGAAGGGCAGCTCCTGCTGGCCCCTGGACACTGTCACTGGACTTTCCATGATGCAGAGCTGACCCCCAAGTCAGCAGCACAAAGCCACCCTGTGCCTGGTGGCTGGTGTCCCCTGGAAAGACTTCCATGCTCCTGTGATTGGGTGGCTGATGCTGGGGTCACTGTGGTTGGAGGGTCCAGTTGCAAGATGACCTTTTGAGCCACCATCCTGGGCTGGAGGGCAGGGCATCTGGGCCTAGCTGCTGTCATCCAGAACACTTGTATGTGGAAGAAATGGATAATTGGAACCATCTATCACCCACTTATGACCAGCTTGATGACCTGCAAAACCAGCCTAGGTGGCCAGACAGGGGCGACTCCTGGCTGGAACGGTATGGCAGGGCTTCAGGTGTGATGTTCTATTTAATGATCCAGGTACAACAGGTGTAATCTGGTTTTGAAAACCCTTTGTGTTCTGTGCACTCTCTTGTGCTCCTGCCTGACTTCCAGAAAAAAAACCCAGAAAGAGCAGAAGCCATTTAACTCAGTTTGTCTGGTGCAGGAGACCCCGAGACGCCCTTCCTGTATTACCACATTTTGATCCTGATGATGACGAATCTACAACTAGGAGGAAGGAAGGGACCTGCTCAGGCTTCCAGAGCTCTTAGAATCAGCATCTCTGCAGAGGCCGGGTTAACCCTAGGCCTGATCTTTTAACTGTGATTTACGGACTTTGTTCTGAAGATGAATGCTGTAAGCCGTGGACTAGGCAATGAACTAAAGCCAAATAAACAACGTATCAAATGCACATTTAGAAATCCAACATCACCCGGCATCAGGGAGGGTGAGCCCAACGACCAGGAGCTGGTTCTCCTTCTGTGTAAGTTGGCGATAATTATGGACATTATCTATATTTGGAAAGTCTGTGGCAGAATTCTTATGTCTTGCCAGTGGGGATGTAAATTGTTGCAAATGCCTTGCAAATGGCTGACAAATTTGTATTAAATATTTAAATGTACATAGCCTTTCACCTAGCAATTCCAGCTCCAGTCTTTCCTAAGAATAATTGGACAATTACCAAGACAGAGACTGCAAGATTACTCCTCACAATGTACCACAGCAGGCAAAGGAAAAGAAAGGAGTGGGAAAGGAGAGGGAAGGGAAGGAGGAGGAGGAGCAGAAAAAGTTCAAGCGTCCCCTAATGTGACTCACTGATCGAATCATGGAGCTTTCAGCACACATGAGAACGTGGGTCAGAGCACAGCACGGGTCTTCACGCAGTAAAGTCTTCCGTGTGTCCTACATGCATGTGTAGACATGTAAACATGGCACGGTTCGGCGTATGCAGCACGACCCCACTTGATGAGCACCAGTGCAGGCAGCGGTACGGCACCCTGGAAGGGCTCTTCCAAAGGGCAACCAGAGATTCGTTTTGGGTTTCAGTAGAGTTGTGTGCTTGTCATGTTGATAGTTTTGTATTGAGCAGATACTATGTGTGTGCAGATTCTCCTTTAAATAACTTATGAAAGTGCTTCAATATGGAAATATGAGCTCAATCATGTGAGATGACAGTGATCACAACTGTGTAGGTGCACACGTGGGAGGAAGATGTGAAAGAGATAGCGCCACATCACCACAGTGGGGCCCATGTCACCTACTTCCACGTGTGCACAGCTCAGTTATGACCATGTGGTCTGTTTTCCTAACAAGAAATGACACTCTTACATGCATGTAGTGCCACTCTAAATGAGCAAGGGCTCACGGTCGTGGCTGTGCAGCTGCAGCAGATTTGTGGTCGGGACAAGCAGGGTTCAGAGGCCATAGCAGAGCAGCGCCTCAGTTTTCTCCAGCCACAGGGGCTGGTTCCCTGCAGGATCTCACAAAGGCTGCTGCTAAGGGGCTCCTGCTTCTGCCCCACCCTCCAGCCCAGCCCCAACTAATCCTTGCCTGCAGCTGGACAGAGCCCTGCCCTCGGGGCTGGAGAGAGTCCACTCTGCGGGGAAGGGGGAGCCCCACCTCCCTCACCAGCACCTGGCCCTGTGTGGCTGGCCTTGCCTGTGCTTCCAGTTCCACCGTCCCCCCACCCTCAGAAAGACCCCCAAACACCACTTGCACAATCACACAAGCATGTACATCCACAAACACACAAGCACATGCACACAGCCACAAACCTTCACACACACAGTTGTGCTCACTCACACAAACAGGCATGCACAATTACATACTGATGTGGGTGCTCACATCTATGCACACAAACTTCCACCCCTGCCCTTGCCCAAGCATGCACACCCCACATACACACCTGCATTCTTTTGCACTCACAGAGCATTCACATAATCATATTTTTATAACTGTGTGTGCACACACATGCACACACTGTTCTCCTCCAACACACCCACATGCCTGCAGTGTACACTCAGCACCAAGCCTGCAGCTCTGTGGACTGGCTAAGCACCCGTTCCTTCATGTCACCTCTGCAACTTATTTTTCACATCACTAATTACGTACTGCCTGTCTTTCTGGACTGGACAGCAGACACAGGGCCCATGTCTGTTTTATGAGTTGTTACATTTTTGAATTCAGCAAAGTGCCTGGTGCCTCCGAGGTGCTCAGAAACCCTTGCCAGTCCAACAGGTATGACTAGTGGCTAGGACTTGGGGTTGCTAAAGGCTCTGGCGACAGCTCAGCCTCTGATCACACCACCCTGAAGGAATGGAGGGTGCATGGAAACACAGGGCTGTCCCACCGTCTGCCAGGGGAAGAGGAGGATGTCAACCCAGACTGGCCCTCAGCTGGCTTGGTCCTGTCTATAGCACAGCAGCACAGACACGTGATCTAGGAGGCCAGCCAGCCCCATGACAGATGACACAGCAGGAAGGCTTCCCACTCTCAGCGTGGGCCATGCTGGGTCTGCGAGGACAGCTGCACCGTGGGTGAACAAACCCTGGCAAGGGGACAGGGGGACCTGAGAGAATGTGGCCCTTGGAGGTTTAGGCAGTGGGCCTTCTGTGGTCACAGAAAGGGCACCTAGGACTGGAGGCTGCTGCCAGCAGGGTCCCTGTGGCCTCTGGGTCGAGCAGGTGTTGGGACTGACACCAGGGCCAAGGTGGAGTGCAGAATGCAGCTCCACTCACTCCAGCCAAAGGCGCTGCAAGCACAGCATGGTTTGAAGCCTCCTGCTCACCAGCTGGTGCTTATCCCTAAAGCATGCCCCAGCAATGGGACGAGGCGCAGCAGCAGGTGGCCTGCTGGCATTGCAGTGAGACTTTTCTGCCACATTGTTTAGGGACATAATGAGGAGGAGGAGACCCACAGGGGCCACTGGACCTGCAGCCATGTTTTCATCTTACGTAGACTGTTGTACAAATGAGGCATGATTCTGGGTGTTCTGGTGTGCTTCTGCCACACAGGTGCTGCAACAGAAGTTCTGGGCTTCATCATCAATTTGGACCGGATTCTAATTAGCTCTTTGTGTACTCAGGTTTTATTTTTGTTTTAGTAATTGCTTCCTAATTATCTCCCAGTTGATAAATAGCAATTTATTTAGTTTATCAAACTGTGTTTTGTAAAGCAATCCCTTAACACAGTGTCCATGGGAGATTCTGATTACTATCACCCAGGGTAAATGGGCCACCCACCTCGTCACTGGTGTAGATGTGCTGGACCTGGCAGAGGCATCTGGGTGGTGACTCAAAGCAGGCAGAAGCCAGCCCAGCTGTGGTGGGGAACTGATGCCCCGTGTCCCCTGGAAAGGTGCTTTTCCATATAAATAATTAAAAATAGCAGACAGGGACTTTGGTTTAAGGTCTGACACAGATGGAATCTGTAAGTCACAATTCTGTTCTAACAATAAGAAAATTCTGAGCAAAAATCAGTGGCTTTTCTCAGACCCATCCCTGGGCGAACAGCATCCCCACCCCCCAGTCTGGAAAGTCATAGGAAGAGCAGCACTAGGGAGCACGGGACTTGAGCCACAGAGACAGGAGCTCCTACAGGGAGGGGACAGCCTGCTGGAGGTTGAGGGGGCCTGGTGGGAGTGACAAGTCTATGGGTTTAGAGGGAGGGGCATCATGAGCTTTGCCTCTTGGAAACTAACAAGGTCTTTGCCGGCAAGACCAAGAAGGAACTCCCTCCTGGCTCTGCCCTGGGAGGGAAAGCAACTATCTGGAAATAGACCCAAGTCATCTCTGTGCAAAGGGTGCCATGTTCCAGGAAAAGAGAAGCAGAGCCGAGTCTCTCGTGAGGAGACAACCCACCTGTCCAATCCCTTGACCTCTCGTCTCCTGGGTGGTGAGAAGCAAAGGGAAACTTGTCCGGGGACACCCACGGAGACCCAGGCTGACCCAAGGCTTGGGTTTAAGATGATGGGGGCCTCAGCAGATCTCTAGCAGAGAAGCAGGGGATTGCCCTTGAGAGAGCTGGAAGGCAGACTGTATTGGAAGGAATTCTTAGGAGAACCCAGGACAGACAACCAGGGAGACAGAAACAAGGGCATTAGGAAACAGTTATATGAATAATTGATATTTAACTGTATCATGCATCATATTTAATGTTCATGGTCTAAATACACTGATCAAAAGACAGGGATTCTCAGAGTGGTTTTAAAAAAACCCAACTATGTACAAGAAACCCACTCTACACATGCAGACTTGGTGGGTTAAGTATAAAGAAATGAAGACAGCTATATCTCACTAACCCAGATCCAGAGAAAGCTAGGTAGCTGTGCTGCATCTAGACATGGCAGAGTTCAGAACAGGAGACAGTTCCAGGCAGTGACACATGATGACGAAGGGTGGGTTCTTAAGGAAGACAGAAGAGTCTTGAGTGTGTGTGTGCTTCTAACAACAGAGCATCAGAATAGAACTTCAAGGGGGAACGCACAAACCACTATAGAGCTGAAGACTTTGGCATCGTTTTTCAGTCATTGATCAGTGAAGCCAGCAGAAAACTCGGCCACGATGGAGCTGATCTGCCCCCAACTCTCCACTGTAGTGCACCATAGCCATAACAGACTTACAGCTCACAGGGAACCTTCACCTAGGTAGACCACATTCTGGGTCATAAAACACACCTTGACAAATTTAAAAGATCAGAAGTCATAGGAAGTATCTCTCAGACCACGAAAGCATTGAAGTAGAAATCAGTAACAGAAAGATGTAAAGAAAATGCCAGAATAATTGGAGACTAAGTGATACACTTCTCAGTGATGGATAGGTCAAATGAAATGTCTCAAGAGAAGTGTGAAATATTTTGGCTGAAAAGAAAATGAAAATACAACGTGTAAAATGTTTCAGGATGCCTCAAAAGCAGTGCTGTGTGGGAAATAAATAGTAAGAGGATATTAGGAAAGGCAGCTCTAAACCCGGCCTCCCAGCTCCCCCTAGAGAATGGGAGCCTGCCGCAGGCAGGAGAAAATAAATAATAATTAGAACATGAATCAGTGGAACTGGAAACAGGAAATCAATGGAGAAAACCAATGAAACCAAAAGCTAGATCTTTGAAGACATCAGCATAACTGGTAGCCCTGCAGCCACCTAACCAAGACAAAGGGAGAGGACAGGAACCACAGATGTCAAAAACGAAAGAGAGGCCCTGCTGCCCGCTCTGTGGACACTGCAAGGAAGGAATGCCACAACCGCTAGGTCCACACGCTGGATAATTTAGATAGAGTGCACCAATCCCTTTAAAGACAGTCTCCCAGCCGGGCACGGTGGCACCTGCCTATAATCCCAGCAGCTTGGGAGGCTGAGGCAGGAGGATTTTGAGTTCTAAACTAGCCTCAGTGAAAGAGAGGCACTGAGCAACTCAGTGAGACCCTGTCTCTAAATAAAATACAGAATCAGGCTGGGTGTGTGGCTCAGCGGTCAAGTGCTCCTGAGTTCAATCCCTGGTACCAAAATAAGAAAAGTCAGTCTTCGAAATTTCAAACAAGAAAAATTGATACTCTGAATAGACGTAAGCTTATTAAAGAAGTTTAATCAATAGTTTCCTAAAATAAAGCATGAGGCCCAGATGGTTTCATGTGCAAATTCAAACAAAATTTAAGAAATCATATCGATTCTTTAGAATCTTTTTTAGAAAAGTGGAGAGAAGCCTTCTCAACTCATCTCATGAAGCCAATGTTATCCTGTTCCCTAAACCAGGTGAATATTTTTCAACAAAGGAAACATATTGACTAATATCTTTCATAAATACAGATGCATAAATCCTCAAAAAATAAAACAAATCAAATCCATGGGGTCTAGAAAGAATTGTGCAGGATTCATCCTAAATATGGAAGGCTGGTTGGATGTTAAAATGAATTAACGTAGTGAACCACATCACCTGGCCAAAGAAGAAAGATCATATAATCATGTAAATTGACAGCAGGTGCATTGGACAGAACCCCATGTCCACCCAGGAAGAAACAAAACAAAAGCCCCATCAAGGAACAGAGGAAAGCTTCCTGACTTGGGGAGAAGCCTGTACTAACTGCAGCTTCGGGGACCCTCTTCCTGGGGGCTGGAGCTGCCCCTATGACTGGCAGCAAGGACAGACACCTGCTCTGCTCCCTGACAGAGCCTCGGGCTAGAAGTTCCAACCTGCATGAGATAGGAGAGATGAGTTCTAAAAACACACAGACTGGGAAGAAAGAAATACAACTGTTGTTGTTTAGCGATGACATGATTGTCTACATAAAAAATCCCAACAAATGCATAATAAAATTCCTGGGACTAATGAGCAAGTAGAGTAAGATCATAAAATACAAAGCAAGGTGCAGAGTCGATTGCTATCTGGTAACACACAACTGAAGCTGAAATTGAAACCCTGTGCAATAAGGGAGTTCCTCCCTCAAATAAAAAAGACTTACCCAGGTACAAATCCAACAAACCATGCACATGATCTATATGCAGAAAACAACAAAACTCTAACGAAGGGAAAGCAAAGAAGGCTGAATAAATGCAGGGCTGCTGTGTTCAGAGGTTCCAAGAGGCAATGTCTTAACATGTCAGTTCTTCTCCACGTGACCTATAGATTCAGCACAATCCCAATAAACATTCCAGCAAGCTATTCTGTGGATATTGACAAAGCGATTCTAAAGTTTATGGGGAAATACAAAAGATCAGAATGGCACATGGGGTGGAGAAGTGAGACCCCCAGACCTCAGGACCACTCTAAACCTGCAGCAGTCAGGACAGCATGGTGCTGGAGCAATCCAGGCCTGCCCACTGGGGGGCAGAACAGGGTCCTGGGGGCGAGCACGTCATGAGCTGAACACATGACCAAGGAGCAAGAGCCCCTCGCCAGAGAAAGGGTCATCTTCTGAACAAGAGGCAGGAATAACCGGACATCCACCTGCAAAATATAAAAACCTATGCACAGACTTTCTAACTTTCATAAAAATCAGCTGAAAGTGGCTCAGAGACCTAAATGAAAAAGGAAGAATTATAAAAGTTCTAGAAGAAAATGTTGGACAAAATTTTTTGTGAGCGGGGATTTGAAAAAAGTTTTTGGAGGTAAAATGAAAACTATGATCCATGAAAACATTGATAGGTTAGACTTGATTATAATTAAAATCTGGCATGTGAAACATTGATAGGATAATGACGAGGAGAGGCCAGACTGGGATCTTGACAATGCACATACCCAAAACAAGCCTTGTATCTAAAATACAACAAGAAGTCGTGAAATGGAGCAATTCAGAAATGAACAGTCCAGATCTGCATGGACACCTCACCAAGGATGAAATATACATGGATACCTGTATGGATCAGGTCAGATTTGTGCGATGAATGTAAATCAAAACAGCAGTGACATGCACATGAGAAATCAGCCCTTCCAGAGTGAACCGTACACCCACAGATCAAATTGAAACAGACAGCAGCATAGGCTGACCAGAACACTGCAGCAGGGACGCTCCCTGCCGGGTGCAGAAGGCTGCGGCCACGGGGCAGTACCCAGTAGTGTCTTACAAACCCAAGGTCCTCTGACCATGCCGTTCAGGAACTGGGCCCCTCACGCTCACCCAGATGATTCTGAAAATGTGTGATTACACAAAAGTCTACAGAGGAATGTTTGTAGCTGCTTGGTCTCAATCACGCCAAACTAGAAGCAACCAGGGCATCCTTGTAAAGGTGAACAGAATGAGAAACAGCACATCTGTGGGTGGGGTATTACTCAGCACTAACAGGAAGTGAGCTCGATGAGGCTTCAGAAGACAGAAGGACACTCAGATGTGTATTTTAAGTGGAAGAAGGCTTTCTGAAGAGGCTGTATGCTGCATGCCTCCAACTGTATGACATTCTGGAACTGAAAACTGTGGACATGGGACCAGCAATGGTTGCCAGGCTTGGGGAGGTGGGGAGGGCGAGCAGAACCCGGAGTGCTGCAGTTTGGCTGGGCACAAATCACAAGCCACTCAAGCAGGAACAAACTTTATTTCCAAACTCCACCAGCACACTCCCCGGGAACTCTCCCGAATGCCACCCACCCGCTCCTCCAGGAACACCACACCAACTGGAACTCCTTCCCCCAGGCTGTGCACGACTCACTCTGTGAGAACTCAAGGGGAACTCCAAAGTAGCGGGCTCTACACAACAAGAGCCATCCTATTACCGGACAGTAAAGGTCTAATATACAATTGAATCAATCCAGCATCATCTTAATGGCTGGCCTCTCAACCATTACTTCTGGCAAAATGCCAGGGGCCATTTCGACTGGCTGTGGCTCTCAACACCAGAGGCCATTCTGGATGGTGCTGCAGGGTGGCAAAGGAGGCCTTCACGTCAAAACTCGGAGAATTGCATAGCACGAGGAGTGGATCTTAATGTCTACAAATTATAAAGATTACCTGGAGTTGGGGATGGGCAGGAAAGACACATGGTGGAGCCTAACAGTGATGGGGCTGTGAACCGGACCCCTGGGAGGTGGGAGCCTCCTGATCTGAGAGACTTGGAAAGCAGTGGAGTCGAGTGAAAGGCAAACCAGCCCCACATGTAACCGCAGTGCACTGCTAAAGAAATGATAGAGGGGAGATCAACGGAGGGCCAGCAGACCAGGGAGGTGGTGGGGAAGTCGCTGTGGAGGAGAGTGGCCACATTATGTCACGTGACCCACAAATACAGCAGCACAGATCCACTGCTCTGTGTAGTCATAATGCACCAAAAACATTATGAAATTATGAAAAAGCAACCGCAGATGACACTGTGCCCTGCTTGTCCCCACTGGGACGCAGGTTAAAGGAAGGAGAGGAGAGCAGCACTGTGATGGAGGATGTGAGTCGGGACATCAGTGAGAACTCATGACTAGCATAACACAGATATCAGTGCACGTGCGCGTGCACACACACACACACACACACAAACACCCCACAGATGTTTCTAAGCAGAACAGGAGCCAACAAAAGAGCTCCCAATAGCCAAGGTAGGAACATTTTAACCAACACAATTTAGTAATATCAAATGATAACCTTTTCTCCCAAATATAACCTATATCCACCATTCTGTGAGCATAAAAGGAATACTGAGTTGGTCACTAATGTGAAGTCGGAGCAATATCAGCTAGAATTGCGAGGAACTCAGGCCGATTGATGAGGTGCAGCTCTCCACGTGTGACTCCCACTGCCGCTGTGTGCTCTGTGCAGCTGGGGGAGCGCCACTCCACCCTGAGGCACAGGGAGACCCCACTCTGCCAGGGGTCCAGGTCACGTCAGCAGTGAGGAGTCCTGATGGTGCCTGTGCTGCACGCCTTCCTTACCCGCTCATCCTTAGTGGGCATTTGGAGACTCACTCACGTCCTGGCCTGGCGAACCCATGTGAGGGGCTCCTTAGAAGGCCTCCATTCCCTTCGTGTCACGCCCAGTGTGGGGTTGAGACCGCGGGGTGGTTCCCCATCCAATTTGTGAGACCCTCCGTGCTGTTTTCCATAACGTCTGTCCCAATTCACATGCCACCAACAGGGTGCCAACGTCCTCCTTTCCCAAGTCCCCGCAGCCTCGCTCTTTTCTCTTTTGTGTTTTTTTCAGTGATGCCTCAGTAAAGTGCAGAAGTGATCAACCACACCGGAGGACAAGGAATCAGGTAAGTAAGCGTGAGGACAGGATCTGCCCTGAGAACATCTCCTAGGCCCCTGTCCCACACTCCTTACTCCATCAGTCAATGTGGCCACCATAAAGAAAACCACACTGCGGGGCTCAACCCCAGTTCTCGGTTGAAGCCCAGGGTCAAGGTTTCGGCCAGGTTGGTTCCTGTATGGCCTCTCTCTGGGCTTGCAGTTGGGGGCTTTCTCGCTGTCTCCTTCCTTACCCAGTGTGCTGACCCTCTGATGTCTCTTCCTCTTCTTAAAGGACACCAGTCCTGTGGGAGTAGGGCCCCATCCTTATGATCTCACTGAACCTGAATCATCTCTTAAAGGTCTTGTCTTCACACATCATCACACTGGGGACAGGACTTGAACAAGGAACTGTGGAGGGCTGCATTTCAGCCCATGGATTTGCTGAGAAATTGACATGAGGTTACACGAGGGAAGGACATGCTTTGAACGGTGTCTGTCATACGGTGACTGCTACGTTCCTGTGGTTGTTGCTGAAATTTCCCTTTGGTGTGGACATAAGGAAAAGTCTAAAACTGATCATTGCAAGGTGTAATGAGCCCCCAAGAAAAATTATTTCTCTTCTTGTATCTCCACTGCTACTCGGTGACCACGGGAGCCCCACCAGCTCTTGCCTGCAACAAACAGCCTCTGATTCGTCTCCCTGGCCTCACACTTGGTCCCCATAGTTACATTGCTACCCAGGCACCATCTTGTCTCATACTTCAGCTAGTGTCACTCAGCTTCTTAAGATCCTCTGGTGCTCTGTTAGATTGTGATCAATGACAGCTCCTAGTCATGGGTCCCAGCCCTTCTCCAGCCGGTCCCTGCCCTCCTTGCCCACCCTGAGTCCTAACAGGGTCCCCTTTGCTGACTAGGCTCCACCATAGTGGCATCCTTTTAGTTTCTTGAGAATCCAGAACAAATCCTAGTGAGACTTTGCACTCACTCATACTTAATTCTCAATTATTCTTCCCCCAAATATCTTCTGGGTACAAGACCTTATTTTGTTTAGAGTACTTACTATTGTCTAAGTGAGCACATCTTATTTGTTTGTTTATTATTTTTCTTTCTCAATAGATTATACATTCTAAAAATGAAAGAATTTATTATCTTTAGTTCATTATTATAACTCCAGTGCCTGGCATAGAGTATAAGCTCAAAGCATATTGCTATATTTGAAGGAATGAATAAATAAATAAATGAGCTTGAATCTGCAGATTCAGAGCAGGCATGCTATGCAGGATAAACATCCCCAAATTAAGGATAAGATTATATTGGCAAAGTGCAGAAAAGGGTATTTATTTTTCTCATATAAGCTTTATTTGGAATGCCTATTTGAGGGCTGAGAGCAAGTATCTCTATCTTAGTCTTCACAGTGCAAAGGGCACCATGACAGAAAGAAAACTTCCTAAAATTTTGAGATTTGGACTACTCTCGCTCTTTATTTAATTTATCCTAGATGAATCACAGAACTAAGTTTTGCCTTATCAGCTGTTTTACTCTTTTTTGTTGTTTGTTTGTTTTTGCAGTGCCAGGGATTGAACCCAGCGTCTTCTACCTATGAACAACATCCTTAGCCCTTTTTATTGAGAGATAGGGGCTCACTAAGTTGTAGGGGCTGGCCTTGAACTTGGGGTCTCATCCTCTTGCTTCATCCTCCTGAGTAGCTGGATCATAGGCATGTGCCAATGTATCAGCCTCTTCTGGTCACTCTCTGCGGTCATTCTTTTTTTTTTATTTGTTTTAATTAGTTATACACTATAATAGAATGCATTTATGCACTTTGATATGTCATATATAGATCCAATAAAATTTCTCATTTTCTGAGTGTACATGTTGCAGAATCATATTGGTCACATAGTCACATATATACATACAGTAATAATATCTGTTTTATTCTACTATCTTTCCTATCCCACCTCCCCTCCCCTCCCATCACTTCCCTCTACCTAATCTAAGGTAGCACTATTCTTCCCTAGTGTCCTCTCCAACTTATTGTGAATTAGCAGCCGCATATTAGGGAAAACATTTGGCCTTTGGTTTTGTGGGATTGGCTTATTTCACTTAGCATGATATTCTCCAACTCCAACCATTTACTGGCAAATGCCATAATTTCACTCCTCTTTAAAGCTGAGTAATATTTTATTGAGTATATATACCACATTTTCTTTATCCATTCATCTATTGAGGAGTACCTAGGTTGGTTCCATAGTCTAGCTATTGTTAATTGAGCTGCTATAAACATTCATGTGGCTGTGTCACTATAATATGCTGATTTTAAGTCCTTTGGGTACAGACCAAGGAGTGGGATAGCTGGGTCAAATGGTGGTTCCATTCCCAGTTTTCTGAGGAATCTCCACACTGCTTTCCATAGTGGTTGCACCAATTTGCAGTCCCACCAGCAACATATGAGTGTGCCTTTTCCCCCACATCCTCACCAACACTTATTGTTGATGTATCCTTGATGATTACTATTCTGACTAGAGTGAGATGGGATCTAAGAGTAGTTTTGATTTGCATTTCTGTAATTGCTAGAGATGTTGAACATTTTTTCATATATTTGTTGATCAATTGTATTTCTTCTTCTGTGAAGTGTCTGTTCAGTTCCTTAGTCCATTTATCGATTGGGTTATTTGGGTCTTTGGTGTTAAGTTTTCTGAGTTATTTATATGTCCCAGAGATTAATGCCTTATTGGAGGTGCGTGTGGTGAAGATTTTCTCCCAATCTGTAGGCTCTCTACTCACGTTATTGATGGTTTCCTTTGCTGAGAAGGAGCTTTTTAATTTGAATCCATCCCATTTGGAGATTCTTGATTTTACTTCTTGCACTTTTGGACTCTTGTTAAGGAAGTCAGATTCTAGGCCAATGTGGTAAAGATTTGGGCCTATTTTTTCTTCTATTAGGTGCAGAGTCTCAGTTCTAGAGCCTGAGTCTTTGATCCACTGTGAGTTGAGTTTTGTGCTTGGTGAGAGATAGAGGTTTAATTTCATTTTGCTACATATGGATTTCCAGTTTTCCCAGAATCATTAGTTGAGTAGGCTGTCCTTTCTCCAGTGAATGTCGTTGGCACCTTTGTCTAGTATGAGATAACTGTATTTATGTGGGTTGGTCTCTGTGTCCTCTATTCTGTACCATTGGTCTACAGGTCTACTTTGGTGCCAATACCATGCAGTTTTGTTACTATAGCTCTGTAGTATGGTTTAAGGTCTGGTATAGTGATGCCTCCTGCTTCACTTTTCTTGCTAAGGATTTCTTTAGCTATTCTGGGTCTCTTATTTTTCCAAATAAATTTCATGATTGCCTTTTCTATTTCTAAGAAGAATGTCATTGGGATTTTATTAGGAATTTCATTAAATCTGTATCATGATTTTGGTAGTATGGCCATTTTGACAATGTTAATTCTGCCTATCCAGGAGCATGGGAGATCTTTCTATCTTCTGAGGTTTTCTTCAGTTTCTTTCTTTAGTGTTTTGTGGTTTTCATTGTAGAGGATTTTCACCTCTTTTGTTAGATTGATTCTCAGGGTTTTTTTTTTTTTTGAGGCTAATGTCTTTCAGTGGATTCATCGATGATGTGTAGGAATGTGTTTGACTCATGGCTGATTTTATATCCTGATACTTTGCTGATTTGATTTATTAGTTCTAGGAGTTTTCTGGTGGAATTTTTTGGATCTTCTAGATATAGAATCATGTCATCAGCAAACAGTGATAGTTTGAGTTCTTCTTTACCTATTTGTGTCATTTTAATTTCCTTCTTTTGTCTAATTGCTCTGGCTAGAGTTTCAGGGTGATGTTGAATAGAAGCAGTGAAAGAGGACATCCTTGTCTTGTTTCAGTTTTTAGTGGGAAGGCTTTCAATTTTTCTCCATTTAGAATGATGGTGGCCTTGGTCTTACATATATAGCTTTTACAATGTTGAGGTATGTTCCTACTATTCCTAGTTTTTCTAGTTTTTTTTTTTAAACTTTTTTTTTGAGACATGAAGATATGCTATATTTTGTTAAATGCTTTTTTCTGTATCTATTGAGATGATCATGTGATTCCTGTTTTTAAGTCAATTAATATGATGAATTATGTTTATTGATTTCCATATTTTGAACCAACCCTGCATCCCTTGGATGAACCCCGCTTGATCTTGGTGCACTATCTTTTTAATATGTTTTTGTATGCAATTTGACAGAATTTTATTGAGAAGTTTTGCATCTGTGTTCATCAGGGATATTGGTCTGAAGTTTTCTTTCCTTGATGTGTCTTAGTCTGGTTTTGGTATCAAGGTGACAGTAACCTCATAGAATAAGTTTGGAAGGGCTCCCTCCTTTTCTATTTCATGGACTACTTTGAGGAATATTGGTGTTAATTCTTCTTTGAAAGTCTTGTAGAACTCGGCTGAGAATCCATCTGGTCCTTGCTTTTCTTGGTTGGTAGGCTTCTGGTGCCGTTTTCTATTCTATTTCATTACTTGAAAATGACTTGTTTAAATCATGTATGACCTCCTCATTCAGTTTGGGTATGTCATATGTCTCTAGAAATCTGTTGATGTCTTCAATATTTTCTATTTTATTAGAGTATAAACTTTCAAAATAGTTTCTGTCTTCTATATTTCAGATGTGTCTGTTGTGATATTTCCCTCTTCATCTTGTATTTTAGTAATTTGAGTTTCCTCTTTTTGTTTTTTCCATTACCATGACCAGGGGTTTATCTATTTTATTTATTTTTTTAAAGAACCAATTTTTGTTATGTTAATTTTTTTCTATTGTTTTTATTTCATTGATTTCAGCTCTGATTTTAATTATTTCCTGTCTTCTTCTGATTTTGGTGTTGATTTGTTCTTCTTTTTCTAGGGTTTTGAGATGCAGTGTTAGGTTATTTATTTGTTGATTTTTTTTACTCTTTTAATAAATGCACTCAATGCAATAAACTTTTCTCTTAGTACTGCCTTCGCAGTGTCCCAGAGATTTTGATATGTTATATCAGTGTTCTCATATACCTATAAGAATTTTTTTTACTTCATCCATGATTTCTTCTACTATCTATTCATCATTTAGTTATGTATTATTTAGTCTCATTATTTTGTTACAGTAGCTTCTATTTTTTATTTTATCATTGATTTCTAATTTCAGTCCATTGTGCTCTGATAGAATGCAGGGTATTATCTCTGTGTTTTTGTATTTGCTAAGAGTTGCTTTGTGGCATCAGATATGGTCTATTTTAGAGAAGGAGCCATGTGCTGCTGAGAAGAAAGTATATTTGCTTGCTTATGGATTCTATATGTGTCTGTTAAGTCTAATTATTGATCACATTATTTAGTTCTATAGTTTCCTAATTTATTTTTTGTTTGGAAAAATCTGTCCAGTAGTGAGAGAGGTGTATTAAAGTCACCCAGTATTATTGTATGTGGTCTGTTTGATCTTGAAATTGAGAAGGGTTTGTTTGATGTGCATAGATACTCCATTGTTTGGGGCATAAATATTTATAATTGTTATGTCCTGCTTATATTTACCTCCCTTAAGAAGTATGAAATGTCCTCCTTTGTCTCCTCTGATGAACTTTGGCCTGAAGTCTATTTTATCTGAGATGAGGATGGAAAGCCTGCTTGTTTTCACAATCCATGTGAGTGGTAAGTTTTTCCCATCCTTTCACCTTCAGCCTGTGGATGACTTTGCCCACAAGGTGAGGCTCCTGAAGACACCATATTATTGGCTCTTGCTTTTTAATACAGTCTTCCAGTCCATGTCTTTTGATTGATGACTTTAGTCTGTTATTATTCAAGGTTGCTACTGAGATATGATTTGTATTCCCTGTCATTTTTATTTACTTCTGGTTTTGATTTGTCCTAGTTTCCCATTTGGAGAATGTCTCTTCAGTGTAGATCTTCCCTTTGATGGTTTCCACGTTTTTTTGCTCTTCATCCTCTTGGAGTATTTTGTTGAGAATGCTCGGTAGTGTGGACTTTCTAGTTGTGAATTCTTGAAATTTTTGTTCATCATGGAATGTTTTAATTTCTCTTTAAATCTGAAACTTAATTTTGCTGGATATAAAATTCTTGATTGGCATCTGTTTTCTTTCAGAACTTGAAATATATTATTCCAGGACCTCCTAGCATTGAGGGTCTGGGTTGAGAAATCAGTTGAGACCCGAATTGGTTTCCCCCCTATATGTAGTTTGATTTTTTTTCTCTCACAGCCTTTAACATTTTGTCTTTATTCTCTGTGTTAGTCATTCTCATTATAATGTCTTGGATGTAACTTTTTACATTTTGGGTCCTGTAAACCTCTTGTATTTGATTTTCCATTCCATTCTTTAGGTTTGGGAAATTTTCTGCCATTACATCATCAAAAAGATTGTGCATTCCTTTGGTTTTTATCTCTGCTCCTTCATCTATTCTGATGACTCTTAAATTTGGTTTTCTCGTGTTGTCCCATAACTCTTGGATGTTCTGTTCATGGTTTCTGACCATTTTCTCTGCATGGTCAACTTTACTTTCAAGATTATACATTTTGTCTTCATTGTCTGAGGTTCTGTCTTCCAAGTGGTCTTGTCTGTTGGTGATGCTTTCTATTGAATTTATAATTTGATTTACTGATTCCTTCATTTTGAGGATTTCTGCTTTTTTTCACAATCTCTAACTCTTCATTGAAGTGATCTTTCACTACCTGTTTTTTTTCTTTGATTTCACTCTTTATCTATCCTTTACTTCATATACCAATTTAACTATGTGCAATCTGTACTGCTTCTTGGACATTTCTTCTACTGAGTTATCTGTGGCTTCTGCTGTTGAAGCATCTTGGTTTGTTTGAGGCATTTTATTCCCTTATTTTTTTCATGTTGTTAGTGTGTTTTCCCATCTAGAAGTATGGATCTAAGGCAGGATAAATTCTTCTCTGTCTCTGAAGGTTTCTAGCACTTTACCTTTTCTGGTGAGACCCATATCAACAGCACCCAGTGTAGACAATACACGGCCTCAAACCTAATGGCTCCCACTAGGACATCTACTGCTTTCTCGCATTAAAACAAAATGATGAGTTCAATAACCACCTATAGTTCAAACAGAGTATTTGTTAAAATGATTTACAGTTTCAAATGGTGGACGAGAGAACAGAGGTGATGTTGTGTGCAGTATTTGTGAGGGAAGAAGAGAGAAGCTAGAAGTAAAAATTCTCAGGAAGAGTGGAAGAGGAGCCGACAGAGATTGGCTGTAGGTTGGAGAAAAGTTGGAAAGAAAATCCAAGAAAATAGACAAGAGAGAAGAAGAATATGAACAAAGAGAAAAAATTAAAGATATAAAAATACCACAAAAATGCAAAACACTATTCGTATATCATTGTCCTCCGCACACTGATGCATAAAAAAACATTCTGTTCCAAATATGGTAGCGAGATTAGTGAATCAAAAAATAAAATAAAACTTGCTGGAAAGTGGAACTGTCTCTGTCAGTGTTCAACAGATTTCTCAGCCCTGTCTCTGACATCTCTCAAGATCACCAAACCCAGATCAACCCTCGTAAACCCAGGCTCTATCCCATCGATCTGGGTTTCAGAAACCTCAGGCTTGGCCATCTGCAGTCCCAAGATCTCAATACTTGCAGAGAGACCACCAAGATACACTCATTCAAAGGGGCAACCCTGAGATGCAGCAGCGAGACAAGGGCCACCAACTCTCTCAGCAGGAAGACCCCAGGCTCCTCCAAACCCACAGGTACTCCCACACTGGACCTGCAGGTCCCAGCTGGAGTCCCCAGACAGAGGCTCTTGTGGTGGTCAACCTGCTGGCACCCAGGCCCCAGGCCCTGGCTGGTGTCCCCAAATGGGTGCAGCCATGTGCAGCCAAACCTGGAGTCCCCCCACTGCAGCCGCTAGGCTCTGCCTCTAGTGGTGGTGGTGATGGTGGTGGTTGGCAGCAGGCAGTGGGTCAGCAGTAGTGGTGGCAGCAGAGGCAGCTGCAATAGCAGCTGTGGGGGCAGCGTCACCAGGCGATCTTCGGGGGTCAGCAGCAGGGGCAGCTTCAGTTGTCCCCGGGGCAGTGCTTTCTTCTGTGGCCACAGCACCCAGAAAGAAGACGTCCAGGCGAGCTCAGGCTGGCTGCGGCAGAGTCAGAGGCAGCAGCCATGGCGGTAGTGATGCAGGTGGCGGTTGACCGACAGGAGACACCTGGCCCAGAGACAGTGACCAGGAGGCAGCATGGGAACCCGCGTCCGAGCTAACCAAGGCCGTGCCCAGAGGAGAGGTTGTCTCTTTTTGGTAACAGTCGTCGTAACTGGGCGAGGTGGAACCTCGACGCCGTCTCATGGCTGCTGCCCATTTGGGTGTCATCTCGTGAGGAAAGTTGCTCAGTGCATTTAGTCCTTTTTTAATTTTTATGTTTTGCTCTTGGGTTGCTTGAGCTCCCTCTGTATTCTGGATCTTCACCCCGTGAGACTCATGGTTCCAAACCCTTCCCCGGCCTGTCGTGCTGCTGATGGTTTCTCGGGCCGTGTGGCCTGGTGTAAACCCCTTGTCCATTTTTGCTTTTGTGTCCTGTGTTTTGGGGTCACATCCTAAACACCTCGGCCAAGACCAGGGTCGCAAGGCATTGGCCTGTGCTCTCTTCCACCACTGGTCGTCTCAGGCCTGACACTCAAGGCTTCTGTCATCTTGAGAAGGTATCTGCTGCTGGAAGAGGCAGGCGTCCAGGCCCTTGAGTGTGGGGCCATCCTGGTCTCCCTGAAGTGAAGACTGTCCTTCTCATTGCACGTTCCTGGCTTCCCCGTCAAATCTGTTGTGGGTGTGGGGCTCAGTTCTGAGACCTCTGCTGCACCCCGCGGGCTGCGAGTCTGTCCCATGCCACCCCCTGCTGTGCCTGGGTCTTGGTGCTTTGACAGCAGGGACTCCGTGCTCTGTTCTCTTTACTTTACACTTTACCTTACTTTGCTTTGGCTACTCTGTTTTTTTTTTTTTTTATTCTGTATAAATTTTAGTGGGTTTTTTGTTTTGTTTATTTTCTTTTTCTTTTTTTTTTTAAAGAGAGAGTGAGAGAGAGAGAGAGAGAGAATTTTTAATATTTACTTTTTAGTTCTCCGCAGACACAACATCTTTGTTGGTGTGTGGTGCTGAGGATCGAACCCGGGCCGCACGCACACCAGGCGAGCGCGCTACCGCTTGAGCCACATCTCCAGCCCAAGAATTTTTTTTTTTTTATGGTGCTGGGGATTGAACCCAGGGCCTCATGCATGCCAGGCAAGCACTCTACCAACTGAGCTATATCCCCAGCCTTGTTTTTCCATTTCTATGAAGAAGGGCGTGGGTATTTTGGTGCAGGTTGCATTGAATTTGGAGATTGCTTTGGGTACCAGGGACATTTTAACAGAACTGATTTTTCAAGTCCATAAACACAGGATCTCTTTACATTTACTTGTATCCCTTCATTTTCTTTCATCTGTCTTCAGTTTTTATTGTAAAGATCACCATACTTTGTTTTTTGCAGCTACTGTGACCAGGATGTTTTTCTTGGTGACTTCTTCAGAGAGCTCACTTCTAGTATGATGTCCTGGGCTGATTCCATAGCCTGCAATTGTATTGGATTTATTAGTTCTGACACTTTTTGGTGAAGTCTTCAAGATGCCCAGTTTCATCACGTATTCAATGCACTACTAGAAGTTCCAGACAGAGAACGGAACAAGAGAAAGGAATAAAGGAGAAAGTCAAGTGCCCTGTTGGCAGGCGTGAGAGTGCTACCTTTTCAGGGACCTGGGGAGCATCGTCTCTGATGACCATCTGCCTCCCAGCTCCTCTGATCTGGAGAAGGATCAGCACATCTGCCCTCCTAGCCCAGCCCAGCCCAGTTCCCATCCCATCCCATCCCATCCCAGCCCATCCCAGCCCAGCCCCAACCCAGCCCAGTCCCATCACATCCCATCCCAGCCCAGCCCAGCCCAGCCCCTGCCCCAGCCCAGCCCCTGCCCCAGCCCAGCCTGCTTGCTCACAGCTGCTGGAGCACCTGGACCCTGGCTCCCCGCCTTCCCCTACCACACCCTGTGCTCACAGGTGTTCCCCACCTTGTGGGCAGATGCAGCCCTAGCTCTGGGCACTGGGAAGGCCACCCAGCTGGGCTGGCATGACAGGCCCCCTTTAGGCATGATGGGGTTCTTAAGTTCAGGTGCCCTGGCCCCGTAACTGTGCTGGTGTGCATGCGCTCCTCCTGCCTGTCTTCCCTCTCATCAGCTACCTCATGTGTCCTTGGAGCCCTGTGGCCCCTACGCACACTCACACACTTTAATGCATTTCTTTTTCACTCAGATACCACAGGCAGTAAAATCAGGTGCAGAAAAACAAAGTGACCTCTACTTTAAAACTGAACTAACGAACTGAGGACATCTTTAGTTAACGTCGCACCGTGTGGATCGCTTTCGCTTTATTTGGAAGTTGATATTTTCAACATTTATCTCACAATGAGAAAGAGGGATCAGGCACATTAGTGCTATGCAGTTCTCTGACAGATGGTGAGCATCAAAAAGAATCAAACGAGCAGCGGATACTGGAGACGGAAGCTCTGATCTGAACAGTGACCTCGGGACCCAGGAAGTCACCCCCCAAGACTGCAGGAGTCCTTCAGAAGGGCTCTGCTGGGCTCTCCAGGGTCTGGTTTAGGTGCTGCAGCTGTGTCGCCTCCTGGGGCGCGTGGGGCTGAGCAAAAGCTGCTGAGCCACCTGGGTGCCGCTGGGTGCCGAAGCTGAGTATGAAGCAGAGGGTCACCTGTTCCATGCAAACCGTGGAATGATAATTAGCTGATGAAAAGCAGGAAACACTCAGCCTGCAACACGAATAGCTCCAAACCTGCATTTTCCCCAAAAGCACAGCTTTCAACTGATTTGAAAGGAAAGCAAACAACCCTTTGAAAAGAACACAGAAAGGGCTGTCTGGCTGCTCCCTCCCACAGGCTGAGAAGTGCTAATTAGCACATCCCACCCTGGCCTCCTGGGCTGCGTGGGAGGGGCGCTGACTGCTGAGGGAGGGCCACTTCCTACCCAGGGCTGGCTTGTGCTGAGAGCCACCCTGGGACCTGGGACCTGGGTGGGAACCCTGCAGCCTGGAGGGCAGAGCCCAACTCCGTGCTATGAGAACAACGGTTCCATCAGCGCCCGATGGACCTGGCGTGTTAGTGGACAGGCTTCTGGTGTCCTTCCATCAGAATGTCACTTATGTACTCAGAGAAATCCAGCTGACCACAGGCTCTGGGGATTGACACCCTGTCCCCTCTGCACTGCCCCTCCACTCCTACCTCTTGGTCAGTCCATCCCACTCCAGGCCCCATGTTTCTGTTCCTTCTGCCCCTGTGGCCACTGTACCCACAGGTGTCCCTGTGGTCCCCTGATATACAGTTGTATTGTACAGCTTCTAACTCCTCAGGGCTCTTCTGGGAGGCACCCCTGGAGGCAGAACAGTGCTCCCTCCGAGTCCTCAGGAGACTGGTTTAGATCCCCCAAGGCCACCAGAGTGCTCAAATGCACAGTCCCTAGCTGAAATGGTGTGGCGCCCCCTGCAGGCCTGACTCCACAGCACAGGAAGGAGACGCCAGGAAAGGAGGCTCCTGTGGCCAAGCCTCTGGTGGTGGAAGAGGCTGCTTGGGGTCTCCTGCCATTGCTACATTCACTGGGGCTCAACATGGTGCTCTGTGTGCTACAAAGTCAAATTTTGCTATTTGGAAATTTCTAGAACTTTAAAAAATACGTTTTTGGTCAGTAGTCATGATTATGAACACAGCAATCATGGAACAAAGGCCAGCTGCCTCCTGCCCTCTCCCTGCCCTGCCCTTGGCAGAGGAAGTCCTCAGGCAGTGGGTTGCAGTGGGGTGTGGCCCAGCTCTGAGGTGGACCTCTCTGGCCACCCGCTGAGTCCCCACTTGCTCCCAGTCACCCCGCCCATCACAATTCCCCCTCTCTGGCTTCTCCTAGGTGGTGCCTGTCCCTCCCACTCCAGGGCCCTCTCCAGGTCAGGGACCAGAGGCATACAAGACTTTGTGAAATGAAAACCCACTAACAAAAGAGAAGGAAAGATGGTAACCAGGATAAATTGTGTCCTTAAGTCAGCCACAGAGGCTGACCTGAGAGCATCCAGTGGGGACTGACCACACCAGGTCCCAGAGACCAAGCAGGGGTCCTTTCTGGGATGAGGGACCAAAGCTGCTATGAGATTCAGGAATAGTTACACTGTGTAGTGGCAGATGGTGGCCCCGACACACACTAACCCTGAAAACCGAATGCCATCTCACTGAGAGAAGGGATCTTTGCAGAGATCAAGGTTCTCGTGATGCGATGACGTTGAATTACCCAGCTGGGCTCTGAATCTAATGGCAAGAACCCTCATAAGAGACAGAAGACCCCTCTTCTGTCACAGGGAAGTCAGAGAGGTCCCCGTGCAGTTGAGGCAGAGGCTGCAGAGAAGCCAACACGGAGCCACCCGAAGCTGGCCGAGGGGAGGGCCCCTCCGGAGAGCCTGCAGCAGGTGCTCTGCTGACCTCGTCTTTCTGAACACACTCCTGACCTGTGGGCCCATGCAGTCTGTGGCTGCAGCAGCCCCAGGAGAGGAGAGCAGGGGTTTCAGTCAGCAGAGCCTTGTGAAGACCTTCTTGCAACCTGCTCTGAGCTCCCTTGCGAGACTGCATGTCAATCAAGGACCAGTGGCATCCCACGCCACAAGGAGAAAGCTCCTGCATGTGGATCCATTCCCAAATCCATGTTCCGACTGTGTCACTGACTGGGAACCAGGCCCCGCCAGGTGGCTCTTTCCCCCAGCTTGGAGTTGCCAAAGGCTTTATTTTCCCCCCTGCTCATCAATAACCTATGCAGATCAATTCACAACTCTTTGGTAAGCTTAATTTTCCTTAAGAAGGGTCTGTGTGCCTCTCTGTGCAGGAGGTAAGAGGAAGAAGGACACTAGAGGAGTGTTAGTTACTCACTTGAAAATGACCTTGGGCTCACCGAGTGTGGTCAGGAACGAGGGAGGGAGCTCTCTGGAGAGGGCAGGAGCCTCCGTCAGATCCCAGCCCTCTTGGCACATGGTGCAGAGCTATTTCCCAGATGAAGGGTGGGAGTCAACCAGACAGCTGGCCTCTGTATACACTGCTGAGATTGCTTTTCTGAATTGTGTTCTTCCAAATGGGCTCAAGGAAACTCAATTTCACCACAGGTCAGCTTTGGCCAGGCTGGAAGTATCGGCCCCTGCATCCTGTCAACTGCTGGGCACCCCCAGAACCCTCCACCCTGCAGACGCCGTGGAGCTCCATCACTAGCGAGACTGGCTTCCTATCTGCACATGGGGCAGGATGCCCATGCTTGGATTCCTCAGCAGAAAGATGAGCAAGGTCTTTTCACCATAACTGCCATTTGCTTTGGGACATGCTGAGGCTGGGAGGTATAGCTGCTGTTGGAGGGACGTGCTTTCTTTTTATTGGCTTCTGCTTGGTGGCTTCCCGCAGGCTGAGCTCTTGAAGGTGGGCACTGGTCATTCCTTTGATGACGTCAGCACTAGAAAGCAGTGTGCACTCATTTCATTTAGCAGATGACTTGAAGTCTAAGACTATTTCTTCAACGACTGTTTATTATTACTACCTCATGTTGGGCACTGCTCACAGCTCTAGGGTTGTGGATAAAAGGATTTCTCGAGCATTCTCTACCCCAGGGCCTTTGCCTGAATCTTTGTTCCTCCTCAAAGTTGTCAGGATTGCTGGGGAGTCACTGGCAATGAGGACTCCGTCATTGCCCTCTGCAAACCCAGTGCCACTGACTTCCAACAGCATTCAGTCTAAATTAGTACCAAAAGGCCGCTGTAGGGATGAAGAAGAGAGAGCCCAGATAAAACGGCCTTGTGATGCAGGTCTGGGGCCACAGTCTGGGTGCCTAGGCATAGACTCAACTGACTCACAGGAGCAAGGCTGGTTCTCAGCATGGCCCGGCCCAGTTGTGTCCTCTGATGGGGCCCAGCCACGTGAGGCAATCTGGGTGCTTCTGCTCCCTGCACCTGCTCACAGCCCAAACCTAGGGTTTGGACTTCAGAGTTGAGGAGAACAGGATCCTCCTGCCCAAACTTTCTTACCCCGTCAGGGTGGCTTCCTGCAGTTACTGTCCCAGGCTGCCACACACTAGCAGCTCAATGCAGCGTGCATCTATTATCTTCCTATGCTGGACAGCAGATGTCCAGCATGAGTTTCTCTGGGCTACAACCAAGGCTGTGCTTTGCTGTGAAAGAATACATTTTCTTGCCTTTGGTAGTTTCTAGAAGGTTCTGGGGGTTTCTAGAGTCCGTCTAGATTCCTTGGTTGCCGGTCCTTCCTCCATCCTCAAAGCCACTGGTCTTAGGTGTGTTCGTCAGCTGAGTATTGCTGTGACCAATACACTTAACAAGAGCGACTCAGCGAAGGAAAAGTTTATGTTGAGCTCATAGTTTCAGAGGTTCAGTCCATGGTCACCAGCTCCATTGCTCTGGACCTCAAGTGAGGAGACCATCATGGTGGAAGGGCAGGGTTGAGGAAAGCTCGGCTCATGGCAGCTGGGGCGCAAAGAGAGAGCTCCATTCACCAGGGACAAACTACAAACCCTAAGGTCATGTCCCTGGTGACCTGCCTCCTCCAGCATACCCTTCCTGCCTACGGTTACCACCTGGTTTATCCATTCAAGTGGATTAATCCATGGAGACTTACAACCCTCATAAACTAATCATTTACCTTTGAACATTCTTACACTGTCTCACCATGAGCCTTTGGGGACACCTCTTATCTAAACCATAACACTGTGTACCCCTTCTGCAGCCCTAGTCTGGTTCTTTAGTCTAGGAAAGTCCTTAGCTGTGATTTCCTGGGGTACATCTGGACCATCAAGGATAATATCCCCATCCCAGGAGTCTTGATCACATCTGCCAAGTCCCATCAGCCACATGAGGTGGGTCTCAGGTTTGGGAACCTAGGACAGGGGTATGAGGGGCATTCTTCTGCACCCCACAGCATAGACCTAGAAAAGGCTTTCCCTGTGTCATGTGCCAGGAGCCACCCTGCCACCTTGTCCCTCTGCATTGATTCTCTGCATGGTCCCACTTCTCTATGCTGAGCCTCTGTACATCAGACCACCTCCCTGGGGCTCCTGGGAGGCCCCCCTCTCTCTGTCTCTCTCTCTCTCTGAACAGGGCTTGGTTTCTATCCATCAAGGTTTTTCTTTTGTTCTTAGATAACTAGTGGGTTAATGAGGAAGTCAAAAGGGAAATTAAAAACTGTCCCGAGACAAAGGGAAATGGAAACCCAGAGACCAGCACTTGGTGGAGGTAGCACAGGTGGTTCTGAGAGGGAGCTGACTGCAGACAACAGGCACATCACAAAAGGAGCTCAACCCAGGGTGGCCAAGGGACTGGAAAGGGGGCAGCTAATCCCAAAGTTAAAAGAGGGAATCACTGAAAATAAAGGAGAGAGAAACCATGGACAATATCAACAGAATTGAGTTTTCTTTTAATGATAAAATTAACAAATTTTAGCTAGAGATTCTAGGGGGAAAAAAGAGAAAGAGCTCTAATCAGTAAAGTTAGAAGCAAAGGAGGTGTCACAACTGACACCACAGAGCTCAGGGTCGTGACAGACAGGTGTAGCAATGACACACAGTGTGCTGGACAGCAGGGTGCTGGAGAGCAGGCAGTCGGAGCAGACCCTCAGAGTGAGACCAAGTCCACAGTCGACAGCCTTCCTGCAGAGAAAACCCGGGGCAGGTTCCACGGCTGAATTCTACCAGACGTTTGAAGAACTGATGCCAATCCTTCTAAAGCTCCTCTTGGAAACTGTAAAGGGCACGCTTGGAGCCCATTCTAGGAGACCAGCAAAAGAAGCCGGGCAAGGACCCTACAAAAAGAAAGCTGTAAAGGCCCCCGTGAACGCCAATGCAAAAATCTCCAGAAGACACCAGCGGCCAGTGGGAAATGCCCAGCACCCAGCTCTCAGCCTCAACCCCGCCATCAACAGCCACCATCTTCCCAGGAGACCCAGTCCGTTGGTAGGGGTGACCTGGGAGTACCCCGGAGTTACCGTCAATAACGACATCTAGTGTCACCCCTAAAAGGAGGTGCTCTCCCCAGCCCACATACAGCCTCCTCAAGACCTCAGGCTCCTGTGGGCAGGGCTGGCCCTCGCGTCCCTGTGCCCAGGTGCCTGTAGGGAGTCAGGCTATGGGGCTCCTCTAGCCAAGCACTGGTCTTGCCTTTGGTGAACCTGTCCTCCGGTCCGCCTGCCAGTTCAGGATGCTGCGTCCTTCACAGTGTCCTTGCAGAGAAGCACACAAACCCAGCCGGCCCACCCTCACCAGGTCCTGGATGGGTGCCCCCGAACACCTTGCGGGTGTCCCTGGCAGTCCTGCTCAGCCATGTCTTAGGCCCAGACTCGACCTCAGGGTGGCTTCCCCATGGGTGTCTGAGCAGGGGTGCAGCCCCCCTTCCTGCCTCTTGCCCTTCTGTGGAAGCTGAGCTGGCAAGAGCACCTGGAGGAGAGCGCCTCCTGGCTGCGCCTGGTCCTGGGGGGAGACGTGAGGGGCAGCGGAAGGCAGGGTCTCCAGGCTCCCGCACTGCTGGAGCATGTGCTGGGTCCCCACTCCCCCGGCCCTCATCACTCCTCAGAGTGGCTCAGCGCCCTGGAGAGGTCCCTGGGGGAGATGTTCCTGGTGTCCACCCACCCCCCTGAGATCCTGGACCCCGTCCGTGGAGAACTTTGCCAATTTTGCACCATGTGACACAACGGGCGCAGAAACCCCCAGGCAGAGGAGGAGGTGTGACAGGCACTGGCTTCCAGTCCATGGGCGAATGGCCGCCGGGTACCAGCAGCCCACGGAGCTGGGGCCTTGGAGGACCTGTGACTCCTCTCTTGTGATGCTTGTGAAACCAGCTCTAACAAGCATCTCCCAGAGCATCAGACACAAGGGCAGGCCGGGCTCAGTCCCAGACAAGGAAATGTTTTCTGTATTTCCTTCAACAAAACTAAAAGGAATTTTATGACATTCTTTAGGTCTGACGTTTAAATTGGAAAGACATTTTAAGATTCACTTGGCAGCTGGCATTAATTTCCAAATAATTTTATATGTTGCATTCATTTCCAAAGCAAATAAAATTCCCAGCTGTGATGTCCATAGGATGCCTGGTCTTGGGTTCCTCTTTGATGACCAACCCTCCACTGTCCTCTTTTCAAAGTGGGAGGCCAGTCTTGCTGCAGAAGGACCTTAGGAAGGGGTCTCCAGACCACAGTTAGAGCCATGGGCTCTGAGACTCCCGGACTGTCCTGGGCGCCTGGGGTTGGAGCTGCTTGCAGCCTCCCCCCAGAGCCTGCTGGGCCTCCTCCCAGAGCCTGCTGGGCGGGACCAGGATGGCCTCCAGCCCTCCTGGTGATTTACTGGCACTCTCCTGCTTGGGAGTTTGTCTGCCTTGGTTCTCACAGCCTGCAGCACTTCTTTTCATAAATTAGATCAAAGCCTCTTCCAGAATGTACTGAAAACTGGCTCAGAGCTGACAGGCCTCTTTGGAACTGCTTGACTTATATTCCTAAAATGGGAAGCTGTGAGTCAACCTGAGACCTGAGCAGGGAAAATGTGCCCTTGGAGGGTCTCCCGACTGCTCTCCTCATGACGGCTGGCAATGGACAGACTCCAAGCAGATGATTATTTTAAAGGAGATTATCTTCTGCAGAGATTCTTAGACCTATGGTGCAGAACTCCCGTCTGCAGGCGAAGGCATGATTTGGTTAGCTATTTGGAGCACATAGATAGTTCCTTACAAAATATTTCTTTATTTTTAATTTTGACACAGAAAATCCACACTCTAAGAAGCACACACAGTGTTCAAGCAGCACAGAACACCACACGTAGACAGGCTCCTGCTGCTCCCTTCCCGGGGAGGACGCTGCACTTGGACCAGGCTGGCCTAATGTCCCCAGCACCTGAGGTTTCACCTGTGTGTCTAGCCCTCAGGCCAAGCTCGACACCTCAGCCCCACTTTCTAAAGAAAGTGAGGTCAGCTGAACAAAGAGTGAAACAAGGATGTGAACCTGGGGTGGGGGTGGGGGTCTGGTGTGGCCAAACTTCACTTACTAATCACAACACCGTCCATAATGAAAGTGAGCCTGAAAACCAATTAAAATTGGGTCACAAAATAAACCATCACAGAGTCATCAGCAGGAGAGCAAATTAGCAAGAAAGGAATACATTTGCAATTTATTATAATAAATATTGCAATTGAATGGTAGACAGGGGCACGTCCTCAGACAGGCCTGGGGGACAATGACCTATCCACTTTGGCATGTGGATGTCAGGGCAGAGGGCCCCAGAGGGACCTGGAGCCCAGTACCTTATTCTAGAGGTGAGGACACACAGCCCTGGGGAGGCCAGCCGACCTGCTCAGGGGCTCAGAACTGGCCCATCTTCTGGTCCACAGTCCTTCTCGGCAGGACGTCCTGCTTCCATGGGAGCCTCTGGACCCACAGGTTGGTGTCACATAGTCATGAGTTTAAGTTAAACTGAGCCCTTTATCTGGCACACCTCATGGCCAGTGCCCTGGGCCGGTCCTCCTAGGTGACAGTAGGTGACAGAACCTCGTGGCCCTGCTTCACCCCCTCTCCTGTCTCCCCCCGTTCCTGTGGGCAGCCCCCTGCCCTGTGTTCTGGGGAGTGGCAGAGCCTGGGCCAGAGAAGAAACCCCCATCCCAACCTGAGCTGCCTGGTGGAGAAGAGGAGCAGACCCCGGGACACCCTGCCCACCAGAGGCAAGGCCACGAGGCAGGGCATGTGCTCTCAGAGGTCCTTTTTATGTCACCTCTAATGCCTCACCTGCCCCAGGTGGGACGAGGGCCACTTTAGCATCCACCTGTGAGCTGAGCCAGCTCTGCGCCAGGCACCTCGGTGGGCCTTCTAAAATGCCATTTTATCTGTAAGTCCAGTAAACAATGCAAAGCCTGCTGAAATCCAATAGCAAATAACTAGAGATGTGAAGTGTAAGGTAGCTGTGATTTATATAACTGAGAGCATAAAGAGGGATAAAACTATTAAAGTGGATTACCAACACTTAGAATCCTAAGGGGGGAAAACTATGACTACAAACTCTAGTGTTAAAATTATCATGAATTATACTAATAACTTAACCAACGAGTTTGATAGGAGATTAGACGTATCAGAATAATAGATCAGGGAGCCATGTGATCACCAGAAAGTCTCCATAGTGGTGCGTGGAGAGGCGGGAATGGGATTTACCAGCAGAGCGTTGGGCTGCGTGGGCTGTGGGGGCCCTGACCTGTATGTCAGGGAGAGGACAGAGCTGAGGAGCCTTGAAGAAATACCATCCAACATTTCCTGAAGCCCATGTCACATTGCCAGCTCAGGATGCCACCAAACAGTTGCTCAGGTGGACATCCATTTCCTCAGTCCTAGAGGCTGGAGGCCCAAGGCCAGGCCAGTGGGGCTGGCTTGCTCTGGGTTCTGTCTCTTGGGCTTGCAGATGGCGCCTCACCTTGTGTCCTCACTTGTCTCAGTGTGCGCAGAGAGGAGAGAGAGATCTGGTATCTCTGCGTCCATCCAGTTAGATCAGGGCCCTACACCCACAGCCTCGTCCCAATTCTCCTTCCTCCTAAAGGCACAGCTGCAAAGCTGGCCAGGTTGTAGTCAGGGCTCGCACACACTAACCTTGGAGGAGAGACATTCAGTCCATATCAGAGGCCTCTCAACCAACAGAGGACGTCAGCCCACAGTCAGTCCTCTCCAAACCCAAACAGGAAGAGCACGAAGAGCTCACCATTCTCACCTGCAGAAAACCAAAGTCAAAGAGGAAATCTCGAGAATGGCCAGAGGTGGGACATGAGCCAGATCCTTCAGAGAAGCAGCAGGAGGACTGGAGGCCAGCCCCTGGGCACAGGTGCACAGGGGGACCGCACTGGCACGCTTCGGGAGACTGTGGCTGGCGTGTGACTTAGGAAGTGGAGAGGATGCCAAGAGCAATCAGCCCCTGTGCACATCTTACCAACGTCCACCCGTCTCCATGTCGCCCATCCACGGTGTGCACGTGGTCTCCTTTCGCCACTGTGCCTCAGATCACACGCCCTTCCCCTCACTAAAGAGCCTGTGGCAGTCAAGAGTCCCTTTACCTCCAAACGCTCCAGGGTGCTCTTGCTGAGATAAGGTCGTCTGTTGTATTACCACGGAACTTGTGAAAGTAGGGGACTTAGCATCTGCACAAGGTCACCGCCCGACCCTGCTCCCATTCCAGCCATCTCCACTGTTCCAGGGACGTCCTTGGCACTCATTTTGGGTTTTGCAGCCCAGGATTCAGGGCCCTGCCCCATCTGGCTGTCCATATCTTTGTCCCTCTTAATCTATCAGCTCCTCAGTTCTACTGTTTCTTGGCTTTGATGTCTTTGAAGAGAACAGGGAGGCCATTTCTCCAGTCTTGGTGTGGCTGGGACCTCTCTGTGGTCAGATAGACGTGTGCTTCCAGGGTGGGCTCTTCCACCGGCAGCTCGTCTAGCTCAGAGTGGAGCATGCTCTCCCCTTTCCACTCAGGAGCCTCTGCACTGCACGGTCCCAGGACTAAGAAAAGCCTGTTCACAGGGCAGAACCCCAGCACTGGGAACAATCAGTAGCTAGACTTCCATGTTGGCTCAGAGTCTTTTTTCTGCCTCTATAATCAGACTACACAGTCAAATTACTGTGTAAATTACTGTTTCAAGTTTCTCACCCCCACCCCCCTCCTGCACATTTAGGTTACTTGATCCAAATAAAGTTGTGCTCATTAGTTCCTGTATTCTATTTTAGGGATTCTGAGTATGCATAATCTTAGCATGGTTCCAAAATTCAAAACTGGGTAAAAGTAAGGCTCAGAGAGAGACATGCCGCCCAGTGCCAACAGGCCTGTGACTGCTCCTCTTGGAAACCAACCCTCTGGATAGTCTTATTGCTTCTTCTTTCACACCCTGCACACTGTCCTGCCCTTTGCACTTTCATCTAACTGAGCTCCAGTTTAAACCACTCAAAGTGGTCTTCCTGGAGCTTCTCGTACTGCAATGCCCCCGCGCAGGGCTCAGGTGGGCAGCGAGAGAGGAGTCCTGGGGTCCTCGTTTGCACCCAGAGGCAGACCCATCAGAGGCCCCCCTTCAGCCGGGGCCGTGCCCGTGAGCTGCAGGTCTGGCTGGGCTAGTTATTGGGGGATCCAGGTATGTTGACTCTGTGTCTGGCCTTCACCTCAGCCACATTTCTTTGGCTCTTTTTTCTTCCTCTTTTTCATTCTCCTAATTATTTCCCGACCTTCTTCTATGAATTTTTATTCAAGCATATTCTCTCAGGCAGTTTATACGTTTGCCTTTATTTCCAATATCCCGATATCTTTCTCTTCTATTTTTTCCTTAAGTTAAAAATAATTTTCACTTGATTTCTTACCCATTTTGTTTATTTTTAACTTCAGAATTTCTGATATCCTCAAATGCTTGTATGAGGGTATTGAATTCACTTCGGAGCATTGTTCAGTTTGGGTTTTTTTGTTTGTTTCTTTTTAACTGTGGTGGGATCATCAGCCTAAGGCTCTGGGCTGGGGTATAGCTCTGTGGGGGAGCAGGTGGCCTGTCAGGCCCTGGGGTTGGCCTGGTTCCACAGACATAAGCAAAGGAGAACCAAAGAGCGGAAAGAGCTTCCTGCTCCTCCGGCTTGCCTGGATCAGAGGGTGGCTGCAGGTCATTCCACCACCATGGGCTGCAGGACCTGCCTGGCTTTCCGTCCTAAGGCAGCCTCTGCAATTGGAGCAAGTGTAGTGACCAAGGTGGAGACCAGGGAAGAGTGGAGACCGGGGAAGGGTGGGTGGGCCTGTGTCCGCTGATGTTTTGGGACCAATTTATGTGGCAGGACTCTAAATCTTCCCCCTGCAGATCGGCGTCCTCAGTTCTTACCTGCTCTGCCCAGCGATGGCCTTCTGAGTCCCGCTGAGCCGAGGGTCCCCTGCAACCATGCGTGGGTTGAGAGGAGCTTCTGGTTTGGGATGGCCCTCTATTTTGATGGTGGTTTCTAGGAACATTCTGGCCTTTTGCTCCTCTCTTCCTTTCTGTGCCACAAGATTTCTACCAGGACTCTCCAGAGAGATCTGCACTTGTCCATCACTCATCCATCCTTATTCCTCTGCCCGTGGGTAGTCGGAAAGGCAGTGTTCTTTGCCTTCTTGGGAAGTGTTTCATTTCTTCTCATTTCTCTTATAGGAAATATTTGAGGCTGTGGGAGAGCTTCGAGTTTAGGGGCCGTTTCAACTCCACCTCCTCAAAATGCCACCAGGAAATCTGCGCTGCGGGAAGGGCCTGATTCCGACTGGGCACTGAAGCCCTTTCCAATTATTGTTCAAAACCTAGAGGCAGCACAGAGGTGAGAGGTGGAAGCAAGCCCATCTTGTCATATCCACAGGATGGGACCACAGGGACACGGCCACGGGTGACTGACAGCCACTGACCTCAGCGCACCTGTGGGCCCCAGCAGCAGAATGTGAAGCTGTGTGACTTCATCGTGTAGAGTGCCAGGACAGGACCAGTGACAGGGAGTGACTGAAGCCAGCCAGGAGCTGCCTCGGGTTGGGGGCAAGGTGGCCAGGAAGGCTGAAGACTAGAGGCCAAGGAGAGCCGCTGGGGCATCTTGGTGGTCCAGGGGGCCGTGTGGATGCGCACTTTTGCCAGCCATCATTCAACTGCACATAACACAGGTACTTTGTATCATGTGAAATCCACTTCACAGTTGATTTTGTACATGGTAAAGATCCCGTCAGAAAAAGAAAAGCTGGGAGAAGCGGTTTCCATTGAGTCTGCTCCACAAGGTCACTGCCAAGCTCAGGGAGCCTTTGGGGATGGAGGGCAGTCTGCCCCGATGGCACCTGCGTCTGTGGAAGGGAGAGGCAGCCCCCTTTCAGGCTGGGTCCCTCCACTGCCCGGGAGGTACAGCCTCACTGCAGAGCCTTCGGGACACAGCTCCTCCTCAGAGTTGGTGACAGGAGGTGGAGCCCCGAGGTGGGGTACCTCTGTGCATGGCCATAGCCAGAGCAGGGATGGCCAGCACTGCTGGGCACTGTGCCTGACCAGGCAGCTCTGCCCCTGGAGTGGGCAGGTCTGTGGTCACCTAACGCTCTGCAGGTCTCTTCAGATTGACTCATTTTGAACTAACTGCATACCTCTTTGGTTGTCAGTTAAAGAAAACAAAGGTGAGTCCTGAAGTGTCTGAATACAGCACAGTATGGAGTTGGTCCCTGCTGGTCACCAGCAGCCCTGTCCTCCCCAGGGGCTCCGGGAGACAGCACAGCTCCGCATCCTTCTGAAGCGTCTGTTTGACGATGGAGACTTGAAAGCCGAGTGATGAATGGAAACGGCGTTCTCAGGCATGGAACGCCGCGGTAGGGGGCCAACGTGAGCTGCCAAGCCATCTATATGTGTAGCACTGATAATAAACAGCTGTGAGGATTGCCGACCTGGAATAGAATGTTTGACAAATCTCCACAATAACAATTCAAATAATAACCACTAACTCTAACAAAAACGGAAGGAGGTAAGACGGGAACGGGGAGCACCCTGTACTTTCCAAAGCTCTTCTTGCAGAAAAGCAAGTCAGTCGTAACCCAGCAACACAGAAACTTTATCTAAGAAAGGACTGGAGCCTCAGTATTTCCCCGATGCTCGGATTTGACATCTCAGAAGGACCTTGTATGAAGAATATGGATATGTAATTAAAATTCAATAATTTTCCCAGTTTTACTTCTGCTCCCTTTTTTGTTTAATTCTACTAAAATTAAGCTTAATGCACTTATTAGACCATATCCTATATGATGATTCTGTTTAAGTAAAATTTGACTCCCATACTCCCTATTTCTAATCTATCTCTGTGTAGGAGAAAAAAATTTGCATTAATGTTAATACAATATAAATGGCAATATTACTGGGAATCAAGATTCAGGGAATGGGTGTCTTTAATCTTTTTGAAGTAGTGCTCTGATTTGCATTGACAGCAATGACAGTGATACTCACATCTAAGGTCTGGTCAGTGGTCCTCATGCTCAGGGGAACTCTTGGTGCCGGGCATTATTTAACCCGAGGAGTGGTCCTGAGAAGTCAGCCCAGCTTTGTAGGTCAGGGGTCAGCAGGGTTCTGGAGCTATTGCTGGTGAACTTGTTCAGCCCAGTGGCCTCTCCCACGGCGGTTTAGCAGTTGTGACTTTCATGTAGGTTGTGTGCCAGTCAGGGGCTGACCAAGGGGCAAGAACCTCACCGTCCATGAAACAGTGGTGATTTGAGGTGAGTCTTTACCTGGGCGACTGGTAAGTGGAAGACACTAAGCATCCTGAGGTGGCAGTGGCTGAGGCCATTCACACCCTGGGCACGGCAGAGCAAAGGGCAAGGTGGGCATCATTCCCAACACTTGGAACCTGGAGGGGGGCTTCCCACAGAGCCAAACCCCAGCTCTCTGGGGTAGGGTGTCACCTGGCTGATGCCAGTCTTAGAGGAGGGCACCTGGTGATAGAGGCTGGTCCTGTGAGTGTCAGGAAGAGCAAATTCCATTCATCTAAAGGAAGGTGCTTCTGCCATAGGTTAAAGGCAGGAACCATGCCTCAGGAACAAGGCTGGTTGAGCATTTCAGGAGCAAACTAGGAGGAAGAGGAGGGAAGCATCCCTGTTGGGGCCTGCCAGGTGCGGTCTCCACTGACACCTCCTCTTGGCAGAGCCTGATTTGAAACCAGCTGGAGAATTGAAGGTGAGGCTAGCTGAGCCCTGCTGCAGCCCACAGGCTGAGGGCGGGAGACCGGCTTGCACAGAGAGCCCCAGGGGTGTGACACCCAACTTCCAATGCACCTCTCCATAGAGGTGCCTCCTGAGGGCCAGAAACCTTGCAAACCCGCTGTCCTTCACATGACAGGGACATCCCCACAGCCCCCTAAGTGAGGATGTGCAAGGGCCATCAGACTTTGTGCCCACCTCTGGCACACAGGCACACGGCCCAGCCTGTGCCAAGTGCTCCTCAAACTCAGATACAAACCCTCCGTCGTTTCCTTTCCCATGTTTTTATTGGTTCATTCTGGCCACACGCAATGGTGGGATGTGTTGTCACACGTTCATTCATGCACACAATGAAACAATGAAACTCAGCAACATCACTTCCCCATTTCCCCTTCCCTCCCCTCTGCCCTCCTCTGTGCTGCAGGTGAGTGGCCTGGCAGGAACAAACACCAATGTCCCTGCACAAGATGTCTGCTCTAGTCCAGGTTCTTCTAGTGACTGTGAGATTAAGTCATCCACCCTTGCCTCAGTTTCTCCAAATACCTGCTGGGTCTCTTGCAGGCCATACTGTGCCATTGAGTGTCCCGAGCTGTGCCACCTCCCCACTGGTTGACTGAGGGTCCCTGACTAGCTCTGGTAAATGGACTGTGAGCAGAATTAATGACCTTGTCCCTTGGGCATGAGAGTTGTAGGATCAGCTTCATTCTGCCCTGTTCTCCTGGCCATGGCCCAGGCACCCATCAGCTTAGGCCCCGGAGGAGTCGATGCTGATGCAGAGCACAGTGCAGCTGACCCGCTGCAACAGGGGGAGAATAGTATGGCTTCAAACCACAGATCTGCCTGGACTGTTTGTCACTGCAGCACAACCAAGTCTGTCCTGACGGACATGTCTTCTCATCCCTAATGACAGAGGGGATCCTGAGCTCGGGAAACCTCCTGGGATGGGTGATGGGAAATCATGGCACTCAGACCCAGGCCTTAATTACAGACTCTGCACTTTCTCATCTGTTAAGAAAAATAAGAGAAAGTGATTATGCAATTCACAGAGGTAATAAAATTCAGAAGAAACAAAAGCGATACCCATTTCTTAAGGATTGGGTGAAATGAAATGTGCTTTATCTTTTATCACTATGAATGGAAATTAGATAACAAGGCAAAAAGGTTTACACAAAGGAATAAACAGATTCCCACTGGGAGACAAGAAGTGATCATCAAAGCTGTAATTATGCAAAGGAAAACTCAGCTTTCCCCCAAGTAGGACAAGGCTCTCCCTGACCAAGAAGGAAAGCCGGAGGGCTGTGATCCGGGGAGTGGCTGTGGATCATCATATGGAAAAGACAGCAGCCCGGCATGACCTTCCAGAGGCAGGCCACTGAATGCTAGGGGTTTCCAAGGCCAGAACCAGGACAAGGGGCAGCACTTGTGTGGGGTGAGCACAGGGGAGAATGACCCTAGGGCCAAGTCAGCGAGAGGGCCACCTGCCTGGACAGGTGCCTCAGATGTAGGAGCCGCTGGTTCTCTGCCCTGGGCAGTCCCTTCACCTCCCTCAGCTCTGTTTTCTCATCCTTAAAGGGCAAGGATGGCCAGTAACTATTAATTATGATTATTCTGTAAATTTCATGCTTTGAATTTGCCTGTGCCTCAAAAGCTAAGGCAGGAAGTCATGGCAGGAGGCACTTGAAACCAGTCAGACAGTTCTTGGAGCCTCTTAGGAAGGGGCTTCTGTGGTCACTTCTTCTCTGGATGAGTGCATCTCTAACGCTCAGTCACTCTGACGAAATAGGAACGTTCTACACCCCAGTGGGCGGCATCCAATCAAATCCATCCCTGGGTGAGGTCATGCTCTGCCACTCGTTAGCTGATAAGTCACTTAGCATTCCCAAGCCCCACCATCCTCAGCTCTGAACAGAGCTGAACACTGCGGCCCACCCTCAGGGCCAGCTTAAGATGCAGGGAGGATGGATCTGGCACACTGACAGGTGCCTGGCAAGGGCTCAGGGAAGTGGTTTTACTCTTTCATCCTCTGCTTTTGATAAAGTAAGAATCCTTTTGTGCATGAGAAGGGCTGCCCGGCCATCTTTCACCCTGGTTTAAGATGGAGGGTAGAGACAGTAGGACAAACACAGAGTGGCCGCCTTTCTTGGAGTCCAGCTTCGAGATACCTGGGTGTTCTTGTGCTTCTCTCCTGAGCGGGTCACCCCAGGCAGCTCCTTCACCTCCCACCCACTGCCTCACCTGTGACTGAGGGGGTGGGGACCTAGTCCACCTGCTGGAACTGCGTCATTAATGCTAGGGTCTGATACACAGCAAGTGTCCAGTGAATTATGACTCAGGTCACCACCCTCGCCTGGACCCCAAAGCCATCTTACAGGAAGATGCAATTCCCCAGCAGCAGAGAGATTGCAGAACTTCAGCTGTGGCTTTGATCAGGATCCTCCTGAGGGATTATGCTTCTGATTGACGGCCTTTGAGTGCTCACCCAAGACTGGCCTTCACATTACCCGGCTTGGTTTCGAGAACCCCAGAGTGGTAATAAGTATGTGTCAGAATCCCAGGCTGGGCACTAGGGAAGATGAGTGATCAAAATGCTGTTTTATAATTAGCCAGCTGATGACCTTTCCATTCCGTCCTGTGCTCCAAATGTCAGCATTAACAAAATCACAGGAACGACCGCGATGCTCCTTGTCGGGAGTATGAAGAATCCTTCACCACCAAAGCCTGGGGCACAGGTGTCTGCCGCAGCCCCCGTGAGCAGAGATGGAAACATCGCAAGCTGAAATGTGACCGGCTCCGATTTCAGAGAAGAGGAGACGCGTGCTGTCCGTGAAGCTAATCTCCTCCTCGCAGATCAGTCTCTCGGTCAGCCGGACATTCCTGGTGCCTTCCTCTCTGCAGGGAGAAGAAAAAGACAGGAGATAGGCACTGAATAAAGGAGACATTCATCTCAGTTACTCGGGCAGAGGGCACGACAACCTCTCCAAATGTGATCATAAATTTGTATTTGATGATACTGATGGAAGCACAGAATTATTCTACCTCAGTCCAAAAACTGCATTTAGCTGGCGTGGACCACCGTGATAACCAAACCCAGCCCAGAGCAGGGAGGAGAGACGGTGCTGTTTGACATGTTTCCCAAGGTTCAGGTTCTGTGTTCTCACCCATATTTTGTGTCTTCAAGGGCGGTGTCTACACTGCCTGAAATAAAGATTTAGTGAAGAACTTTTGAATGTGTCATTTTTCTTGTGCTACAGAGACAAGGAAATGTGCTCTTCTCAAGAGCCTTGGAGGTGAATGGCAGCACAGGCTCGCAGAGGCCTCCCTCTTTCTCACCCCACCCCTGCTCAGCACAGTGTGGTCGGGCCACAGAAGAAGCCCACACAGCCCTTGAAGGCTGCACCAGGAGCCAAGATCTGTTTTGCAGGAAGAGGTTTCAATGGCCCAGAGGTTCAGCGACAGGCCCATTCTAGAGTGTACTTGTTTTCCTCAGACATACGTGAGGGGCTGGGTTGTAGCTCAGTGGTAGAGCACTTGCCTAGCATGTGTGAGGCACTGGGTTCAATTCTCAGCACCACATATAAGTAAGTAAAAACAAAGTTCTATCAACAACTAGAAGAAAAAAAATTAAAAATCACATTTTGAAGAAAACCATAAAATGTCACATAGTTTGGTGGGAGACATCCACACATTTTTAAAAATTGTTTTACTTGTTCTTTTTAGTCATACATGACAGTAGGATGTGTTTTGACATGTCATACATACATGGAGTCTACATGGTCTTCAAGAGGGCTCCTAGGTGGTCACTCTACTTTACAGGCCCCTCTGAGCAGTGAGTGGTACAGCCTCCCGTCTCCACCCCATAGCCCGTTCCCAGGCTTAGGAATCCATGAGAAGTCACGCAGGCTCCCTCCTTCTCCACCCTGGATTCCAGGTGCAGCCACCAGGTTCCTGTGGGATGGAGGCTTCTGCTGGTCCCTAAGGATTGTTTCCCCAGTTCCAGGCACTGTGGTCCTGGAGAACAGGAGTCATAACCCTCAGGCACTGTCCCTGTGCCTTGGCTCCCATCTGCACCCTGGGCTTTGGGGAGACCATCTGTCCTCACCTGGTCAGTCTGGAACCCACCCTCTCAGTTCAGCTGGAATGCCCTGAGGTGCCCCTCCAAGCTGGCATCCCAGTGCCAGGGCACAGCTGCAGGTTGGTCACTCAAAACACCAGCTGGCCCATCATCACGCACCAGCTGGGGTGGTTCAGGCACCATCATGGTCAGCGTTGGCCTGGGGCCTAGCGCCCTGTGTGCACCTCCCAGTCCGTCCTAAGCCCTGGGGAAGAGCAGCAGGAGGCCTATAACAAGTCTCTCCCTTGTATTGATCCCTGGGTGGGGCAGGGAGAGGGGCCACTGTGGAAATGCACGGGTGGTCCTGGGCAGCTTTCTCAAGGTCTGGACACTTGATGTATAACTCAGCAAGAGCGTCCATATTGCCAAGTGTGGTGCAGTCGGGAGGCAGAGGACCTGCCCATCACAGACCTCGCTCCTGGCTGCCTCCTACATCCATTGCCTCCCCCGGTCTCCCTGCCTCCAGCCCCCACTCCAGCCCACTTCCCTGATGCCCTCGGGGTTCCCTAAGGAAACGCTCTTCCTCACTCCACTTGCCACCTGGCAGGTTCTCTTCGGCCAGGAGGCAGGATAGGACTCCAGGGCTCTGTGGCCTGGTGGAAGCTCACTTTCCTGACTTCCTCTCTTTTCCCAGAACATGCCCCAGGCCATGCTGTCCACTCACGCCAACACCCTGGCTCTGCCCAGACATGTCCTTCTGCGGGTCAACACACCCACCTTCACACAAATGCCCATCACTTCCCACTCTTCCTGGACCTCCTGCCCTACCTCTGGTCTGGCAAATGTTGGCCACCACCTCCAGGAAGCCTGCCCCCACATCCCAGGAGGCACTAGCTGCCCTGCCCTGGAGCTCCTGCAGGGGCGGGACTGCCGATCCGTCTTGGCTCCCCAGCAGAGACAGAGCTTGGTGATTCCGTAATGGTTTTCTAAATGAAATATGGACAAACACATTAGTGAATGGAATTAGTGCAAATGGGATTCGATTCCAGGAGCACCATTCTGCAGCTAACTGTGTATCTTCCCACACCTGGAACGGCGCTGCAGGACTCTAAGTTCCAGGCAGGCCGATGTAATGCGTAAGCTCAAACTGAAATAAATCAGAGTCAGCCTGCACTCAGGGCTTAGTCCTGAGCATCGACCACCGTGGTGGGTGACAATTGATTCAAATTTCTTAGGAGGGAAAGTTCTCATTGCTGAAAAGATGTGGCGTTCACAGGTTATGCCAAGAAAGTGCTGGTCCTAGGCTTTTTAACTAGTCCTGAGAATGGCACCTTATTTGGAGAAGTCCACTGTGTGAGAGAAGAGTGTGGATGTTCTTTGCATTTTCCAAGTTAGTCATGTGACCAGTCACTGGGCCACTAGCAATGCTCCTGGCTGCACAGTGGGCGAGGCCCTGGTCGAGCTGGGAGACAGACAGACAAGCGCACTCTGTGGCGGTTGAGGGAGCCTTGGGTAGGTCTTGGCATTGTTTCCGTCTCCACCCAGCGGGAATGCTTCCTGGAGATGCGACTTCTGCAGTTCCCCGTGTTTCCTTCTGGCCTCTGCTGTTCTCCACCACTCGGGTAGAAGGTCGATATGTTCAACTCTCGGTGGTGTGCTGTCTGTTTCTTGGACCTCAACTGATATAAAAATGGTCACCAGAGTGGCCTTAGGAAATAGATGCTCAGAATGGTATCTGAGGGTCCTTAGCCTGCGCCGAGGCGCTGAGTTCCTTGTGATGTGAAATGGGAGGCTGGCCCCAAAGCAAGCACCAACATCATTAATAACTAAGTTCCACCCATGTTTGGCCCATATGAAGTGGTTATTAGAACATGCAGAGGGCGTGGGGGACTTCTGTGGCACTAATGATGACAATAAGGACTGTAGATAGGGCAAGTGCTACTGGGTACCATGAAATGCTTCTAGAAAGACTGGGGCGACCCAAGTCTTTAGGTCTTCAGACCAGGTCACAGCCAGAGAAAGCAGAGTGCCCATGGTAACCATTAAGCCTCTCCTGCTCCCTCAGTGTCAGGGCTGAGCTCTCCGGCAGTCGGCACAAGATGAGCAGTGTAGGTGGCAGGATTACAACATCAGCTGGAGCCCCAGGAGCCCAGGATGCTCATGCAAAAGAGGGACATTGATGGGGGAAGGGGTGGGATCATGGGACTGGGAATGAGGATGCACAGGGGCCCAAATGAAGATAAGAACTTTGAATTCCTCCAAATGACCCTGACATGACTTTTTCATGAAAACAGCCTCCCTGCCCTACCCTGGGCCTGAGAATACTTCAAAAGGGATGGCAGGAATGTTTTCTCTGATAAGCAGATGCTTATCCATAATGGGAGGTGGGGAAGAATGAAGGAACTTTGGATTGTGCAGAGTGGAGTGAGGGGAGGGGAGGGGGTGTGGGGATGGACATTGTTACCCTAGGTACATGTATGATAACACTACCTGTGTGACTCTGCACCATGTTCAGCCAGAGGAAGTTGTGCTCCATTTGTGTACAATGTTTCAAAATGCATTCTAATGTCATGTAGAATTAGGACAAATTTTAAAACTACAAAAAAAAAAAAAAAAAAGAATGGCAGTATCCTTGATCAAACCCTCTGGATGACTTAACTCAGCACATATGCAAAGGAATGCCTATCCCATTAAGTCCCACTCCAACCACCCACGTGGACCCTAGATGGTGACCAGGGCTGACCTCAGCATGAGATGGGGAAGGAGTGGGAACTGACCTGGGGGAGTAGCTAACCTCCAAAGGGAGAAAGGATGCAATTAGTTTAAAAGCAGATTCTAAGATCCCACAGCAAGAGGACGGAGCGCACAGGAGTGGGCAGAATCGACAAGGACGATGCGCCTACAGGGAAGCCGGACACTCTGATTCAGCTCTTTTCGGGGAGGTGGCTCTAATAGTTTCTCCAGGTTACTGACCGAAACTCGATCCACAGGGGCTTGCATTCCCCATGGCTGGATGGCAGAACTCTCCTGGCACAGTATGTACTGAAGGACCCAAAGTTTTAGAGGGTATAGACATTGGAAGAGGTTTCTCATGTGCGTTCTGCACAGCCCTACATCCAGACCAACAGGCCCACGAGCGCCCTTTCCTAAGGCCTGGGAAGATCATCAGCACAAGGGCATTGTGACCCTGGTGGCGCTCTGGCAGATGAGGAAGCCTTGGAGACATGGCCACTGAGCCAGCCTTCCTGATTTCACTGAGGCTTCAGGATCCTGAGTGACAGAGGCTGGGACCCACAGCAGGAAGGACAGACATAACGGCAGCACCTGATTCCACAGCTCAGCCAGTTCACAGACCAGAGCCTTGGCTGGAGGGGCTTGGGGTGCTGAGGAAGGGTCCTGGGATACTGTCACAGCATTCTTCCCTGAGCCCTTTCTAAATGGATCTGCGGTATTTTCCTGCAGGGACCGTTTTGGGAAAGAGAAAATGTCCAGTTCTTTCAGGGGTTTCTAGACTGTGTGTGAATTTATACCCCTCCTGGAGACCCCTCCTGGAGACCCCTCCTGGAGGCCCCTCCTGGAGACCCCTCCCCAAGCCAAGCCCTGTGATCCACTGACCATATCACGGTCAATAGGAGTCAGGTGTTTAACAATAGACTCACCGTGGTTCAGTGAATTTCATACAGTCCTTGAGGATTTCCCCCAGGTTCCAGAACATACAATAGGCATTTTGGACAATGACAGCTGCCCACAGTCCTGACACATGAAATTAGGTAGAAAAGAACTCGTGGAAGATGTTGAACACCCCTTACCCATCACAAGATTAAACTAAGAGCAATAAAATTCTGGGAGAATTAGATGTATCATCAAAGACTTGGAAGATGCAGGGTGGCAATAGAAATTCAATAGTGGTTTAACTGCCTTTCTTTATTCCTGTGCAGAAAGCAGGATGCTGGAGACTGACCATGGATTAGTATAAATTTTGTCAATTGGTGATGAATTGAAGCTGCTCTTTCAAATGTATTTGCTTTCCTAGAGCAAATCAATATAGCCCCTGGATTATGGTTTTTAGCTCTTGACCTGGGAAATTATTTTTTTTTCTCTCCACCAACTTGTGATTCTGCTGCTCCAGAAGGTCTGCCTCAACCTGGCAGGGCCACCAATACACCCTCACAGATTCACGTCCCTTCTGCTCTCTAGCATAAAGCAATGCTCAGCAATTGGAGCTTCAAGGAAACTTCGCTGATAAAATGATGCTTATGGACAAGGAGAACAGGAAGTAGTAAAAACTTGAGACCCCTGGGTAAGGTATATGTCAGCCAGAGGAAGAGTGAAAAATCCCATGGAACTTGACAGGTCTATCGTTTCATGAAGTTTCTGGAGTCTGGGGCATGCTGAGGAAGCCCTGCACTGCAAAGGGCAGGTGCTGGGCCTTCCCCTGACCACCACTGAGGAAGAAGCATGCCACTCTTGGATTTTAGAGTCAATAGGTGCCACATGGGTGTTGATATGTACTGTTCGTGAGACGCCTCCAACCTGGTCACTGAATGCCCTGTACACTGCCCCTGAGGAGCGGGATTGATGAGGGTTGCAGGGAGCCCAGGATGCCCGTCTTGCCTGGAGGCACTAGTGCACTGCATCTGCAGCGGGAGTGCATTCGTGTGGAGCCTCTCACAGGTCAGCATCAGAGCCTGCTCCTCCACGGGACCTGGCACTTCCGCATCAGCGCCCCCTGCAGGTCCTTAAAACACAGGCGGCTGGGTCTGTCCCCAGAGCTCCACACTTGCTGGGTCTGGAGTAAGTACTTGAATATGCATTTCTAACAATTTCCCAGGTGATGCTGTTGCCACTCAGTCAGAGCCACATACTGGGCCCACTGCTGGAGTGTTTGGGAGCAAAGCCCTCTCTTTTGATGATAATTATTTTCTTTGCATAGTGAAATTGCTCAGGCTGCCTTAACAAGGTGTGACAGACTGGGGGGACTTAAATCAACAGACACTGATGGCCTCATAGCTCAGAGGCCAGTGAGGGCAAGCCGGCAGCAGGTGCACCTGAAGGACAGCCCAAGCTGCATGCATCCCATCTGGGCCTGTCGTTGTACAGTCTGCTCCCTGAGTGTCTGTCTCCATTGCCACGTCATGGCACGCAGGGCCCCC